>NW_020230283.1:1787500-2114080 GCF_003227715.2 Harpegnathos saltator
AAATTAGAAAGGCCGCGTGATTGATCGAGCTGGAGTCACCGGAGGAGATGTAGATATCGCGTCCTTCTTAATTGCCGACCACGCTGCCGCCGCCGCTGCCGTCGCTGTTGTTTCGCAAAGAAAACTTGCCGACGCTCTCTGAGACAATATGTGCACGACACATTCAATTATTCAACGCTGACATCATTAATCGTTCGGCTCGTCCTCCGGCGGATTCTTTCCCTCTTTCACATCCTCCGCGCGCGCTATCCGTCTCCTCCGATGCGTCCCCGTTCTCTCGCTCTTCCGCGCGCGTCTCTCGCATCCTCTCATCCACCTAAGCTCCTCCTCTACTACGGGTAGCACGAGTGATTAAGTTATAAACTTGGCAAGACGTCCGTTTGAGCGCGGAAGGGGCTTACTTCATTTATGTAATTTATAGTACTCTGCCAGTCTAGCTAACTCCGCGGAGCCCAAGCACTCCCCTAACACAAAGGCCATGTCCTGACACCGGTAACATTTAACTACCCAACCTCGTCCTCCCGCCCCATCACTTCGACGGTTTCTCCCCCACGAAGAACGTGGCGGCGGCGGCGGCGTGGACTACTACACGCTGACATTCTCCGATAGCTCGCGCTTCGTCTTTTCGAGCGTTGTCGCGCAAGATATTAAGAAATCATCCTCCTTTACGAGACATCGAGGGGTTATGATTCACTCCCCCCCCCATCCGCTGCAAAGGGGAGTGGGATTATTCGCGGGATAATATTCCAGGGTGAACAGGGTCTCTCGAGATGTTCCTAATAAAATCAAGTCTTCCGTGTCCTTAATCGTTCCGACGTGGAAGCTCTCGTTGTCGTCGTTAAGAGGCTTTCGCTGCCTCCACGGTGTCGAGGACGACGAAGGATGACCGTAGAGGGTCGAACGAGTGTGAATGTGTATGTGTGGAAGCACGGTCAGCGGTCCGCCAGAGTCCCGATAAATTGCCGGTCTTCCGCTCACCCTACGGTCATACTCGAATTTTCATAAGAGAATTTATTCCCGCGGCCGAGCCGTAGCTTCTCCGCACCATTCTTGCGCCCGTGGCCAAGGTACAAAGGGACCAAGTGCTCCTGTCGACCGACCGACCGACCGACCGCTCGCCCGCCCTACCTCGACCTCTCGTGGGGTTGAACGAAGCGAGGAAAAAATGCGTGCTCAGCTGGCCGACCCCTCGCCGGACGCCAGATGCGCTCATTTCAATAAAAAACACCTCGAGATATCCCTCTCGCCGGTTCCCGGGGCTCATCCTTTCGACCTCCGAGAGCTCCTTAAACGATCCGTAAGCGGCTCCAACGGCGCGGAATTACCATCGGTAACCTCCCCGCCGCCGCCGACACTCGCGGCGCATCATTTCACCGCGGACATCGAGCGAACGACGGGGGTGCGAAAGGGATACCTTACGGTTTCATAAAAGCCGAGCGCGAATGGACGAGCGAGGTGTTCGCACGCGCGGCGGGGAAAACGATTATTTACGATCCTACAGACTGGTCTCTCTCTCTCTCTCTCTCTCTCTCTCTCGGCCGAATATATTACGCGAGATCGGCGGCTCCGATAGCCAGTGGTGCGCCTCTCTCATTACCATGGATATCGCTGTGAGATGCCGTGTTCGATTAGAGCCGCCGGCTCGGGCTCGCGCTGATTAATAATATTCGCGCGGTATTTAACGACGGCTAATTCGCGTATGCGTGCGCGAGAGAGATATATATATATATATATATAATTGTATCTCACACGGGGATTTCGGGGAAGAAAAATATTTGATTGCGCAGAGGCGCATGTTTGCGCATCGGCCGGGTTAATTGTTTGCGCAAAACAGAAAGCGGCGAACTACCGCGCGGCCGCGTATATCTAAACGGAATTAAAAATTCGCGGCGTGAGTGCAGAGACAGTATTTTAGGATCACGTTGCGCGACGAACAAGAGTGTGTGTGTGTGTGTGTGTGTGTGTGTGCAACTGTGGAAACAAGGCGGAATTGCGTCCGCGTGTTACCACACGCAAAATGAGATTTTTATCCTCCCCCGTTGCGCCGTCGACGCTATCCTACCGCGTCCTGCGCAAGGGAATCGTCGCGTTCTCAGCGCCTTCTCGTGTACGCGCCTTTCCACTTCTCGCGGCACCAACGCGCGCGCTACTACTCCGCCTCGTCGCCCCTTCGTCACCACTCGTCGACCTCTTGTTTCTTCCTATACCGCTTATTCTCCCTCCGATTCTCGAGTATAATGCGACCCCGCCATTGTACCGAGCGAGCGAGCGAGCGAGCGAACGAGCGAGCGGGCGAGCGCGTGTTAACGTTTAAAAGCCGCGCGGCGACCGGCGAGCGCGCGTTTCAGAATTTTATCGTGCATTGAGAATAAAGGTAAAAGGTTTCTTTCAAAAGGCACGCCGGCGGAACGATTTAAAACTTGTAAATGGATACGAGTTAGACCCGCCTCACCCCGCCGTCTCCGCCGTCTCCGCCGCCCCGCCGCCGGCACATAAAACTTCCGCGAACTTTTGTTTGTTTCCCGCGATGTATTTACGACGGCGGAATCTCGGCTGATCGATACCGAAGGAGCTGCCGCGCGCAACGAAGTGACTATTTTATTTTTAATGTCGTCGAACTTTGATGGCCGGTTTTACGAGCAGCGCCGACATGGTAACGATAACGGTTACTTCTACGTCAATTTAACATTGTGGCGCTCGCTTCACTTTGCGCGGCGCGGCTCGCGCTTCGTGCTGTGTGTGCGATTCGTCGTGCGATTCCGCTTTCCGGCGCGTCGCGTCGTTAAAATCTTGCCGTTCGTGTCGACGATTATCGTACTCTTCGCGATCACGTCGCTATCGGGCTAGGTGTATCACGGTTGTCTCGCTTCTAACGTTCGCGACGGGTCATTCGATGAGGGTTGAACACCGGCGATAACGGTAACGGCACGCGTGAATCTAGCGCAATTCTAGCGTGAATTCGTCCTGCGCGAAAGCTCGCGGTTCATTTTCGCCGATTACAAACATCTTCCTGGCGATTACGTCCGATAATTGATAATATCGCGGCCGTTTGATTTTTAATGTCGTTGAAACTTTGATGACTCCCTTTACGAGCGACACGGACGGTAACGATAACGGCCTCCTTTTACGCGGTTCCAACGTTGTAAAACGGATCGTTTCGCGTCGAGATTCGGTTAAAATCTTGCAATTAATTTCCCTCCGCTGTAATCACGCTGTAATCGTCACTCGCGGCCGCTCGCACGAGCCGCCGTATCACCCCGTCGTCGCATCGGAAATCAACTTATTCGTAGCTCGCTTATTATGATACATTTGATGCGAATAACGAAAATCATCGCGCCGGGTGTATCGCGACGCCATAATGGAGCAAACTCGCCGCTTGCTCGGACGAAACGAGAAACGATATTTTCACCGCCGCGGGAATAGCGTGACGTTCGTCAATTAATAACTATAATCCTTAATATCGCATAATATCGGCGATAATTGGCTATATAACGCTCGCTCGCTATAAACGGACTTGTCAAATCCCCCATTTACTTAAGCGTCGTTCTATTCTAGTTGCTGCTAGTTGAAGCGGACACGGGATTCCAGTTCCACATTGGGAGCTATTATTATTATAGATGTATCCTTATCCTGGATTATCGATTAGCCATTTCAATATGTACGGGCACAATCATCAGTTGGAGCGTCAATAAATCAAGGTGGCGCGGTTGCAGGTGTCGGAATTAATTTCGTGCTCCTCCTCTCGCCTCTCTTTCTCTCTCCCCCTCTCTCTCTCTCTCTCTCTCTCTCTCTCTCTTCGCGCACCGTAACCTTAATCACTCCTACTATCCTCCGAAGTGATGATAGTCTAAGTTTCAAAGTAATAAAGACGATTAGATGTGCTCCTTCGTATCATTTAATAATTCTGTCACGAGAGCCGATAGTCGCGGCTGCGGGATTTATGCACGCAATCAATCTTCGAGGCGTATCCTTCCCGCGATAGCATCAGCAATACCGGATATCGTGCGCGTTATCTCCCCGATATCGATACCGATACCGTGGCGCGCACTTGGAAGCAACAAAGACGACTATCAAGTAGCGCCTTACTGTGTAATTAGGCGTGTATTACGTAGCGATCCGACAGTCGATTGGAACAGCAATAAATCAAGTAGACCAATTTGCGCCCACCCTCCTTTTCTCTCTCGCTCTCTCTCTCTCTCTCTCTCTCTCTCTCTCTCTCTCTCTCTCTCTCTCTCTCTCTCTCTCTCTCTCTCTCTCTCTCTCTTCACCCCGCATCCACCCTCCCGAAGCTCTCTACCTCTCTCTCGCCGTCTAGCGCACCTAATCGTCTTCTGGCGAGACGACCATAATCTAAGTTTCCGAAACAGCGATCAGCGCGGTCAGATAAGCTCGCCGGTTCTCTCGCAGCACAATTTCTCGTGCTCGATTCGTCGCGCTAGTAGCCGCGATTTCACGTCGCGATTGCCGTAGGAACGACGACTTATCGGCCGATTGGCTTCTGCCGCTTGACGCGCGATATCGGCACCCTTCGCGCGCTCCTTAATACGGTAATCGATCGCGGACTCGCTTATCCCGCCGCCGCCGTCCGAGATCGAGGACTGTGGTGAGAGAAGTTTTAGGACGGTATGTTACCGTCCGTGATTGCGAATACCGAGTCGCGATTCTAATCGGATAATTCTGCCGGGAGGAGACGGACGGCAGATAGAGGTGGCTGAGATTCGGCAGGGACGTTTGCCGCGTGTTGACGTCGAGGCTCGCATGACGCGTAAATCGATTGTGTGATCTTTTTACCGGCTGTCGCGAGCGCGAGTAACTCGTTTACTGCGCGACTCGTTTATTCCGCCCGGCACGGTATAACAATCTCCGTGTAACCCTCTTAATGTCTAAATTGCCGGGCGCAATTCAATTCAAAGTTGGTAAAACGATAAAACGGAGGTAACGAACGACGACCGGTACCTTTGACCGTGCAACGAGCGCATGGCGGCGGGACTTTTAAGTCGCCGACTGAAGGACCGGTAGTAACGATTATTACTGGTCGACCCGGACCTGTTCCGGACAGGAAGTTAGTGGCCAATAAAGGTCCACGGCACGTTATTGCTGGTCGTAGACTCGAGTTACCGGGCTTTCGTTACGGCCTCATCGGATGTACTCGCCCATAATCGATTAATATGTTATCGCGTACAGACCGTACGCGGTCTATAGACCTGCCTCTCCCCTCCTCTCATCGACCGCGCGACACCAGTAAGTGCTCCTAAAGCTCCTATGATAAGCTCTAAATATCCGCCATCCTTCAGTTTCTCACGCGGCCTTTCAATTCGCAATGAGTGTCAGATGAGGGATATAAGACTGACATGCCTTTTAACGGTTGATCGTCTATTCCGAGACTCGTGTAATGATGTTATCATCGATCTCTCCCCTCTCTTTCTCTCTTAAATGTGTAAACTGTCAGGAGAAATCGTCATTCATCGTTCTTGCAGGTTTCTTGCTCTAGTCAGATTCCCCGTGACTTAATAGTGAAACGATTTCGGAGGAAATCTCGTCGATGATTATGTCGATAATCTCATAAGCGTCGTGTTAGGAGTCTCTAATTGTTCCGCTGTTGAAATTTCGCGGCTGAGTACTGCCGACGCGTGCATATTGCGATTGCAACTAGAAAGATTTCATCGATAGCCCGGATAAATCGCGACAACTTGGAATTAAGTGTAACTCGAGTATCGATTCGTCGCGCCCGCCCACCCTCGGGTGCGCGCACGCGCGTATATAATTTAAAATATCTCACCGCGTCACATCGGATATGAAAACCCCCGGAGATATCAACATCTCTCTCTCCCTCTCCCTCTCTCCTTCCCTCCAAGTTTATTAACAATTCCGAGCTGCTTCTGAAATTTGCTAGAGCGAGTTTGCTCCCAGCGGATGACGCTTTTTCGACGTTGCGATTCCAAGTTATATAATATTTATATTTCGGAGACACTCTCCCGCGGCTTTCTCTCTCTCTCTCTCTCTCTCTCTCTCTCTCTTCTCTGGGAAATCGCGTCTTATATAACCGGATGCGTCTTGAGAGTTAACGTGTTTGCAATATTGAGCGGGTTTATGCACTGGGTTATGCACTTTGAAGACGATTTTGTCGTTTCATACAGTCATTATCCATCTCTCTCTCTCTCTCTCTCTCTCTCTCTCTCTCTCGCTCTTTGCCCCTTTCTAGCTCTAGTTCATCCCGGCGCTCCTAGCCGCGTCACCCTGTCCTTCTCACTCTCTGATGTGGTCTCAGTTGGGCCGAGTAACGGATATCAACTTGTTGATTTACCATGCCAACCGCGAAGCTGCGGTTGCGAGGCGTCCGAACTCTCTTGGCAAGCCATCACTTTCTAATGGCCGTCCTAAAACTCGTATATAGGTATACCGATCCGTTACTCCTTGGCATCGATCAGCGCTACAGTCCTGTAGCCCCGCGTTTGAGCCACCTGGGTATTCGTCGTTACTAATCCCTGAATTATTCACGGACAGGTATTATCACACGTTTCACGCGACGCTCCGTGTTGGGGAAATACCAACACGCATCAGAAGTATGTGTTCCGCGGACTGTTCTGTGTACAAAGTGCCCCGGAAACTGTCCTCCGTACTAAGTACATCGGCGTACTTCCTGCCGGCTGAAGATTTCGCGGCTAATGTCCGCAGTTTGTCCGTTTTCCCGCTGAGCCTCCTTAATCTTTGGTCGCATTACGCATTCTACGAAGAACGAAACCATCTGTTTCTATCTCACCGCGCTCCCGCTCTCTCCCTTTTCAATACAGACCATTTGAAACTGATTGAGAGAGAGAGAGAGAGAGAGAGAGAGAGAGAGAGAGAGAGAGAGAGAGAGAGAGAGAGAGAGAGAGAGAGAGAGAGGGAGGGATTTCGTTATAACTCGCGTAATTTCCGCGTAATTTCAACAACGCGGCTCGCGGTGTAAATTTGAATCAGCTGTTCGTGGCGACTCTCTCGAAATACACCGCGTCGGCGACAGAGTCGATTTTTTGACACGTATATGCACACCATGAATAATTCATGAAGCGTATTCGTTATTTATATCGCCGTTAAACGCAACAATAATGCTGCTAAGAGTCCGCCTGGCGGAGTCAATGCATTAATGTACGCGCGCGCATGAATGATGACAGGCAACTGTGCGTAGATTACAAACCCGCACGCCAAACAAAACACTCAAAATCCGTTTTTGTCTCGCGCTCGCACGGCCGTCCCTCACGAAGTTATGCCGCCATAAATTTTCGGAGATGTCGCGAGTGAGTGCCTATATAACCGTAGGTTGTCGCGGAACGGCATAAAAAGACACGCGCGGGAGGAGAGAGGAGAGAGAGAGAGAGAGAGAGAGAGAGAGAGAGAGAGAGAGAGATGCCCCCGTCTGCATTTACCGCGCGCTGACGCAGCAATTTCGGCCGTGCTGTATATATTTTGTCGTGCGGCGGAGAAAATGTGAAAAATTACATTTCAAACCCGTTGTCCCGACCGATCGACGGATTGATGATTCGTCGCGCGTCGCGGGACAGAAATGAAACACAAATAACTGCCGAAATCTCATGCGTGGACTGGAAATAAAAACAGAAAATAATTTAAAAATATGATAATAAATATCATATTTCGCGCGGAAAATAAGAGGACTGCTTAAAATTGCTTCGAAACGTTAACCGAATGGAAAAGAGGGAAAAAAACGCACGTGACTTCGGTGTCGAGCGTACGTCCTGGCTCGAAAATATTTCGACGAATGCGCCGTTGTTTCGTTTCCGAATGGGCGGGATTCCGCCGCCGTCGCGTTAGAATGGGATTTTTACGTCGACGTCACATTATCGTCATTACTCGTCGAGCGTACGCTAGATACGCGACGTAGGTAAGATCCGAAATGCGGGAAGCTGCTCGTCGCAGCGGTATCTCGCATAACAGAGCTACAGCGGAAACGCGTGGCACGTTAATTAATCACTGTTAATTAGATGTAAGTTTCTTAGATGCGAGTCAGCCGGTTTTTGCGCGCCCGTCGGCTGACAGGCTTCATCGGGGACGAACGGAACTGCAAACTGCACTTTACCGCATCTCGCATTTTGCTTAGCACGCAGCTGTGCTGGCGTCAGACGTCGGCCCCGTTCTATCTTCCCGCCATCTTCCCTTACTTTGTTACCCCCGTTCGAGTCCTCCGGGAAGGGGATTAAGCGAACGTACCAAATTGAGGTGCTTAAGTCGTCAAGAAGCAGAGGCAAAGAGGGTGAGGGTTTGAGAGCGCGCGGACCGGGAAGGGAGGGAGGAAGGGGGAGAGAGAGAGAGAGAGAGAGAGAGAGAGAGAGAGAGAGAGAGAGAGAGAGAGACCGAGGGGAGCGAAGCGAGATGCAGGAAGATTAGACGAAACTGTGCTCCCAAGCCGGGCTTGCTTTATGGATACGCTCGGTCGACCACGAAACTCCGATATCTCCTCGCCGACGATCGAGCCGGCCGATAGAAAGAACTCTCGCACGGGCTTCCGCGACACCATCCAACTTGAACATTATTCGTACCGCGGGTCATTTTCGAACTCGGTGGAACGTCGGAAAACTCCAAGTTGCCGCTCCACGGCGGATAATGCGGCGAGTAATCCCAAGCCTATATCAAACCCCAGGTCGAGATTACGATAACTCGCTGGTAGAGACTAATTTCTTCAGCAGGGATTAAATCGGAGAGAGAGAGAGAGAGAAGGTAGAGCAGAGCAGAGGACGAGATTCCCCATCTGGGTTATTATTAAGTTCTCGCGTGTCAACTACGCATGAGTAAAGAGAAAAAAAGAGGAAAGTAAATCAAGTCGCTGCGGAAATAAACTGCTCGTGTACGAGCGAACTGTAATAATTTCGCTGCCACCGTCTCTCTCTCTCTCTCTCTCTCTCTCTCTCTTTTTCTCGGTTTGTCGGCAATACCGTGGCGGACCCGCGATTCTCCTTCGCCTTTGCTGAAATTTAGCGCCTGAATCGTTTAAATGGTTCGTGCGAAATCCCGTTCGCGTTTCGTCTCGCCCGCAAAGCGCGTCACTCTCTCTTTCCCTCTCTCCCAACAAACGAATGTGATTGGCCATTGCAAATCGTGGCGAATTGCGGCTAAAACGACGCCATAAGACATAATTGAACGGAATCCCTCTCTATTAGGGGCACCCATCATCCCTGGCAGGACTCGCTGTTTTCGGCCTTCATTTCTCGGACGAGGGAAGAGGAGGACAGAGAGGGACTGTGCCTTCGCGCTTCCTTTCCCCGTCCTCCCTCTCTCCCACGCGTCTCCTCTCGTGTTTCCTCTCCCCCTCCCCCGTGGTATCCGGGTTCGCGCCCGAAGGAACGCTACCTACGTATCGTATTTGTCAGGTGCCCAGAAAGGGAAGTGGAGCACCATTTCGTATGTAAGCCGCACCGCGGGTTCCTTCCCGCGAAATTGTGGCGATTTATTATCGCCTGCTCCTCTCGCTAAGAAATGCCAGCGACGTGAAACGCACCCCTCGTACTTTGCTTTGAGAGCTCGATGCGTAATGGCGTCTTCCACGCTGCTTTCGACAAGCCTCACGAGGGCCCCGAGCGACGCTGACGCTCGCGCTCGCCCCTCAACGCGAGAAAGCTCTCTTTCTGCCTATCTGTCTCTTTTTCTGCGAAACATGATTTCGTTACAATACGAAATCGTTGAGCTGCACTGTAATCAAACCTTTTCGACTTTTTACTCCTCTCTTTCCCTCCCCAAAGATACATTCGGATAACATCGTTAAAAATGCAAATAAAATGTAAATTTCGCAGTACATCGGAGTCACTTCGACAATGCCGCCATAGCGCTGGGGGGGAAATTTTTTCAATGTGACCGGTACCTGCTAGTCGCCCAGTGACAGCATTTTTTTCGTTTTCTCGAAAAATGTGATACAATAGTGCCTAGCTAAGCGCCGAAAATAAAATGTAAATTTCATTACGCACCGGCACGGACAAATGAATTGGTTCGTATGCGAGCTGAATACGGATATATTTTGAATACGAGATAAACGCGCGGAATTCCCTCCCTCCCGCCCGCCCGCCCGCCCGTTCGTTCGTTCGTTCGTTCGTTCGTTCGTTCGTTCGCTCGCTCGCTCGCTCGCTCGCTCGCCGGTAACTCCGACGATGTTTCGTATTCCCCTGGCCACCGATGCGCTTTCGAGTTCAATGCAGTCGAAGGTAGATGAAGGAACCAGTTTCACGAATGAGCCGCCGACTTGTTAATCATAGAGAACGTCTCGCTTATTTTCGTATTCATCCTTTAGAGCCGCTGCGAGATACCCGCGTCGGGAGAGAGAGAGAGAGAGAGAGAGAGAGCGCGAGTATGGTTGCCATAAAAGGATCGAGTCTTTACGTCCGGGAGATGAGAAATAGGGGCGCGGATGCTGTCGTGGCGGAGCGAGAACATCTTCTTCCCGCTCGGTGGCCTCTCCTTATTGTAGCGTCTTGATTATGAGCAATAATGAGGGCATCCCCTCGCCTTAATCAAGACCGGTGGAACGGGTCGTCGGCGACGGCGACGGCGGCGTCTCCGAGTCGTCGAATGTCGAGCGAGATTCTCGATTCGTAGCCTCGCCGAAATAATGAGTCTCGCAATCAGCGCCCGGAGAAATGTTTACGCTGCAATTACCACCGCCCGCGCGCCGATCCGCCTGCGAATTTGTCGACGCGCCCTCAACGGCTGTCGACATATATACGGGTACATTATACGTGGCTCCGGCGATGTTCTCGCATCGCGAATTAAGAAAATCGATCGCGATCGCAGGAGAAAATTTGCGCGTCTAGCTCTGCCGAATGACGATGCTGCTCGACGACGTCGTCGTCGAGACAGTCGAATTCCCAGCCTCTTTCGCTCTGACAGATACCGGAGAGATACTTTGAAATTGTCAAAACGCGCACTTTGATCCCTGAAGAATCATCGATTTCTAATAAGACGCTTCTTCGTCGGAGACCGTTGCATTAACCGTCAGGTTAGGTTTCTTAAAACGACGCATTTATGCGTGCAGTTTCCCTCAGATGGTATTCGTATCGCGGCGCACACGAAGGAATGATCTGGCAAGAGCGTGCGGTGTATTGAAACCACCGCGATACGGTAACTCGGCAGCGCCGTGTCTCGAGTCAGTCTGCCGTATGAAAATCAAAGGGGGAAACGCTTCATCGAACTTTTCCGCTTTGCCATTGCGAGCGACAGTGGCCATAAAGAAGCTGAATAGGGACAAAAATCGCCCGAGTGTCTCCCCGTCAGATTTGTAAGATCGTAAAGGCCCCGCCACACATTGTTATATCCTCCCATCTCCTTCTCCCTCCTCCTTCTCCGCCGTATCGGAACGGCGCAAAGTTTTATTATGAAATAATAAAATATGTAAGAATCAGAGCTCGGCGGGCTTTGATTTACAGTCCAAGTTTTATCGTATCTAGTCGGGGGTGGCAGCGAGAGAGATAGAAAGACAGAAGGAGAATAGAGAGAGAGAGAGAGAGAGGGAGAGAGAGAGGGAGAGAGTAAGAGACGCGAGTAGTCGCGGTCTTACCCACCCGGTAATATTGCGCCTTGCATTTTACATTAGAGAAAGTTCAAGCCGTTTCCTGATTCGTCTACGTGGGCGGAAGAGGCCGGGAGACGAGCAGAGCGAGGACAAAGAGAGGGAGTAAGGAAGAGAGAGAGAGAGAGAGAGAGAGAGAGAGAGAGAGAGAGAGAGAGAGAGAGAGAGAGAGAAAGAGAGAAATAGTGGCACAAGGCGATATCGAGAGTGCACGGAGAGTCGTGCATTCCCACTTTACTGTTTTCGTGAAGACTTCCACCCCCTCAGCGAGGCGACGCGAGGGTTGGGTTTACACGCGCCAAATTCGAGATTCGGATCAACGCCCGTGCTATATAGGGCGATAAAGCGTCCGCGAGTCGCACCAGCTGCAGCGTTTCTCTACGGAGCACCCTTGAGATGCGACGGCATAAACGCGCGAGAAGTCGCTCGTGAGATATGAAAATTCACAGACTTCCACTTATCGCGGCTCTTCGCGGAGTAATCGAATCGCCGGCTTCCACCGTTCGCTTCTCTCCGCGCTTCGCCGATAGTGACGTGGATTTTACGGTAATCGGGGGTTGGGGAATACGATAGTGCGTGATAAAATGACACTTGTCGGAATCATCGGGATTGTATTTCGAAAATGCAGCGCCGACGCCCGGAGAGTGCCCGACGAATCGAAGTCTGGCTTGCGTCTTTCAGACGGTTTTTTTCCCGGTAATTTTTCAAATATTGATGTTTTCATTTCGAGGCGCGTCGCGAACGCGGACGCAGTTCGATTTATTTTCCAAAGCTTTCAAAACTGTCATCTCTCTCTTACGTTCAGTGTATACTCCGGTGTAATATTACTTTTATTATTTAACCTGACAAGCAACACTCGCAATTGATACGCGCTCTCTCGCGCGTGTCGAATATGGGAATATTATCTCGCGATTTGAAAATATTTTCTTCTCTTTGCCTACAAGACTGAATCCTTTGCTCCGCTTGATCGAATTTTCTTTCGATTTGCGGAAGCTCCCACAATATGCGCGAGTTCTCGCAGTATCGCGAACTTACACCATCTTCCCTCCCCAACTTCCCTTTCTTTGCGCTCACTACACTCTCTCCCCCCCTTCTCTCTCGCTTTTCGTCCCTCCCTGTCTTTCATTATATCGAATCTTGTTTCTTCCTCGTTTCTCTCGAACGAGACTTTATCGTCAAGGCATTACGGTGCGCAGCAGTATCTTGAAAAACTTTCCAGTTTTCACCAAGCGAATAGCGAGTCGAACGCAACCTCATATAACTCGATTAGAAGACGGAGAAAGAAATGTAAGAGGAAAAGGTCGGTGGTATAGTGCATCAGAGCGAGAAAGGAACAAGACGAAGAAAAAGAAAAAAAAGAAGAAGAAGAAGAAGAAGAAGAAGAGGAAGAAGAAGAAGAAGAAGAAGAAGAAGAAGAAGAAGAAGAAGAAGAAGAAGGAAAAGACGAAGAAGAAGAAGAAGAAGAAGAAGGAGAAGAAGAAGAAGACGAAGAAGAAGACGAAGAAGAAGACGAAGAAGAAGAAGGAGAAGAAGAAGGAGAGTACCTAATTCAATTATCGGTACGCGGTAGTTCTTCTCTTCGTCTTATTTATGTGTCTCTCTTAAGTCTTTCTACACAACTCCCCGCTCAAAAAGAAAAAAAATATATATATATATGTATATAAACGCGCCGCTATATTCTCCCTTAAATATTATATCCAACGGCGCCGCAACATAATTAATATTTCTTCGTGATGTATCTCGTGGCTAGGACCACGATCCGAGATGAATAGCGAAACAAAGTCCGCGAAGAAATTAATTACATCGTAACGACCTTACCAATCTTGATACAAAAAGATCGCTACGGTCTCCGGTACGGTTAACCAAAGTACCGGATAGAAATTAATTACTTTGTAACATCCTCCCAATTTTATTACGAGATATCTGCCTCGTCTAGCCAACAGTTGAGCAATCAACAAAGATTAAAGACGAAAGATTGTTAGTAATTTTCATGAGGCAACGTTCTTTTTCTTCCTGGCTGTTTCACGTTACAGCGATAATTATTCAAGACATGAAGCAAAGTACTTTTACCGCAAGATTCTCCCGGAGTTCTCGAACGAACCGCGATAGAGAGAGATAGGGGAGAAGAAAGAGACCGCGTACATGTATTATATAAATCGCAATCGACGATCGAATCTCGGGCACGCAACAGAAGTTTATACAACAATCTCGCGTCCGGACGCGATACGCCATAATAATACCGAAAACTCGAGAAATCGGGACTGGCGTGATAAGCCGCTTCATCATCAATTTTCGGCTAAAGAGGAACCCACTTCAAGTTCGCTCGCAGAATCTGCGGCTAATGGGATAATGCGCACCCCGTAGGGCGGCCTAAGTGAAACGCGCGAGAGGGTAGGTGGATAGGGTAGCTAAGGTGGATAGGTAGGTGGGTAGGTAGGTAGGTAGGTAGGTAGGTAGGTAGGTAGGTAGGTAGGTAGGTAGGTAGGTAGGTAGGTAGGTAGGTAGGTAGGTAGGTAGGTAGGTAGGTAGGTAGGTAGGTAGGTTGGTAGGTAGGTAGGTAGGTAGGTAGGTAGGTGGGTAGATACGAGAAAGGAAAAATGTAACGCGCGTGGCTACGACAGGACAAGGGGCTGAGGCTCCGAAAGTCCATGGGGGATTTCAAACGTAATAGAGGCGGATACTCTAGCGGCACGCATTATTCTCGTTACGGGGCTGAGGCTGAGGTTTATGGCGCGGGTGGTTATAGTCCGTGATAGCGGTTTATGCCCGGCGTTCGTTGCCGGTTCCTTCCAGAGTCGACGGGTGCCGCGAGCTATTGCTTCCCGTCCGTTTCTTTTCTCCCGCTCCTTTCCTTCTTCCTCGTCTGCCTGCCTGCCTGCCTGCCACTGTCCATTGTCATTTTTCTGTATTATTATCGCGACGACAGCCGGGGGCGATTCTTAATCACGTAGCGTATTTCGCGGCATCGACCGGGCGAGTCTGTCGATCGCGCGTCCGAGAGAGGTATTTTACATCACGAGCCTCTTTGCGCGATTCTCCCGTTTGAATTTCGTCTTGCGATCTCTCTCTCTCTCTCTCTCTCTCTCTCTCTCTCTCTCTCTCTATCTCTCCTTGCAACGTTTGTTTGGAAATGTCGTAAATTGGCCGCGCGACCAAATTCGCATGCGGAATCGATGAATATGCATTTCCATTTCACTCTTTTTCCCTACTTTCCGCGTGTACTGAGCGCGCCGAGTGGAGTGAACATTTCGTATTTACAGGCTTGACAGCCCTTCACATTTATCGCAGGCTTAATAGGCAGAGTTAATATATTTTAACGGAAATTTCAATTAACACGCGCAACCGGAACGTTTTACGATACTCCTCCGAATCGGGCCGCTCTCGCAAACTGGACGTTCACGTAATAAAAGTTAATTCGCTTTATTTATTAACGGGCCGGCGTGCGCGCGCGAGCACATCGCGATGCGTCCGCCAGTGCTTGATCACCGACGATAATAATCATTATCGACCGCGGTGTTACAATAGTTAATTGCTCCCCCCGCTCGATGAGGCGAGCGTAGATAATAACGAATTACTATAGGAATATCGAATGAAGTGTATTCCCAAGCGCCGCTTAAGCACCGCAAATTATTAATTACCTTCGTTATAATCGAACCGCGGGTGGATCGCGGTGCATCTATAAATCAGGGTGTTTCTCCCCGCGGTCGGTGTTTTTCCACCCCCTCGAAAACGATTAAAACGGCCAGCGCGCAAGGGATGGCGAGACGAGGCGAGGCCAGGCGAGGCTGGGCGAGGCGAGGCGAAGTGAAGTGAGGTGAGGTGAGGTGAGGTGAGGTGAGGTGAGGTGAGGTGAAGTGAGGTGAGGTGAGGTGAGGTGAGGTGAGGTGAGGTGAGGCGAGGCGAGGCGAGGCGAGGCGAGGTGAGGCGGCGGGCGAGCGGAAACGAGAGACGCGATTGGTGCCTGAAATAAACTGCTCGTATAATTCCCGTACTTATCGGAATTTCTCGTTTTCGAAAATATTATATCCCAAACCCGGACGAGGTAGGGGCGAGGGAGGGAGGGAGCGAGGGTGGAACTGTGCAGGGACCGATACGGCGAGTAATTCCGCGATTGTGCCCGCCGACACACGCGTTCCGCCCCTCCGCTTCTTCCATACGACCCCTCACCCGCACCAGCACTATCCTCGCTTCCTCACTTGATCTCTCTTGTAAGCATCTTCCTGGCTGCGTCGTTGTAACGGCCCGTAGGGCGGCATTACATTAGGCCATAGTGGCCGCAGTAATCTCAGCTATGTGTATCCATTTAGCCCCGGGCACACAGTACGGCCTATCCAGTGTAATCCGAGCTTAATTGCCGGCCGAATCAATGCCATCCACCGTACATTCGATCCTCCCGACGACCTCTTCTCCCACCTACACCTACGCAGTTCGTAGTCGATACTTATTACGCGCCGCGGTGCGTACGGATTGAGAGCGGAAGAAAGGCCGCTCGCCGCTCGGCGACGATATTGCAAAAAGTTACCCCTTTGTTCCATGGTTTATCCTCAAACACCGCCCGGCCCGAGTCGCGCAGGTGTTGCGACGCAAATTAATACACAGTTCTTATCAGGCTTTATTACAGACGCAAAGCACACGAAAGATTGAGCGTAAACTGGCCGAGAGTTCAGTTGGGGGAATGAGAGAGAGAGAGAGAGAGAGAGAGAGAGAGAAAGAGAGGTGGAGAGGGAAAGATAAAAACAAGTAAGCTCGAGTATGCAGAAGAAAAAGAACGATACACGAAACGGAAACTCGTGTCCGACTGACGGCGCGCCGGCTAATTAATTCGCGCGATCCAATCTAAGGGAAGTAGGAGGAGGGGGCGCTTTACGTGTACATAAGTATAGGTGTGGTATAGGGCGACGGTATTAGGGGCGAAAACGATCGTTGATTAAAAAGGCGGCTCAAGACGACGTTAGAGACGGTCGTTAACGTCTCCTTCGCAGTGCCCAGGAGGGAGACGGTTCGATGGCTCGAAGATGGTAACAACCCCTTTGGGTGATACGATCCTTTAAGCACG
Organism: Harpegnathos saltator; assembly: GCF_003227715.2. Taxonomy (NCBI): domain Eukaryota; kingdom Metazoa; phylum Arthropoda; class Insecta; order Hymenoptera; family Formicidae; genus Harpegnathos; species Harpegnathos saltator. Next base: position 1,804,105 of record NW_020230283.1, read on the forward strand.
ATAATACCCGACGATGAGCTTCCGACGTACCTGAGGGAAATTATCGAGTAGCTAGCATGAAACGAGATAATAAGGTTCGTACGATCGCGGCCGGAGCGCATTTTTCCAGCGGTCGAGAACGCGCACGCGAAGTCTACTACGAGAGAGTGACGCGCAGTCGTCGTTGTCGTCGTCATCATCGTCGTGCGCGCCCGTTAACAGTTTCGTCGTCCGCCTAAACCGGATTACAACGGTGTCGTTCGGTTCAACGGGGGAACGGTAAAAGAGCGAGTGTACGCTCGCGCTTAAGAGAGGCAAGAGAAGAGCGCGACTGCTCTTTGCAGTTTAAATTTAGACGTAGGTGGGATGGTTTTTCCTTTTCCTCCTTTCCCTCCTCCCTCCATCTCTCTCTCTCTCTCTGTTTCTCTTTCGTTTTTTTTTTTGTGCGGACGCAGTTCTCCTCTCGCGCAGCGTCGTCGCGGGCGTTATATGGGTTCCACGCTTTTATCGCTCGTAAAGCGGAGGAAATGAATGAAAGTGTCAGTAAAGACGCGACCTCCAGCCGCGCGCTCCGCCGCGCTCTCTTTATCGTTTCTGGTTTGTCACCGACCCCGTGAGCGCCATTTACCCGAGAAAACCCGCGACAGTTCCGATCGCTGGAAATACGGGCGGACATAAGCAGTTGCGTAAAAAGAGAAGTCGCCGTATATCTCGTTACTTCGCGTGCAGGATACCGCCCGTGGCCGCGCGGTATCGCGACAAATGTTAACAGCGCGTTAACGTTTACAGCGGAAATAAAAGCCGCGAAAATCAGGTTTCGTTTGTTTACGCGGACTACGCGGAGCGCGTACTACATTGGTCTCGCGGTGAGACAATTATAATTGTGGGAAACGCTCGTTCACGTCCGGAAAATTAATCAGAATTTTTCACATGTGTATGCAGTTAGCCGGCAAATGGCTGTTATAAATATTATTTTCTCTAATTATCAGCAATTATTTTCCAATTTGCGATGTATAGACGCGTGATTACTTCTTTTGTGGCGGGAAAATTAAATAAATTGCGCCCACCGGGAATAAAAGCCCGGTGCGCGCGCAAAGGCTTGCGCGAAATGGAATGACGTTGGCAATCAGCCGTGTGAAGTTTTACAAGCGCAAGAACATGAAATTTCCGTCGAGATTAATGACTCTCGGATCATCAGCGCGGCGCTGCGAATCGCGAAATTAAATATCGTACTCCGTAAATGACGCTATAAACACGCATTTTCAATCTTGTGCCGCTTTTTATCGCCCTCCCCAAATTTAAAAATCACTCTCCTCGCAATGGCACTCGCAATTAGTGCTCACGCGCGAGACAGAGAGACAGAGAGAGAGAGAGAGAGAGAGAGAGAGAGAGAAGGGTGAAGGGAGAAGCTGGAATAAACGCGAGATCGCATCACTTTTCGTTCCGCGACCGGTGTGTACGATAATCTGAGCATACAATTAATATACTCCGAGCACTGTAATTTATCGCCGGTGCCACCACTATATTTCGCAACATCAAATATTGGCCATTTTCAGTCGACGCCGTGAACCGCGTATATATACGCCAGCTTCTACCCGCTATTTAATCCTCTTTGGACCGGTAACGTGTCGGAATCGATCGGCGGAGCTCTCTCTCTCTCTCTCTCTCTCTCTCTCTCTCTCTCTCTCTCTCTCTCTCTCGCACGCGAAGCGAAACGAAGGTTGGCGCACCGCGAGCGCATTCAATTAATCGCACCACCGGCCAGTGACGAACGGACCGAAATTCCACCCGTTTCTTGCCGCACCTTGACAAATGAGCCCGCCGGCCGGCGATCGGCTTTCGGGATGCGTTCGGCACGTATACCGACGCAACAACGTCCGGTTAAACTCCTGCAGCAGGAGAGCGTACGTACGGTCCGTGTACGGTCGGGATTTCGGCATTTCTCGTTTAAATTCGAATGGACCGTCCGCAGTCGGACGCTTGCCGCTTCCGGCGTTCTCTCTCCTCTCTCTCGCTCTCCCTCCCTCCCTCCCTCCCTCCCTCCCTCTCTCTCTCTCTCTCTCTCTCTCTCTCTCTCTCTCTCTCTCTCTCTCTGTCTCTGCGGCGCTCGCGCGTCTATCACGACAGACTGAACGGCAGATCTCGCTTTTCGCGGCGAATAAAGAGAGCGGTCTCGCAGCCAACTCCTAAAAACGCCACTCTCGGAATATAGAGATCCTTCGCGAGAAAGAAATCTCGGCCGAGTGAATTGTGCGCGCGCGAAAAGAAGTATCCGAATGTCCGCGAGGCAAAACGGCGAGCGCTGCCTTTCAGCGGGACGTAATTCCTCCGCCGCCGTTTCGCCGGTCCGCGTTCTCTCTGTTTCTTTTGTATCGCGCCGGGTGATTTGTGAATTGGCAGATTCCGGTTCGCCAAAGAAGCTGGCTCTCGCGTCTCTGGGAATTTGACCCGTTACTTTAAAAGCCGCGATATCACCGAGTCGGCGAGTCGGGCCGCGCGCGCGCGCGCGCGCGTCTTGAGCTTTTCATTTCCCGCGAGAGCGGGCGGATTAGTCGCAACAGACGCGTGTCCCGCAACAAGCATGAATCGTCGATTGACTTTCGTTCATAGTTAATGAGACGCAGACGTACTGGCAATTACGTCATGCTTCATAACGGGAATTGTGCCACGTTTGAATTACGTCTTGTCCCGAGACGCGGGAATTATTCATGCTCTCCTTGCGAGGAGGAAACAGTCCCGTAGCAGACGGAGTAGTACACGTGACTGAAATGCTCAGCCAAATTGAAATTCGGTCGCGCTGCTTTCCGAATCTGGAACACGTGTAGGCATATCCGTACAGGTTATCCCTGAACACACTCCATTCTCTCTCTCTCTCTCTCTCTCTCCCTCTCTTTTGGAGGACTCCCTTCGACCAATTTGAAGTCTATTATTCCCCGAAATAGAAACGTCACAATGGGGTACTACCTCAAAGCACTCGCGATCAATGTTCCGAAAGTATGAAATAAATTTCCTCGGCAAATAGCAAAAATAAGCGGGACAAAATGCCCCTCGGGGTGAGTATTGAACTTTCCCTACGTGTAGCTTGACCCGGAGTTTAGCCTGCGGAAATATCTAACGACGGAGTTTTCAAACGAGATAACAATGCTGATCACATTTTTATCGGGGAAAAATTCGACGACGGTAGGATCGTAGAGTCCGTGGATATAGAGAGAGAGAGAGAGAGAGAGAGAGAGAGAGAGAGAGAGAGAGAGAGAGAGAGAGAGAGAGAGAGAGAGAGAGAGAGAGAGACAGAGAGAGAGAGACAGAGAGAGAGAGAGAGAGAGATGCCAGAAATTTTAGGACACTCTGTACAGTTGAAATACGGGACTCCTGTTTGCTCGCACGTGCGAGCGTCGCTCATTTGGCACGTGTAGAAACGTCAATGGCTAAATATCGGCCAGCTGAATTGCGCCCCGCGCCTGTGGGCACGCTCGGATGGGTGCTTAGGCCAGATACCGACGGATTCCCCCGTTCTCAAAAGTGACCTTTCGGTGCACGAAGAATGTCTGACCTGGATCCGCCAAGGAGAGTATCTCGGCCGGAAGAAGGCGCTTTTAAATCTTGAAAAGGGATTGCTTCGTCGCGTGGAACTCGTTAGGTTTGTACGTCTTTCCAGAGAACTCGATTTTTAACGCGCTTTATGCGCGCGCGCGCGCGGGTGTGTCTGTGTGTGTGTGTATGCGTGAGAAAGCATTCTACATGGAAAATTCGTTGCACTCATGCACGGAAAAAGCGAACAATATGCGGGGGACTTTTCGTCGGGAAATATGTTATGTTGATCCACTTTATAAAGGAGGAGGAATAATGAGCGCGCGCGAGAGAGAGAGAGAGAGAGAGAGAGAGAGAGATCGCTCAGATTAAATTGATCTGACGCGATTACGTAAGATTGACAGATCCCAAAGACAGATGCAAAAATATACCGTGAGATAAGCGAGATTAATTTCGATATCTGAATTGAGGATTTCGGGGACTCGAGGGGACGCGCCAATCTTAATATATAATCAGTGTGTGTTACACATATTATATTTATACAACAAACATTTCATATGACGTTTAATTGCTAACACATTTAACATCGAAACTACAGAAGTTCAGCTACGAAAACATTGCGCTTAATTTCCTCAAACGCGCGTGTGTACCCGGAGCATGTTTCCAGAATTAGGAATTCGTGTATCTATGTACGCTGTGGAAATTAATAGTTGAAAGGATCGCAGATACGTCAGTAGACCTTGCAAATGTTATCGTTACACGTCGATAGCCAATTATATTCTGTTTGCGAGCGCGATGCTTCGCCGCTACATTATATTTCACGTAATAATCGTCCCGCTCGCGACTCGCCCTCTTCTGCGCTTTCATCTTTGCATTAAAATTATTTACTCGCGTTTGCCGCACCGCGTAGGGAAATTTTCACCGACGCGCTCAATCTTGGGAAAAATTGCGCGTACTCAGATAAATCCGAGCGGCACGTGCCGCATTTTTGCCGATCAATGAAAAGAGGGAGGAAGCGCGAGAGAGAAAGGAACGAGGAGAGGGAGAGAGAGAGAGAAAGAACGAAGAGGAGGAGAAAGCGCGAGTGAAACGAACGCGGAGTATCACACGATATTCTGTCACGTGTTTTCCCAACAACGATGGAAATTAATAATTCGGTTTTCCATCGGCGCTTATTATTTATCACTTTATTTCCTGGCCGATTGTGAAATTTGCGTTACGAGCGGTGAAATATTCGCTCCATTACGTCCCAATGTAATTGCGGAATTTGCGCAAGAAATTGTTTACGTCGAAGATGACCAATGTTTATTTGGAAAACGGGAAACGCGCTTTCACGTGTAATTTACTTCGTTTCATATCGAAGCCAAAGCCACATGAGTCCCGCTGCCGCCGCCGTCGCCGCCCCATTCGACTCCCCCTCCCCCTGCCGCCACTCACATCAAACCTCGTCCCCGATAATAATATCGACCCATTAAATAGCGCGAAAGTTAAATTGTTTTAATTGCATTAAAAAGTTAGAGGGGGCGAACCGCGCATTAAACTCGCCGGTTATCGCGGATGTATTTCAATTAAATGTTTGGAGCAATTATATTATTAAAGCGCGCTCAACGAGTTAAATTATATCGCCGAAAACGTAACGCAATTTTCCCCGGGCTGCACATAAACCCGAAGCGCGATTTAAACGATGCAGAAATATTTCACATTATAAGTAGAAATATTTAAAATACACGCACTCTCTAAGGGGATTTTCATAACGAACTGCGGATACACATCCCGACGCATTATATCCGTGGCCTCAGTGCAGCGTCTCGGCCAACAATTTCTGCGATTCGTTCAAAAATCATTTGTACAACATTTAATACACGCTTCCGGCGCGTGTAATATTCCACATTTTCCCGCGGCTGCGTGTAAACCGCGCGGACACACACGACGCGGCTTGTACGCGGCTCGTACATTCAATTCGCACGGCGGCGGCACGTACACATACACATACACGTACACCATTGAGGCAACGTTTCGCACGCCATCGAGGAGAAGCGGGCAAAATTTAAACGGATCTCGTAAAATCTGTCGAGACGGGGCGACCAGACGAAGAGCGGGATTCAGCTCCGGGAGTCGTAGGAATGCCCGCGCAGTCGGAGGATCGGCCAGCCGATTTCTCGCCGTGTTCACGGAACCGCGTTCTGCCCATCCCCGCCCTCTGACCCTTCGCTCGCCGGCAGGACGAAGGAATTGGATTCGATCGTGTTTCCTGACCATGGCACCTTCCAGATCCCGGGATTATGCCAGGCTGACACGAGACGTTACTATACGTATACGTATCCAGAGACGGCATACGTGGGGAACGGACACGGGGAGCACTTCGGACGCGGACGCGGACGCGGGTGCGCGCGGCGGCGCTAAATCCCGGGATCACGACACCGCCTGCTCCCGAAAACCCCCGGATCCCCCGAGCGGGACTCTCCCCGCGCGGAAAGGACTCCCGTCAAATGTACCGGGACCGTTGTCCCGCTGGCTTACGCTAAGTGCCGCCAAAAATCCTCGTCCTTAGTGCTGCGTCGGTCACACACACACACACACATACTCTTTCTTGCTCTCTCACTATTCCACCTCTCTTCCCCTCATTCTCTCTCTCTCTCTCTCTCTCTCGGACGAAGCCGATAGTCCGACGATTAGATAACGCACGCGAACGCGAGACGGGGCGAAACGAAACGGAACACAGCGCAGGGCTTTATCCTTGCGTGACGGACACGAAGGAGCGCGTAGATTCCGCCGTCGCGTGGTCCACGGAGATTCTCGGCGCGAGATTCGAGCGAACGACAAGTCGCAGCTCGTGTCGCCGCGACTCTCTATGCTAATTCTCGCTAGGACAAATTCCGCTTGAGGACGACGTTCGCTGCTCTTTGCTGCGGTTTTTACTTTCCCGCTTCGCGTCAGTCGGGAAAGAGAGTTTGCGCGTGTTGCGTTAGAAAAGCAAGTTACGGCGCAGTTACGGCGCTTCGGAATACGCCCCGTGTCTTACGATCTCGTCGGTGCGAAAGATGCGAATTTTCCGTTCGCGACCACGAGTCGCTTCGCGCGGGAGTCGCGGATGCGCGCATAACTTTTCAACGGCGAGATAGCTCGGAATTTTTGTGGGATCCGCCTCGAAGGCAGAATGGAAACCGGGTTAAGGATGCTCGACTTTGACGCGCAGTAGAGAGGCATCTTGTTACGCCTTCATGACACCCGGGCGAACAAAGACGGCGAAACGCGCCCCGGCGACATAAGCGAATCCTGCGTGGAAAGCATTTGGAAACGCGCGGGTAGACCTGCGAAACGCCATTTCGATATCCCGAGGAGAGACGGGAGGAGAGGCCTCGAGACCTTGACGTATTCGTCGTGGCGTGATTGAAAAATCTGCAGCCTCGCATTCGCGTAAAATTTCGAGGGTAGCGATTCTCCTACCCTTGGCGCGCGACGACATCCTTTGTCGGAGGCGCGGAGTAAGTATTTCGATCGCCGAGTACACACGGCGATCCAATCGCCGAGAAATTTATTTACATCGCGAGCGCATATATATCACCGCGAGACGTTTAATTTTCCTTGCCAAAGTGTCTAATGTTTGACAAGGATATTCTTCCGCGGTGTTGTCGACACGCTCGCGAATACGCTCGCCGACGAGTCTCGAAAATATAGCAAACAGGTGCGACAGGTGGACTGCAAACTCGGCTGGAGTGGCCATGATAAAATATTCACCAAATTGTTATTTCGAATTTACTTCGTACGCGCGCATAAACCTACGCTATAAATGTCAATTATTTTCGAGAGCGATGCATCGACGAAAGATGCATTGTTCAGCGATTATCGGAGAAAAACAACGGGTTTACTTAATCCTTCTGTGGAAAAACGCTTCGTTCAAAATTGCCTTTTAAATGCAACATCGGCGCTTGTGAAATCAGCGGATTCAAGACACTCAAGCGGAAGCTATTATCCATTAAGTCGTCGAGAGACAACTAGCAAATAACAGACTCGCGCTTTTTGCCCTCGTCGCTGGCGGCGGAGCGCGTTTTCGGACTTCTTCCTACGCCGGGATGTTCGTTATCCGAATTCCAGGCATCGGAGCTTGTTCCGACCGCTTTGTGCGCGAGTCAGTCACGTCGCAGGACGCCGCTGCCGCCGTTTCGCTTCATGCAAATTGCTGAACTCGGCGAGATGCATACGAGCGTCAGAGTCGGGGATTCGCGCTCGTTCGTCTCTGTCAGGTCTGCGTACGCGCGCGCGCGCGCGCGCGTTCTCCGGGCACGAGGTTCCGGAGAACTCTCGAAGATTGAATGTCGCGCGAATTCAGCGTCAGTTTGACACTCATTGCCGCGGGAATCACCTCTGATGATAGCATCAATAATCGTCGGCCGACGCGAGCGGCGGCCCGGCGCGCGCGTGTATCAACATTTAATTTCGCACGTTCCGAATATCGCGCGAGAGCGAGCTTCATATTCTTTCGACTGAAGCGATCGAAAATTGATGAAGAGGCCGGGAGCGAGCGGATAGCTGCCGGCGCATCAATATTTAAATATTCTCTCTCTCTCTCTCTCTCTCTCTCTCTCTCTCTCTCTCTCTCGCGTGCACACATGTGGACTTTGAATAGACACGGTACAACATTCCGACGCGGACGCGCGATTCTAATGATCGAAAATCCCGAGGAAACCGTATCCCCTCCCCCTCCCCTCTCCCCCTCTCGGCTGCCTGCGTCGGCGGTTAGATGGGTTTCATCGAGCGCAAAATTCAATGAATACATTAAAAGGTGCATTAAAATTAATTTCGGACGCAAATCGTATAATTTTGGACGCGCGTTTCTCGCCGAGAATATTCATTATCGATATTTTTCGTATGAATACACACATCGGTGTGTGTACACTATTCTCTGATTCATACTACAATGGATTGTACTATTGAAACGTTAACGCTTTACGGGGTATTAAACGAATCATTTTGGATCTGCCTCTGACATCGGATAATTTATAACCAGTCCGACTGGTTAAACGAGCCGGCGGTGGCTGGGGGCGGAGGAAGGGGGCCGGTGAGCAACGGTGAAATTAATCAATTCTAATTAACGTAACCAATCCGTACGGCTAACTTCGGCACCGCCTTTTTTCCCCTAATTCATTATTCCGAAACTTTCCGACGCTCGCGCGCGCGCGTCATGAACAGAAAAGCGACTGAATAGAAAGTAGGCCACGTCCAATGGTTCTGCTTTAAAATATCAACGTCCACGTCCGCGGAGATGCGCATCGCGCGAATCGCCTCGCGATAAAGCCGATATATGGACTTAAGTCCGCAAGATAATACAATACGTGGAAGGACACGTCGCTTTTGCATAAAGTGGATTCATTTATCCGCGAGCGCAGATTCGCCGATCCGAGATCCGTGGCAGGATCCATCACGCGGAATGACGTCCGTACCGCGTGTGCTCACGAAATATAAATTTTAATAGTTTGAAGACGCCCTCGCGTGTCATATCGCGAAGTATACGCTGGCGTTTTATAGCGCATATAAATATCAGAGTTCTCGGCACCGGGAGAATTTTCGAAACTTTCAAAAAGGCCGCAGTTGATGCCTTTCTCTCATTAATAGCAAGTATAGTAAGACAGCGATCTATGGCCGGACACATACAAACTCAAAAAGCCCAGCAAATAGTCAAGTAACGTTTTTAGTATGATATACCTCTCGTAAAGGTGACAAACAAAAGTTACAGATTTATCTCATTTCATAAAGAATCGACACGAATCGACGTTTCCTCTGTTTTCAAAGTTTAAAATACTAAACACGAATGGCGTCGCGAGTCTCGATATAATTTACCGAAATTTATCAAGACGTATTTTGAGATGATTAATTGGAGATTTTATCGTCTGAAATCGTACCGCTTGAGACGAACAGAAAGGAAAAAAAAAAAATATATATATATATATATATAGAGAGAGAGAGAGAGAGAGAGAATTGATAATCCGCCCGAACGTCACTGGCCAATCTGACATTATTTAATATGTTCGTCGTGCCCTGGGCGAAGAGTGCAAGGGGGTGAATAAACGTGGCGGCGCGGCCCCGGTTATGGTCTGCATGCGAATTACAGCTGGGGGATAACGCGAGTAGTCAGCTGTTATGCCGCCCTTCGCATTATTGTGTACAGCGGGTGGAGGGTGCACGCTTCGTGATAGGACAAACGGCACCCATGAGCTCGATCGAGGCATCTCCCTTGATAAGCGTCCTCGCGATAAAGATTGATTGCGGCTTTTTGGCCGGAAAACGCGCCCCGGATTTCCGCCGCCTTTGTGCGCAATCATGGGGAAGAATAGTCTCTCCGCTCCTCTTTCCCTAGACTGCGCAAATATCTCCATCGATATACCCGAAGAGACAAGACAGATGTGGGCGTGAGAATTTAATTGTGTGTGCGTAAGTGTATGTGTGCGCTCGCACGATTCATCTTTGTGAAATATCCTACAGTATATATATATATATATATATATCCCACATTCGTGGGAAGAACAATCTCGAAGTAAATACCGCAACGTCGCGGAATTAAAGTCCAATAAACAGCGACGAGAAGATAATCGGGTTTCCGCGAAATTATATCCGCGCGATTTAGTACGCGATGCCCTCCTCTCTCTCCCTCGCCGCGCCATTAGCACGGCTGCTCTTCTTCCTCCTTCTCTCTCCCTTTTTTCCCTTCTTTTTTGCCAACCATAAGGTTTCCCAAATCCCCGTACGTGAGCAAACATTCATTAAAGTCCGAATGTTCTCCACTAAATCGAACAGGCGAAGAAAGTGAAAGCACGATACGCCGTGCCGGAAATAAGGAGCTTCGATGAACGCTTCCAGGATCGCGTGTGTGTGTGTGTGTGTGTGTGTGTGTGTTGAGAAGGGACGGCGCGCGGCAGAAAAGGGGCGGCGAGAGAGAATGAAACTGCTGAAGTGAGAATTCTCTCTCCGACGAAAGCGTCGACGCAACTACACGGCGGCTTTTTTCTCCTCCGTCGACCGAAAGTGACGAGGGTAACGAGGGTGCGTTCGAAGGGTTTGTGTTCTTCCTATGAGCTCCTTCTTTCGGCAGGACTACCGCCCGACTGTTTTCGGAAATTGGACGAGCCCTAAAAACGTCCCCCGTGACTTGCTATCATCACGCACGAGTTCGCTCGCTTTTGACGAGCCCGAAAAATCGCCAAAGATTTTTTCGCCACGGTGAGAGCCGAAAATTCTCTCTCTCTCTCTCTCTCTCTCTCTCTCTCTCCCTCCCTCTTTTTCTCTCATAGATATAGCGGTCACGTCGACGTTGGACATTTGTTTCGGCGAGCGTACGACGCTCGGACCCTAATCGGACTCTCGAGAGGGTGCGCGAGGGACAGTTTTATACGGCGAGGGGGATCATTAGATAACGCGTTACTACATATTCATCGAGCAAATGTAAAGAGGATGTGGCAACTTGCGCATCTGCAATATTAAACGCGCCTCACTCTCGCTCTTCGAGGGACATTAAAGCGAAATTAATCGTACACGTTCCTCAGCGCGGTCAAGGCCGCGCAAACGTCCCTTCCCTCCGAGTATAATTTCGTTTACTTTGTGAGACGCGACATTTGACGCGCGTCTCTTCGATGCGTCTAACGTCGTCGAATTTTACAATACCTACACGCTTCCCCGACGTGACGTCACAAGCGCCGGAATTAATCCCTGCGCGGGATTCTATTTTCGACTTGTCGCGCGAGTAACATGACGCTTGTGTGCCATTTGACTTTCGCGTCGAAGGGAGTAGTCGGGGGACAAGTTCCCGGCGTTCTCAGGAAGGTCGAGCGAGGAGAAGCGGCGCAGAGTCGAGTGGCCGTAATCCAAAATTCCACGGTTCTCCTCGACTCGATGCGAGACGAAGCTCGGCGCGGAGAACGGCCGCTTTTAAGCGCGGAAAAAAGTTCTGCTTCTGAGCCGCTTAAGAGACGACGTCGGCCTCGTCCTTCTAAGACGAGCGCGGATGGCTTTATCTAGGCTCCCCGGTAGAAGCCGCTCCTATCAGCGAGGCGCGTTATACCACTTTTTACCGACGCGGATTTATCCCGCCCAGCCCCTGTCGAGTTCGCCTTCCCGGGGGAAAGAGAGTGAGAGTGATAGCCTGCTCGCGAGAGGAAGAGGGAGAGAGAAAGCGGGAGCGGGTGGATTCGCGGCGTCGAGGAAAATAAGCTGCATGAGTACAGATTATAGTGGAAACTTTGATTAAGATTGCGCGGCGTTATTGTTTTTCGCGACGAGTCCGCAGTATCCTTCATTAAGTTGTTAGAGCGCGCGAGGGGAGGAATAATGTCGCCTCTTTTTTCCTCACCCTTCTCTCTCCTCTCTCTCTCTCTTTTTTCCTCACTCTCGTCGCTCCTCTCTCTCTCTCTCTCTCTCTTTCTCTCTCTCTCCCTCTCTCTCTTTCTTTTTCCCTCTCCGTCTCTCTCTCTCTCTCTCTCTCTCTCTCTCTTTTTTCCTCACCCTCCTCGCTCCTCTCTCTCTCTCTCTCTCTCTCTCTCCCTGTCTGCCGTGTTCCCAACAAGCGACATGTTTCGATTCGCTTCTAATTGGATACCCAGTGACACTCCGAAGCATCGAGCAATTACGGCTGGGAAAGTGCTATGCCGCGCCCTTTACCGGTAATCGTATTCCGCCAGTATCGCACCTAATGATTCCAATTTGCGCCGAATATTCCGCGACTGTTTCAATAATAAACAAACCGGATATCCGGAGATATCGACACGACGGGAAGAGAATCGATTCGTCGTGTCGCGATCGCTCGCACTTTAAGCATCGCGCGCTCGCGAAAGACCGCCGTGATTACCGCGAGCCGCGCGGGGATTCCGCGTCGTCCCGAACGACATTCGGCTGCGCAGCATTTCGCTAAAGTGTCTGCCGCATTAAAGATGCAATACCCGGCGCAATCCGATTTCAGCCAACTGCGTTGTCATTGCGAGCGCTTTGTCAACGAGAATTACAATTTCTGCCTGAGATAACCGCGCCTGGTTTCGCAATTAACGGGCGGAATACGAGTCGCGCACACACACACACACCCATGCGAGAGACAGACAGGCAGGCAGGCAGAGAGGGTGTGTGTGTAAGAGAGAGAGAGAGAGAGAGAGAGAGAGAGGGGGGGAGAGAGAAAGGGCTGTTTCCGCCCAGCCGACGCGCAAAATGCGACGCGTGACGTATGGCGTCTTAGAATTCGACGATGAGCTATATATGTATTATACGTATGAGCTATTATACGTATGAGCTATACTCGTATTAACAGCGTATCGCGCGGCGGAAGACCCGTCCAAGATGCCCCGGAAAAAGCGTGTAATAACTCAGTGGACCCGGGGTATACTGCTGCAATTTTTCTCTGTCGCGCCTCCGCGCTCGTCCTTTTTTGCGTTCGTGATACAATGTCGTCTAGATAGCACGTCGTGTCCACAATAACGGAAGATATTAGATCGATAAAAGAGGGCGCCGTCCCCAGATGCAATAAAAACGTATAAACGCCTAACGTGTAACGCACAGAGCGCGCCGCTCCGAGATACCAACCCTCCCCTCCCCCTGCCTCGGACCGCCCTCCCTCCGCCGGCTTTTTCAAGCCGCACGACGACGGTGTTTCTTTTTTTTTCCTTTCCTCTCCACATGTGTAGCATCGGAATGTTCCGATTTGTCCGTATGGAAAATCGATTTGCGTCACGTTCGCGTAAGCGAGCTGCGGTGTCATTTGCGGAACGATCGCGGCCGCGACATCGTCGACACGGTCCCTTCCCCCTGCCGAACGTCGACGAGGATTTACTCTCGCAGTTAAAACATGATCGAGTCCCGCCACTTAATAATCAAGACGAGTTGGCCGAGCGGAACATGGGCGGTGCAATAAATAGGAAATTTCAAAGCGTCGGCAGTCGTGAGCGTGGCGGGAGGAGGGGGATGCAGATAGCTCCGGGTTTGCCAGGGTTATCGCCATTTCCGAATCGATTCTGATAATTGAATAATCAATCGAACCCCGAGGATAGAAGCATAGGACCTGGTGCCCTCGAGTAATCTCTGCCAATCAAGATTCAATTAAAAATTGATGGCCCTCGCCCTTTCCCCGCGGCTGTTACAGTTTACATGGGGGCGGCAGTGTCGTGCGTGCGTGCGTGCGTTGGTTGGTTCGTTTGTTCGTTCGTTCGATTGTTCGTTCGTCGACTCGTTCGTTCGTTCGTTCGTTCGTTTATGCGCGCGCCGAGCCGGTTGCGTACACGCGACTTTCTGTCGCGTGAGTAATGGCGTTCGGCAGGAAATGAAGACGGATGGGTTCTACCGATTGCCGGCGTTGCCATTAGAGCGGCACCGAGCAAAACCGAAACCCTCGTTCGATCCGCGTCTGACATCATCGCCGGCGAGTCCTTCGTCAATCCGCAGCAAATCCCTTCGCGGATCCACATCCGTTCAGCAAACACGTAAGCACACGCACACGCGCGCCGCAGTCGTCTGCCCCGCGAGAGCCCGGCCGATTTGAATCGAATCAATCTCTTAACGCGTTCACGCGCTCGCCATATTTTCGCGTTATCACTCTTATCCCGAATCTACCGTCTACCCTCCGCTATATCATCTTCCGTGCCACGTGTGTGCCTTTGTATCTCCTGATTTATTTCCGACGTCGTCGGCGAAACTCGAGTCTCGTAATAGTATAAATTTTTCTCTCCGCGTCTCGGGGAGAGACAGAGAGGAGGCGAGAGCGGGAGGAGCGGAGAAGAGAGAGAGAGAGAGAGAGAGAGAGAGAGAGAGAGAGGGAGAGAGAGGGAGAGAGAGGTCTCGTTGGACGCACACTTAATTTCTATCGGTACGCATTTTTCTCCGCGCGACGGACGAGAGATTTCGTTTCCCGGGGCGATCCGCTCGAAATACTTTCTTCCCTCGTTTCTTCGTCGATCCATCCGTCCAGCCCTCCACAGCTGGAGGGCCGGAGCCCGGCTTCGTTAGCGGGAAACTTGTTGTAACTAACCGTTATGGTCTTTTAATTATATCAATATTTCACTAGTGCGCTCTGCGAAAATTGCATGCCCCGCACTGCAACATTGACGTCCGCTTTGCGGAACAAACTTTCATTGCGTAACTTTCGCTCCGGAATACTCTCGGATAGCCTAACAACAGGTAGTTAGCTAAACGAGCTCGTTCGATCCCCGATCTTTTTTCTTACGGCTTAATCACGCGGGCCATTGTCGACGATGGGAAAATAGTTGGCGATTCTAAATCGCGCCGAGTCCGAGCGTTTTCATCAGTATCGCCGGGCGAGGCGCTGCGAATTCGTCGACAGCGAATTCACCACGGTGTTTAATTCGATCAAAATCAAAGTGCGCTTTTTCTCCCCTCTCCCTCTCCGTTCTTTTTTTTTTTTTGACAATCAGAGCGCTCGCGGAAAATACGTCGGGGGCGACTTTAGAAAAACGCGACCTTAACCCTGCCCGGCTGAACCCTCGGAGTTGTTAACGAGGTTGCCGTTGTAAAACAGAGGCGAAGCGCAGCAACGGAGGGTTGACCTACTCGTTTGTGCTTTGAGGGTTCTGACGCGGAAAACGTTATCAACGCGCGTCGATTAGCGTCGGACGGTGTGCTCTAACCGAGTTAAAAGGAAGATAATGGATAAAACCTTTGTTGTCTTGATTATCGAGTCGCCTATAGCAAATACGGCGGGTGGGCGGACCGGCGGGCAAGCGGGACGATTGTAAAATCGATAAAACGGAATAATAAACCGAGCGAGAGCGCGCAAGGTGGTTCTCTGCGAATTTCCGACGCACGCACGCACGCACGCACGCACGCACGCACGCACGTGTATTCAGCGCTCGCGTTGTACCAATTAATTGACTGTTTCCGATCGAGTCAACGGACGAGCTGCTGAATTAACATCGTCTCCTGTCGAGACGATGACGTCTTGGCACTCGTCTCCGCGCGGGAAAGTCCCTTACGCGAGCGGTGTGAATTTCCGCAGATGCAAATTTGAGCGTCGCGTTTTAACGTGACGGTCCTTCGGAGGCGACACGCCGCGTGATTAACGCGGTTAAACTTGGCGTAATCCTCGGAGAGAAACACGTAAAGTGCGCGCTCCCCGCCGAGTTGTATCCTTTTAACGCGAAAACCTCTCGCTCCATCCCTTTTATGGCGCGGGTCTCTCTCTCTCTCTCTCTCTCTCTCTCTCTCTCTCTCTCTCTCTCTCTCTCTCTCTCTCTCTCTCTCCCTCTCTCGTTTTTCCCCTTTTCTACGAAAACAGGACGCTATCCGCGTCTGAGGTGATTTTTGCAGGGCGTCGTTCGTTATCGTTACTCTCGTTAATTAGCGTCTCGTCTCTGCGCGCGAAGAACGCCGCCCCGGGCTAATTGTGTTCGGATCAACTGCTGTTCGGGCGACTTCTCCGGTCAAACAACGACTGTGGGAAGAGGGGGGGGTTCGCTCGTGAGAGAGGCCGCGGAATTTCGTAATTAGCCTGCGGCCCTCGTGGAAGGCAGGTGTCATGCGAGACGATCATGTGTCCACTTGACGAACGTGTCCACTTGTCCCGCCCCGTCGCATTGTTTGACTTTGTCGAATCTTTCGCGCAGAATCGTCGCCCTAACGAGTGGGATTCATTTGAGCATATTTTAACACCAGTTGCGTTCATTCAGGTGTCTCAATTACCCGACCCGCGCACCGTGTCCGTTTGAAATCGCACAAGGGGCTGAAACAGTCGCGGATTATGTCAAAGAGAGTGTGATTGGTCGGCCGACTTCTGTATATGTATGCGTGTGTATGAGAGAGAAAGAGAGAGAGAGAGAGAGAGAGAGAGAGAGAGAGAGAGAGAGAGAAAAGGGTCGATGCTTCACGATGCGATTTCTTTGTGCACGTGCAATCATCGCGCTTTCATAAAGAGCGCGATGCGCCGGACCGTGATAGCGGCTCGCGTCGACCAGGGAAATATCGATCAGACCTCCGTTGCTGAATAAATTAATGTGATTAATTCGATTCGTGGCAAATGTACAGGACGAACTCGGTGTAAAGATGGAGGCTCGCGTGTGCACACACGGAAACGAAGCACGGTAATTAACGCGATAATCGCGAAATAAGATTACACACGCAAATTCCACAAATTTGAGCAAAGCTGCTGCTCTATGAGCAGGTTTCCATTTTAAACTGATTTAGAGAGAGAGAGAGAGAGAGAGAGATAAATCGCATTGCATTATATACATATCCGACGCGCGAGCGGCAATTTTTTATTAAAACGCAGCGCATAAATTCATTTGGATACGTCAGAGAGCAACGTGATATCGCGGACACGCGTAAATCAAACTCTGACCCCGTTGGGCGAATTAATTCGACTAGTTTCATTGAAAAGACCGCCGGAGAGAACTCGCTTTAATAATAAACGCCCGGGTCTAACGTGCGCCGGGCGCGCGGCAATTGCGCGATGCAATTCCAATCATTACCAGCAGCAGCCACGAGTAAACTCGCGAATAAAAAGCGCCAAAGTTAGCCATCCATCGCCGCGCCGCCGCGTCTAGTTCGTAATCTTCCGACGGCAGGATTCCGAAGCATCCGCCGGAATCCGGGCGTTCCACGGAAATAGCAACATCGCTAATTCTCCGATCCGACTCTCATCCCTTCGCGCGCGGCGTGGCGCGGCGCGGCGCGGCGCGCCGGAGAATTCGCTCTCCTCGAACTCGTAATTCGATTTTTCAATCGTACGAAATTTGGCTAATCCGAGATATCTCGAAATGCAAACGAGTAGTCCAGCCAGCCGTGTAAACCAGGAACGTACGCGCGCGCGTTGCTCGGAGAGTGTGCTCCGCCGCGACTAATCGAGAATGAAATTCAGAGAAACACACTCGGCGCTCACCGCACACTAGCGCGGGGCTCTGATATTCGAATTTAATTGCGGTTTAATAAGGATTAAGCGGCGCACACATTTGCCGCCGACTGTCGCCAGCTTTTGCGCACACGGCCGTCCTTTCCGCGCGTGCACGCATTAAGCGGCGATTTTCCTGTCGATCAGCCGCGATTGCAAGCGCACGCACGCACGCGTGAGCGATTTTACACGCTCGTCTTAAATTTCCCGCGCGCGCGCGCGCGCGTGCGCAAACGGCGGGCGGACGCGAACTCGCGCGGCGCGATATCGCATTATCGAGGAAAATATCGGAAGAATATATTTACGTAGGGCGCTCGGCAGGTTGACCTACATAAAGTTAGTGTCGCGGCACGACGCCGAAATGCTCCGCTACGGCGCGTTATACCGTGGTACAATGTACGTAACACGTGCTCTTAATCTCTCAGTATATCAGCAATAATGGGGCCCAAGACCGAACGGGGTACGGTGGCTCGGTAAATCTGCCCCGAAACCCGGTATAAACGACCAGGCAGCTCTATCCTCGCGGATCCTGCTAGCGCTCGCAGCGGCGAATCGGTTACCCGACTCAACTGCTTGATGGTTTAATGACTTAGAAACCCTTGCACTCGCTACCCGCAGCTTGCCGAGATTTTCTTCACTCGCGCTCTCGGGCTTGTATTACACGTTCGTTTAAGCCGCACTACCTATCCCGGCTCTTGTTCGCGAAATCATGTCGTCCCCCCCGCGTTCAGACCGCTCGGTTAATTTTATGGAGCTGAAACGCGCGATGGCGCGACGGAGAGGGGGAATTTGTGTGATCTTCTTTTCCCTGTCGAAAATCGATCGTCGGGCGGGAAGAGTGACTCGCCGAGGGCTGTTATTTAAACCGAACACGGTGAAATGATACAACGCGGCGAGAAAAGAGAACTCACGGGGCTCACGTGAGCGATGTTATGAGTGGAAAAAAATTAGTCCCTAATGGTCGGTAATGCGAGGACACACACAATTTAGTAATCGTGGCTACAGCTACGCAGCGCAAAATATTTATTTACGGATACAAATTATTATTTACGGATACTTATCCCGTTAACGTCAGCGGCTACATATTTCGGTAAATATGTCGATAGGAAAGCGATAGCGTTAATTTAAGATGGTTGTGTTCCGCGCCGTACACGCTGTACGTTCTCGCGCGTTTAACTGCAATACACGCGCGCGTCCACGACGAATTCATAAAGCGTCCGCTAGATTCGCGGAGGCATGAGGCATTTAACGTATCCGAAAGTTGAAATCACGCTCATTTAGACGCCGGCGAGGAAAGTTTCGTTCCAAGAAACTCGCGCAAGTTGCGAGAGGCGGGAGAGACGCGACGCGGGGTCACAGCGGCGCTTATTTAATTATCCGACGGCGTTCATTGAAGTCGCAACATCGGGCGATTAATCGCGACACGCTATCGCGCGGGAATTATGACACCGTATTCGTCCTTATGCGCGCGATTAAACCTGACAGAGACAAAGGCGCGCGTGTGGGAGCGCGAGAAAGAGAGACAGAGGGAGAGGGAGAGACGGAGAAACTGAGAGACGGAGGGAGGGAGGGAGGGGGAGAGCGAGAGAGAGAGAGAGAGAGAGAGAGAGAGAGAGAGAGAGCGAGAGACTTCGGCTCAGAGAGACGCACGCGATACCTCGGATGGGGTGATTTAT
This sequence comes from Harpegnathos saltator, assembly GCF_003227715.2. Taxonomy (NCBI): domain Eukaryota; kingdom Metazoa; phylum Arthropoda; class Insecta; order Hymenoptera; family Formicidae; genus Harpegnathos; species Harpegnathos saltator. The sequence goes on from NW_020230283.1 coordinate 1,823,155, forward strand.
TATCAATGGCGAAGATAACCCAGATAAGCGCCCGAACGTCCCCGTATTAATCGCCAGGTGGCACGTGATGGATGTGACCGCGCTCGGGAAGGTTCGCGCGAACGCGAGCGCGGGTCGCAGACGCGTCGTGTAGCCCGGCCTTAATTACAATACCGATGGCCCCCGTCTTACGTTATACCGATATTCGGCGGGGCGTGTTATTAATCGCCAATTACTCAGGCCTGGATCCAATTTAGAACGGGGGTCGGAACTGCGAGAGTCATCGGCTAATGCTCGCGAGCGGAGAAATAAAGCACCATCGGCGACTTAATCCGGAGGACAGGGGCTGGGCCGGCAACCCTCCCCTCTCCGTGGGCTCTTTAAATTTGGGACACACCTTGATCGTCTCGTGGCGATCAAGTGCAGAGAAATTTGCTCCCGCCGTTCTCAAAGCTTCGGCACATTCGAGGCTCTCTCTCTCTCTCTCTCTCAAGAGAGAGAGAGAGAGAGAGAGAGACTGCTATAGCGAGCGGTCAAACTGCAGACATATTCGGTGCGTTCGCTATCGGGCGTATGATCACGCTCTGACGATCACGCGACTCATCCACGTGGCCGAATAAAGCCCCGGATTAATCGATTCGCGCTCCGGAAGACGGGTCGAATTCGTCAATGCGGCCGGAAGGGAAGGAGAGAGACAGAGAGAGACAGAGAGAGACAGAGAGAGAGAGAGAGACAGAGAGAGAGAGAGAGACAGAGAGAGAGAGAGAGAGAGAGAGAGAGAGAGAGAGAGAGAGAGAGAGAGAGAGAGAGAGAGAGAGAGAGAGAGAGAGAGAGAGAGAGAGAGAGAGAGAGAGCGAGCGGGAATGGGCGACGGTGTCGGGTCCGGTTGGCAGCGAACTGCCCTTAGCACCCCCGAGTAACAGGCGAGCCGGTGCACCGTCGCTGATTGGTGGCAGTAATTAACGTCCGGTCCTGATCTAGCGCGGCTCTGTGCAGCGCACCAAACACGTCGGCCGCCTCGTCGAGCTACATAGATCATTGTTGCGCGCGAGCTGCCGTGGTTAGAGGAACTCCGGCCAGGCCAGAAGCAGCACGAGGAGGCTGCGGTTTCAATAGATGCCCGAACGTTGTAGCGGATTAGCATACTGGCTCCGACCGCAGTGGAAACTGGGTTAGGTTTTAGGAAGCGCTCTCTCGGCCGACCTTGGCGCAGCCAAGGAACCGCCCTATCGCGTCGTTGCTCGGGGAAAAGCCTTTCGAGCGCGAGACTTACCCTCGGCCGGCCTTACCCGCTCGGCTCCTCCGCCCGGAGCGTTTTGCAGTGTTTCGGGCTCGAAAGTCGAGGCTTAAGAACGTCAGCAGCGGGAGAAAGCCACTAAGCACTTGCTCGCTACTTATTTAGCGAGACCCGAGCTCGATTTCGCGCCCTTGGCCCTTTTCGGCGCCGCGTGTCCGGCTCGTGGCCGAACATTATCGAGCAATCGCGGTGATCTACGGCTCGCTCGGCGATTATCGTGCCGGGAAGTATCACTCTCTAATACGACAGTTGCTGAGTATTCGGTTACCCGTGCCTTGTTTACGCAAGCTTGGGCTTTCGGCTTTTTTTCCATCGCGCGCGGTAAGCAAGAACGGAAGTCCCGAGCGCGTGGAGGATTAGCCGGTGGCATCGGCGAAGAAGTCGGAAGTTCATCGATTTCAGTTTAGCGCAACGGCATACACACACACACACACACACACATGCATATCGAGTATCGCGCGTTAAGAGCGCCGCGAGACAACGAACGTCGTCGAAGTAAGCTCGGAATGAAATATCGCGAGATAGAGGCATCTCCGTGAGAGAGAGAGAGAGAGAGAGAGAAAGAGAGAGAGAGAGAGCCATCTCCGGCTCGAAAGGCTGGAAAATTATGCGATCAGCGAACCGACGACGTGGTGAAGCGCGAGTGTATATGTGTGCCTGGGAACGATTTAACGCCGTCGTTTACAACGCGAATGGTGGTTCGCGCCGCTTCGAGATTCATCTTCGCCGTCGGAAAAACGGCCGTTTTCGAGTCGCGAGCGCGGCCGCGGGGGGTGGCGCGGTTCAAGGCAGTCTCGCACTAACGAGCAAACACAGCTCCTCTCTCTCTCTCTCTCTCTCTCTCTCTCTCTCGTTGGTATGCAATCGCCCGATCCACCGACGAGCGGCGGTGGCAGTGCCGCGGACGTGTTGGTGCAGCGGCTTGCACGGCAGATTGCAGGCAGGTGGTCGGGGGATGAGGCTGCGCTCCGCAGTAATGACGGCAGTACTTAGGGAAGCGGGCTTAAACCAGTACCCAGATATCGAACGAGTTAGCGATACGTTAACGATTCCCGACCCCGGTTGTCACACATCCGAGCGAGCGAGCGCGCGCTGCTAAGCACCGGAACGAGAAACGGAGATGGCGAGTGCGCCGCGACTGATAACGACGTACGTGAGGATTAACCTGCCTGCGACGTGATCAACTGGAACGAATGACTGCTTCGCGGTGCTCACGTGTGCGGCGATGCGCTTTAAAAAAAGGAACAAAGGCCTCGAGGAATTCCGCGAATTCGAATTGAAGGGGGGCTACTGTGAACGCGCTTATATATAATAAATCGCGATGAGCTAAAAAGCGATAGCTCGTCGGGGCGGGTCCGGCGAGCGGGTTGGCGAGTTGGAGCTTTTCGAGCTTTCCGTCGGATGTGCAATTGTGGGATTCTTGACGCGTTGCGTGGATGAGAGGAGGAAAGTGGTTACGCTGCAATTCTCCCTAATTCTCTTTCTTTTCTGGAAGATCGTCCTTGACTAACTCGCGACTAACCGGAGACCGAGTTAACGCGCGGTCGTATTATCGAAAGCTTTGGCAACGCGTGTACATTCTCGATGCGATGATCAGTGTCGCTCTCGATATTCCAGACAAAAGCGCACACTTCGGCCGCTGCGGCCGCGATCGATCGCCGCGCAGTGGAAGACACGCAGAAACGCGCGAAAGAGAAGCCGAGTCGTTCGGAAAGGGCGCGAAGGGACGGACACCTATCGAGTCGGGAATTCATATTGAGATACCTAATGAGCGAGGCTAATGAGCGAGGTTAGCTCGCTGAAATTTCTCCGAAATAATTCTCCGACTGCAGGTGTGCGGACGACGGACAATCCAATAATGAGATACGGACAGTTGGTTAAATTTTTCGAATGCTGCGAGAAGGGGGCTAACTTCGCAAGGGCGGTTCCACGGTTCCACCATCCAGCGGCGTGTAAGTAAAACTTGGGAGCTCTCCCGCCCCGAAAACTCGCTTCCCAACCGGGGGATTACGCTGCTCTCCGCGTGCGACAGAACCGCACTCACCCTTCGTGCTCCCTCCAGAGCGCGTTCATTAATTATTTAACGCATTACTCACGCCGTTACCTCGTTCCCGCGCGGACGAACCTACCGAGCGCGTATTTTCCGGAAAATGCAGCGACGAGAAAAGTTGAAAGGATCGCGGGCAAGCGCGCGCTGATTATCAAGGAGTTTATCCCCCCGCCCGTCCCTCCTCCAATTAGCTCGGCCGGAGTGGAGTAACGCGGATATTTCGACGGAGTTTCCGTTCGGGTTTTGCTGCGCGATCTCGCCTCACGTGCCTCATTAGCCGCGAGCGTTAGCGTGCGTGCGTGCGTGCGTGCGTGGGAGAGAAACGCGCGTAGGCGTGATCCTTCGACCGGACGGGGTCAAACCGAGGCGGGAAGAGACGAGCGACACGAGCAGAGGACTCCTGTAAAACCGCTGAACCAGCTAAACCCCGCCGGGCACTGCCCGGCATCAGCCAGCGACGTAAATGGGTCGAGGCTCGACCCAACGATTCCCATAATTTTCACCGCCGCCGCCGCCGATCTCTATCTGATTGCCCTTTCGATTTTTCGGATGCGCACGGATACAGCCCCGTGTAAGTGCTAATCGAGGCGCGTCAAATCATCCGTGACGGCGAGCATTTTCCGAATCGACGGCCTCGCCGCGTTGAGTTTTCCTATCGTCGAGCTGTTGCATTATCGCTGATTCAACGCGCGTTATTAGAAATATTTTCACTCACTGCGGCCGCGCGCGCGCGAGAAAGAGAAAGCGAGAGAGAGAGAGAGAGAGAGAGAGAGAGAGTCGGATTTGTATTTTTTATTTCAAACACGCGGCGCGCCCCCGCGAGCTCTCGCTCTCTCGAGTGGAAGCCGCTTCTCGTTCGAGCTGATTTTCACTCTCTAAAAATCGAAACTCGCACGCACGTACATACACGAGCAGCCGCGCCGCGCGATTGTCGTTTTGTAATATTCGCGTCTCTAGAGTGTGAAAAATGAAGCGCGCGATGCGCGGGCACGCGAGTGCCTCTTGGAAGCGAGATTAAAGCCGTTGCGACGGCTTTGTTTTGTTGAATCGCGCTAAATGCGGGGAACGAAGTCAACTAGCGGGAGATTGACGCGATCGACCGAATCGATGATAGAGGAATTGTTTCGCCGATCGGATCGCGCCCGTGTACGATTAAGCGCGATAGTCTGCGCGAAACCGAGAGGTAGAAAGAGAGAGAGAGAGAGAGAGAGAGAGAGAGAGAGGGGGGGGGGTGGGAAGGCAAGGGTGCGAGCGAGAGGGAGGCAGGCCAGGTGCGTACATAGGCTTAATACCGCGTTTCCAAGCAATAGGAACCGATCAATAGCGTTTAACCGCCCTTTGGACTGGTTAAACCGATTCCGTTTTCGACGTTTGCGCTCGGCAACGCCGAAAACTCGATTATGGTCGCACCCTTTTACGTTACAATCGTATTACACGCGAATGTACGAGGTGGGCGAGCGAGCGAGCGAAAGCTCGCCCGCGCGATCGCGTTTTTTCGCTGCAATCCCCGTCGATTCGCTCGCTACGTCGTCGTGGTCTGCAATAGTTGGCGTTGCGCGAGATGCAACGGCCAGCGGCGGGGATTAAATCAGCGATATCTAGCCGCGGGATAGAAAGAGCAGCGGTTTTGGATGAACTTTCGCCGGATGCCGGTGTCGCGCTGACGGGTTCACGTGCGCGCGCGCGCGGCTCGGGGGATGAGAAACAGCCGGAAGTCACGACCCCATTGTTAGGTCGGCATTAACATATAAATAAACTCGGTCGTCGGGCTCCCTCTCGTTCTCCCTCCACTCGGTTGTTAGACGGTTTCGTAACTTTTTTAATAAAAGGAAAACTCTCTCCTCCCGGCGCGCGGCGCCCCCGGTTGCTCCAACTGTCCGAATGGCAATTAATTATACGCCGCCGTATACGCAGGTATTGTCCCTATGGCCGCGATATTACGCGGATGCCGTTGCTGCGCTACGCTCGAGATTCGATTCGTCCCGACCCGTTGACCGACCGAGAGCGCTGCGAGAGAGCTGCGAGAGCGCCGCATTCTCGATATACCGCGCCGAAATTGCTCGCCCCTCGTCGCCGCCGAATGGAAGGCCTTTCTCTCTCCCCGAGCCGGTTATAACTCGAGAACTACTCGTGTTCCCCGTACGTGTCTCCCTCCCCCTCCCATCCCGCCTCGCGCGCCCAGTAGTGGGAAAATTGATTCCGAATTTGTCGGTGAGTTGGACATAAAGTCCAAAGCGGATTACATTATCGCGAATTATAGGACACGTCCGGCAGAAAAGAATACAGGATGTGCCGCGTATTAATTATCCGATTTTTCGTATCTCTGTTCGAGATACATGTTCGCTCTCCAATTTAAAACATTACATGCCTCACACACATACACACACACACACACACACACACGCACACAGTCACGCGCGCGTGTATACGCGGGAAATGTTTAAGTACCGATCGTTTTCAATAGACTGTGCTGCGCAACGTGTACACCGGCTTCTCTACTATCTAATCCTCTTTGAGTCTCATCTACCTCGCAACATGAAACTGTAGAGAGAGAGAGAGAGAGAGAGAATGAGAGGGAGGAGAGAAGGAGAGCATCCGTTATCACGGTAGATGCGCGTGAACACGTGCATTTAGCTTAGCGTGATTCGCAAATACGTGCGTGCGCGCGTAGATGCGTGCGCGCAGGCTTGTGTGTGCGTGCATGTGTGTGTGTGTGTGTGTGTATGTTTGTGCACGTGCGCATGTGTGTGTGTGTACGAACGATGCTCGGCAATCGCGATGCGCGCAACACGTGCAAGACGCGCGACACGTACATGCGCCACTGTGATCAGTCGCACGCACACGTAGCGTGCACGCACACACACACATACACACACACACACACACACACACGTACATGACACGCGCAGCTGCTAATTATTTCATCAACGTTTCTTCGACGGCTCCCGCACCTTCCTTACGTTTACATGAGGCGCGCACAGTACGGGATGAATGCCCGATAACCCTTTGCCGTTGCTCATTAATGCGAAAACTCCTGATGACGCTAAATGTGTGTGTGTGTGTGTGTGTGGAGCGCGAGTGCGCGACAATGATATTCGGGCCGGCTCGTGTAACGACACTCGCCGGCGGAGACTGCCAATGTATTTTTAAAGTTTCCCGCTGTCGGCAGAATTGGATAGCGTACGGAGCGCGACGACGAATTAGTTTCGTCGTCATTTACTGCCTTTGGCCTTTGATTAAAAGCTCCTCTCTCTCTCTCCCCCTCCCCCTCCGCTCTCTCCGTCTCTCGTGTTCCGTCTCCGGTCCCCCTTTTTCCGCGAGTTTCGCCAGCCACGCAATTTTTAATCGTCCTAGCTCCGGCAACGACGACGACCGGGCGAGGAGGGTAGGGCGCGGGGGGCGAGGGATGACGACAGAGGGTGGGAAACGTCGAGGACAATTTGTGTTACAAATAGGCGGAGGACAGTGTAATAGGTAACAAGAAGAAAACTAAGCGATCGCATTAATTGTGTCCGAGGGAAGAAGTTCTCCCGCACGCCCCCTTTCCTCTCTGACGATCCTCGGGAGAAACGGACGAGAGGAAGGAGAAGGAGCGGGGAAAAGAGGAGGCGGCAGTGGTGGAGGAAGGACGGCGATGGAAAAAGAGTTATTTCGCTCGGCTGCTGATTCCGCTAAAATCCTCCCCGTCCTCCTTTCTCCCCCCCCCTCCCCGTCGACCCTGTAACGCGAAACTCCGTTAAATGCGGGGAAAATAAGCGGTTTCCGCGATTCGCCCGTAAAGGACTAAAATACGATCTCAAAACTGCCCTTCTCAAGACATCCGCCAAGCACTCTCGCGCGATATCGTACGTTCTCCCCTTTCTTTTCCTCCGTTCCTCCTTTCCTCGCGAAAGCCGAAGCCGTGATTTATCCAGCGTGCGACGCAACGCGCCGGTGTTTTATCCTGTTGCGCTCCGCTCGCTCGATTTTCGCTACGACAAATGTATTCCGCGCAACATGTGTGTGTCTGGGAGACACCTGTGAGCGACACCTTGGCGAAACGTCTCTCTCTCTCTCTCTCTCTCTCTCTTTCTCTCTCTCGGACGTCTCGTTGTCTCAAAGACGCGTCTTAATATTCTGTTTGTCCGCGCGTTTCATTTCCACGGTCAAGAGACCGCGCGCGAAATCCGCGCTCGACAACGACGATAAACCGCCGTTTACCAGCGTCGATCAGAGTTTACGGAGCGTAACACCGGCAATGGTGCACGGTTTGTGCTCTTTACACGGTAACAGACACCGAGCGTTATTCGCGTGTTGTGGAGTATCGCGATTTGGCGTGATCAGGCTGCCTCTCGTAGTGGATCGCTGCCGAGTCTTGTAACTGTTCTTTGTTCTGGCGCGGCGCGCACGCTAATTAGCGTCAATGTTCCGCGCAACTTCACCGCTACAACATGACTAGCCGTGTATCTGAGAGACGAGCTAATATCAAATTTCAATCCGCATCTCCGGACGAATCGATACGCGCGTTTCATATTCAATCAGGCAATTAACGCGCGGCTCTGCGCTGCTGGCTTCGCGAAAGGACGAGCGTCGACAGGGCCCACCTCCATTCGTCCGGTTTAGGCATCGTCGGTCTATTTCCTAGTGAAATATTAATCGCAACACACGATGGGATAGCCGACGTCTATCGCGATATCCATCGCGTGATTGCTACGACGAATTACGAGCGAGTTCTTGCGTAGTGATCGATCCGCATTAAAGCGTGATCCGCGACGGATTTCGCCGTCACGGCCGATAGATGCATCGATTTGCCGTAAGCGATTCACATCGTCGGCGGGAGCGAATAATTAATTGGCAAAGCGAACGCACAATCTGATAAAATTGGATTTATTTCGGGGTATTATGTCGCCGCCGGGGGCGACAGCGATATGGCGAGCTACGCAAACGCGACGTCAAATAGTTTTATGCGCGCGTGCATGTGTGCGTGTTGGTGTCGCATGGGGAAAAGTATCTAGCCAGCATCTTGCCGAAACACGGCACGGTGGTTGAGGTCGAAATTTCGTCGTGCGGGTTTCACCGTGGTCGAAGGAGACCACGAGCGAATTTTGCCGAAATCATTCCATTTCGCTCCCTCGCGCTCGCCCGCGACGGGCTACCGCACCGCGAGGTATTTGTTTATTCTGATAGGAGAAAAAAATTGGGGTTAGATATACGTTGCACGTGGGTCAGAGGGGGGAAGTAGCGTGGCGATCGATCGCCCGCGGAATTAACTGCGGCGAGAGCACCGACAAGCTCCAATTTGAAATCTACAAAAATGACGCCGCGCGACGTCGACGCTTCCGACGGTGCCCCCTTCCCCTCCCGCCCGTCTAGCCCGAGTCGTTTACCCCGAGACCATAACCCCTTTACGACGACCATTGTTACGAGCAACAGTTTCGTTCTCCTCGAGAGTCACGAGTTCCATCGCGATAATAATCCGAGGCGCCGCGAGGAAGTCGATGATGGAAGAGCGAAGGGGGTGCGGCAAGGCGGAGGAAACAGAGTCGCGGTAGCTCCGGTTCGCGCCCTCTCTCTCTCTCTCTCTCCCTCCTTCCCTCCCTCCCTCCTTCCCTCCCTCCCTCCTCCCCTTTCGCTGGGGTGGCAACGGGTGCCGGCGGTGGTGCTACAGGAGGAGAAGGTGAACGAGGAGGAGGAGGAGGAGGAAGGAGAGGAGAACGAGAGAGCCGGAACGAGGACGAAGAGGGTGCGGGAGCACCGGCGGTTGGGAGGATGGGATCGGGCGAATTGTTTTAATAAAGCGGCCGCGGAACGTAGGACGGTGGTTGAATCCGGTAATTGACTTGGAAGCTCGCGCGCCGAGGGAAAACGGCGCGCGAGGGAAATATTCAAATTCCTTCATTACTCGCTCAAAGAATCGCTAATGCTAGACGGAATCGCGCGGAATATTATTATTCTACTATTTTAGCGGCTCTCCCGCCGACCGTCGCGTCGGTCGTCGAGGTCGTGGTGGAAGCGAAAGCCGCGTTGGAGGGGGGGGGGGGGAGAGGGGAGGAGGTGCAGCAGGAGGGCTGGCGGACGGCAGATAGGCGTAATCGCGCTCCGTTCCTTTTTTTCATCCGGGGCTTGTCTATCCCCGTGCTTTTTCCTCGCTCGGCGCGGCGCGCATCGATTGTCGTTCTACATAATACGCTTAATCGTTACAGCGAAATTCAGCTAATGGAACAGGCCGCGCGGCAGCGCGCATTATATTTACTCTTTCGCCGGTGGAACGGCCGAGAGGCGACTTTTCGAGAATCTTTGATCGCCGCGTTGGCTGCAATTTTACGATCTTCCGGGGGATCACCGGGTCCGGCAGCTTCCCTCCCTCGATGTTTTTCGAGAGGATCGTTGGCCGCTCTCACCTAGCGCGGACACGGGGGGGGCGAGAGGGGACATCGCGAAATAATACGTGAAACAATAGCCTCCTGCTTCACGTGCTTCGCTACATTCGCGCGGGATACACATACATCGCTGCCATGTGCACTGCGTGCGCCCCGTATTTTCTATAACGTAAACTCCATCCCCCAGTGATTTCCATTTTAGATGCCGTATAATTCTGAAGGATTCCTCCTGACGTACAACACAAACTTTTAGTCCACTTTATCCCATTCTCTTCCCCCCTGTCACCCCGTCGTATCTCTTTTTCGTTCTCCGTTTTCTTCTTCTCTTTCTTCCGCCCTCTCTCTCTCTCTCTCTCTCTCTCTCTCTCTCTTTCTCCTTTCACCCCCGTCTCTCTCGCTCTCATTCCGCCAGTGTCGCTCGTATTCTTCCCCTCTTTCCGTTCGAGAGAAGTTACGCGGCGCGGTGGGAGGATGACGATGCTCGAGGAAACCGGGTTATTATAAGCACCGGCACTCGAGCGTCTTACACTCGTCTTCGGGCAAAGGCAAATTGTTGGCGTTAATTGAACGCGGAACAAATCTGTCCTCCTTATCCCTTCCTCTCGTTCTCCTTACCGCCATTATATCGCCGACGACTCGAAGGTCGCAAGAGCTTTTCGAAAGGTCGCAGCCGAACGTGGGCCGCTCTCTTGCGAAGGAGAGAGAGGGAGGTCCCGCGGACTTCCCTCCGTGCGCGGATTCGCGCGCGCCACGATCTTATTATCCCGGCGAGTATTATCCGCGCGAGTGCCACTCACGGAGACCCGGAAACCCCCAAGCAATGTCGAAGGCCCCTCTCGCGAATTGCCTTTTGACCTACAGACTCGTTACAGCTATCGCCGGCACGGCGCGCGTTTACTCCCACACGTCACCTTTAAATCGCGAACGAAAGTTCGGGGAAGCGCGCAACGAGAACAAGTTGATCAATCGCGCGCGGCGCTCAAACCGTGAAAATATCGTTGGACGATGTTGATCTAATCAATTGTTGCGACCGAATCAACCGAACGCGCTGCCGCTACATATCTTCAGGCGGGGGACGCGCGCGCGCGCGGAGCGATATGAACGACACTTGAGCGTTCAAATATTTCAAGCAGCCGCGACAACAGCGCGGAGAAATTATCGGCCGTTAATACTCTCTCTCTCTCTCTCAGCGTTAATTGTCACGCGTTATTTAACGATGGTTGTTTAATGTTAATTCGCCGTTATTTACGATATTCGGCGGGGTATTAATCGCCCTCGCTAATTTGCCGTGAAACGCGCGCGCGCGCCCGGTCTAGACGCGCCTTGACACGTGCGTGTGCGGGCGAGCGAGAACGCGAAGCGATAAAAATTAAATGTTCGCTCGCAATCTGCCGCGTAGATTGGGTTTTACGGACATAAATGTGATATTATTCGGCGGGGGGGAAAAAAAATATTACGTTTCACGACTCGTATCAAAATGTTCGCGCATCAACCGAGGGAAAGATTACGTTTGAGGTAAAAAAAATAAATAAAAAAAAAAAAAGGAAAAAGAAAAAACAAAAAAAATATTATGTTCGCGTAAAATGATACTTTCTGCAACTGCCCCACGTTATGCGTAATAAAATAGGCTAAACCGTCCGCCAGTGTTCTCAAATTTCCAATTTAATTTTTTAGCAAACGAGAATGCGAGGCGCATTAATTGAAGGGACGCGACGGGACGGGACGGGCGGACCACGCATCCTCGCGCGTGTCGCCGCCGCTGTCGAATAATAAATTAATGAAAATAACGGTATTTGCCTCGCTCGCGCGGTTATCCTCGTGTTAGATGCGGCCGTGTCGCATTTCGCTACATCAATAAGTCGCCCTTGTTGCATTCCCCCGCCGTCGCTGTCGAGTGGCCGCGCAATAAAGGAAACAATAAAAGTCCCGAGTGTAAATCATCGCGCGTTCGCCCTCTAATCAAGCTCGCGTAATCGCAAAAAGGAGGGTCGGAGGGAGGAAGGGAGAGCTTTCGTTACCGCATACGGCTAATCGGAAGCTGTACATTGTGGCGGTCACGTGCAGCCGACCGCAACGAAAATAATTATTATGACGCACGAAAATTGAGCAAAACGCGCGCGCGGTCGTGCCGCGACAGGGGGTGAATAGCGAGAGGGCGGCGGCAGCGGCGGCGGCGGTGGCGGTGGCGGTGGCGGTGGTGGTGGTGGTGGTGGTGGTAGCAGCAAAGCCCTGGCAGAGGAACGGGTTGTGACGATCGATGAAAATCTATTACCGACGAAATCCGACGTGAGCGCGACAAATTAGAGAATTAATTGTATAAATCCCTCGGCCTGCAAGGCACGGTAGGTAGGTAGGGTGGCGACTAGGCGGCAGCACGGCCGGGCAGAGGGGGGAGGGGGGCGAGCAAGCAGCGAGAGGCGAGTCGAGGTGGAGCGGCGAGGATAGGGGTTTGGTTGGTTAATCCCTTTTCGAATTTCCACGGACGCTCTCTCGGCCGCAAATTGCCGTACAAACCGTCGGAAATCGCTCGCGAAGCGTTAATAATGCAATTTAATTTTAATAACGGGCGATATATCGGAACGTCGGCTGGCTGGAAAGACGAGTATCGCGCATCGTACCGCAACAACAAGAAAGCGCGAATCGCCCCCTCTCCCCCTTTGTGACGTTGCATCGCGCAACTAGCCGGCATGAAATTCATATTATTTTAAGCAAACCGCGCAACAACTTTGAGCCGCCGGCAATCTAACGGCGATTAAGAATCCCACCCTAGCGATTATCGCTCGTCGATGCGAGTAACCTATTCGCCTCATTCGTGCTCACGCATATGAACGCCCTTTCTCTCTGCGCCGCCACATTTTAACGTCGCTATTCTTTCCCCGCCGTCGAGGAGCCTCACGTATCCTCCCTCTTCTGCTCGCAAATTGAATATCCGTTTATCGTGAGTCTCGCTCGTTAAACTCTCATTTTCTTCGTTTTCTCGCATTACCTGCTTTCGTTAGGTCCCTTCCCTTCTTCTCTCTCTCTCTCTCTCTCTCTCTCTCTCTCTCTCTCTCTCTCTCTCTCTCTCTCTCTCTCTCTCCCTCTCTCTCCCTTTTTCTCTTTCCAGTCACTATTAATATGCGATCGAAGCGCGAAGATCGCGTCGCACCACTTTGCTAATTAGTTTGCAACCGGAGTCCGTGACTACCGGTGTAAATTAATCACCGCAGGCTCGCGGCGAACATGGGGGCGGAGGGGGGGGAGGGGAGTGAAAATTAACGCGACACGCCTTCAAAGCTCGACATTCTGACTTGCAGTTTGCGGCGAGCGCAGAAGGGCCCTGGACCGATCTTCGGTAATCAGTGCGCACCGCGTCCGGATTACCGGCGGGCTCAGGACCAGGCAGAGAGCGGCGGGTCAAACGGACCACGGAGTTAATTCGCGTTAATTCGCGTAATTAGTCGCATAATTAAAGCCACGATGCTTGCATACCGAGGGCAGGACCAGGCAGGGGGTAGGTAGGCAGCAAGAGAAAGAGAGAGAGAGAGAGAGAGAGAGAGAGGGAGAGAGAGGGAGAGAGAGAGAGAGAGGGAGAGACAGGGAGAGAGAGAGAGAGAGAGAAGGAGAGGTCAATTCAATCGGTCGATGATGTCGGGCTCGCTCTTTAACACTCGGAAGCGACTCTTTCTCTTTCCTCTCCTCGCTCCTCCTCTTTTCCCGCTCAAACATTGATCATCGGTCCTTCGGTGATCCTCAGCTGGACTCGTCCGTCGCACAGCCTCGTCGAGCAATTTGTGGTTTCGAGATTTGCACGAATGAAATTTGCACGAAATGGACCGGGGTAAACAGAGAGCGGTCGCACGATGAATAAAGAAACGTTGAATGAAAAAAGGTCGCGTGGGAAAATAAGGATTAATTTATCCGCGTCGTAGACTGCGCGCGGAACGAACGGCTCGCCGAGCGGCAATCGTCGGCGGCGCGCGCGCGCGCGCGCGCGTTTCTCGACACGCATGCGAAACTCCATTACTAACTTAATTCTCCATTTTGTCGGCGGTGTACTTCTCATTTCTTCGTTATAATTAAATACAGAGGGGGTCAACGCGCCCGTGCGCGCGCGCACTGAACAAATCCCGCCGAAATTCGCTGGCTCGGCGCGAGAGGGACGCTATAATCCTCCTCGATGTCCTGTCTTTTACCACTCGTTGGTTTTCTTCGCCCCTCTCCCCCGGCGCGACACGCGGGATAAGAAGAAACGCGCTATTGCGGCTAGGAATTGCTCCTTACGGAGTTAATGCACTCGTCCTAGCGCGAATTTGGCTCTTAATGCGGGCGCACCGGCTCGCGCAGACGCTCGTAAAGCGGCATTATGAGTTACGAGCCGGCGGGATTAAGGCCGATCGAGCTTTCTCCCTCTCTCTCTCTCTCTCTCTCTCTCTCTCTCTCCTTCGCTCTCTCTTTCTTTTTCCCCCTCCTTCTCTCTTGTAATTTCATCGCAGACGTGCGCCGCCACGCTCCAGCTCCGCGCGTCGCACGCCATCGGAATTTTTCATTGTCACTTTCGACGCACGTTTGGCAGATACCTATATCGCGGAAAATGTCCACCTCAGCCGGCGCACAGTGGAGAATCCATTTTTTCCGATACAACCCCCCTCGGGCGGAAATATAAATCGCGGCCTCGTCTCCCCGTATAATTCGTTGGGGTTGGATAAAATTCGTACGTATATATATATAGGCTAATGAAACTTTCGACAAACTTGCCTCTCACTTACGGGCGAGTGCGCTTTGTCATTGGAGGGTTTTCGTGTGTTTCAATTGCCGCGGGTTTACAAAGTTGAAAATTATACCGAAGGTTCCGGCGGTGGTTAATTGGGATACTCTGTGTAATAATTACAGTCGCCGGAGCCGCGCCGCGGTGGCGGCGCTTTAACGCAATTAGAACATAAAGGAATATAATCCTAACGCCATTTCGCGGAGTTATCGCGGCAAGTAAAATCGCATACACGTCGGAGCGATTGCGTGTGACGCGGAATTAACTGCATCGCCCACGGCGATTGCGTATTGTGCATCGTTCGTGTGAATTCGAGCCGGGGCTTCATTTTTACCATTCCGACGGGCTAACGCATAAATAACAGAGCAGGGAGAGGAAAAAAGAGAGAGAGAGAGAGTACACGCGACGCTCTCCTCCCGGAGATCATAACGTCATTACAGCGCGGAACGTGGAAATGATTGCAACAGCGCTTTAATTGCGTTACATTGATTTCTCTCGAAACGCAAAAGGGGGGGAGAGTGCGCACATACACACCCTCAGAGCTCCTCTCTCTTTCTCCCTCTGCAATTTACTCCGTAATCGTTGTAGCACACGATGAGTCGTTGACGAATCGTCGAGCAAACTCGGACGCGCGGCGAGTGATTTTTCGTTCGCGCGGTTCAAACTCGGCGCGACGCGCAGGATCCGCCGGAGCACCGACGCGGACTTTTCCGCCCTTTTGGATTTCGATTGAGGAACGCTGTTCCTTCTTTTTTCCCCCTATTTTATATAAATATCTCCTTTGCCCCCGAGCTTCGTATATATGTACGAGCTTCGTGTACTGCACATGTGACGCAGGTGAGCAGCGAGAGCGAGATCAAAAGATTTCGGGCGAGGAGAGGGGGAGGGGGGAGAGACAGAGAGAGAGAGAGAGAGAGAGAGAGAGAGAGAGAATGAAGGAGCGAGATAGAGGGAAGAAGAGGACGGGCAGGGGATAGGATCAGAAAGGTAGAAGGAAAACGTTGGGCGGATAAGGGTTGAACAGTGAAGCGGAATGAATTGCTTCCGTGCAGACGGCGTTCTGTAACTGATAGCTCTGTCTTCATTTCTTTCTGACACGACAGTCTCGTTTCCTCCTCCCTTATTGTCTCCTTTGATTCTTGCCGGCTCTCTATATCTTCGACTCGCGTTTCGCGTTCTGCCGTGCAGCCAGCCGAGCGGGGCGAGGAAGAGGGACGGGGGCGGAAAAGGGGCCGGCAAAGGGTCGCGCGCGCTCGCTCGTGTTCGCGAGAGAGGGCGGAACCTATTCAGCCGCACGCGATTGATTTTGTCGAAGGATCGATTATTAATGAATATTCGACGACACGCTCTCCTTTGTAAAATCGCGCGATGTTTCGCCGCGGCGACGCGACCCTGGCCGCAGGACCCTTGCGCGTCTCCTCACAGACACGCGCTGCCGCGCGCGTAACTGGTTACGTCAAATATTGACGAGCTGATGTGGTGAAATGATGTGTTAATTACTGTCGACGCCGCATGTTTATCTAATCGTGCGCACTCGACCTGTTTATTGATATTATTTACGATTATTCATTAAAGCGTGATGTTCCGCTGCATTGCGATAATGGCGGAGCGCGCGGAATAACATAGAGAGAGAGAGAGAGAAAGAGAGAGAAAGAGAGAGAGAGAGAGAGAGAGAGAACGGCAGCCTCATCCACGTGAGCATTTCGCGCCATCCTTTGCCCTTGTGAGACGACAAAGCCGCGATTTTCTTCTGCCGTGAGTCATCATCCTCGGGATAGTCGGCGGCGACGCTTTTGTTTCGTTTAAGCGGCGCTGCGCGCGCGTAGGTGCTAATTTTTAAAAATCTATGTCACGCGTACACAACGCTTTACGTTACGAAGGAGAGGACCTGAATTAAAAGCACAGCGCGTCGACACGCGTTTATTAAATAAAGCAACGCGCATAATTGCAATGTAATCGTACGAAGCGTGTAGCGCGCGCGTGCGAGCGCAAAGCCGAGGATCATCCGGCGTAATGAACAATTTCTTGTTTAACGAATCTCCGGTGAGTCTGCATTTTTCCGCCCTTCGCGAGTCTTCTGCTGCGTCCACTCGAATACTATAGGCGAGAGCGAGCTCGTGGAATCCCGGATGAATCTGCGGATACGTATACAAATACGTGTCGGGGGTTTAGAGGGATGATGATGAAGAGAGAGAGAGAGAAAGGGAGGGAGTAAACCGAGAAAGAGGGAGAGACCGAGAGAGAGAGAGAGAGAGAGAGAGAGAGAGAGAGGCGGGAACTAGAAACTCGAATATGTATTTAATATGCAAATTAAAGAAACGGGATTATGCCGCGCGGAATGTGCCATGTGATATTTCGAAGCCGACCACCCTGAGGATTATATCCTTGCGGTCCACCTGTATCGGTATTATGTAAATCTATGCGCGCGCGCACGGCAGCTTCGCATTGAATGTTCTATTTCTTTCGGCCGCGCACGTCCGAGCGATTTCGAGCGCGAATCTATCCGGCAGGCCCCGGAGATTTTATCCGGGCGGCAGATTTGCAGAGCGATCCTCCGTCGCGGCGAGATCCCGCCGAAAGTCCTCGCGCTCGCGCGTCCGCGACGGGAGACATCGTCGTCGCATCTGATCGTCGCAACGAAGTTCGTTACGGCCGCGTGACTCCGCCATCGATGACAGGCGATAAAATTCAGGCCGCGGAACGGCAGTCCGGCGAATTCGTCGCTCGCGCCGCGATGCGACTCGACGCGACCTGAAACTTGGCGATTCCCATCCCCGTGGCACAAATGGATTTTATTTAATAGCACGCGAAATCGCGTAACGTTCGTTAGGGATCGTAAACTCGAAATGCGTGACGCTCGTTGAGCCGCGCTGAATTATGCACTTCGGGCTTTACGATCTCTAAGTAACTCGGTCGTCGGGGGGCCCCGAGCGTTTCTTCCAGCGGCAATAAAGTTTAACTATGAGTCGCCGCAAATGCAACATTTTATCCTCCGTTCCGCGGCTGCAGTTTCCGGGAAGGTGGCGGCGGGGGGAGGGGGCGGTAAAGAGGACAGAGAGATCGCGGACGGATGGGCGCGAGTCGATGCTCGCGAGGGAGGTTTGACCTCCCCCCCTCCCCCCCCCCGCGGAATCAATCGCGATTGTCCGTAATCGTTTATGTCGCGAGCGCGGCGCGGCCGAAAAAAGCGAGCGGCTCGCGCGCGCACGCGCATGCGCGCGTACGTGTGCTCGCGCTCACGCGCGGAATAAAGCTGTCTGTTTTGCGAAATGTTATGAATTTAGAGTGCGAAAAATGAATAAAACATGTCGGCCGCGCTCACGTCGAACGCGACGGTATTCCGCGAACATCCGGCAGCGGTGGAAAATGTACGACGAGAGCGTCGAAATCGCATATCGATTTCGCGGGAGATATACACGTGTCGAGAGCGCGGAAGCCGGGCGATAAATTCTTTCTACTCGAAACACTTATTTGCGATATATACGTTCTCTCATGCGAGCAACGCGCGCGAAAATCTATTCGTCGCTCGGCGATGGAAATTTAGGAACTTTATTCAATGAAACCTTTCTCCGATATATCTCGCACTCGCGATGTATCGAACTCTCGCGGATCGAACGTGATCGGCGACTGACGGGATCGCATGATTTATGCCCGTGATTTCCATCGTCGAGCCCGTGACAAATGGAGGGTGCGCGGCAATAACGATCAGGAAGCATTTAGGAGCGTTTCGGCAGGAATTGATTTTTCGTCCGCGAACGCATCAAACGCGTATAATAACAATTTGTCGCGCGCGCACGCGACCGACTATCCCGACGCCGCGCCGGAGGAGCGCGTCAAGCGTTATTGTTTTTCCGCGCTCGCGCGAGAGCGACGCCGATTAGCTATCTCGACGTTAACCGTTGCTCACTATCAGCCGGTCATCGTGCGGCGGCCGGTTGTCATTGCGAGCAAAATTGCGCACTTTCGAACATTAAACGGGGACTTAAATGACGTCGAATAACGTGCACAATGTTAATCCCTGTAATCCGGCCGGGTTTTCAGGCGATTTTGCAGGCGATTTTTCAAACTGCAACTTTTTCCCACAAGTCAAACGGTAAATTGGTAAAAAGTGTGACACCCCCTTCCCCTCCGCGCGCCACTGTAGCGGCTTCCCAGATTGTAAGGATCAATATTACGATGCACGAAGTGTGTCAAATAGCGCGATGCTGTTCTCAAGCGCGTCTCGCCTCGTTCGAAAGTCACGTGCTCTTCGAGACAATAAAATTGGTATACGCAGCTACCGAGCGGTCAAAACAGTTCTTACCGCGAAGGTGCGCGGATCGGCAGGTCACGAGTGACTCTCGAATTTTCCGAGTCAGCCGGAAAGTACGCGAAATTCGCACGCGTGTGCGCGCTGCATTATCTCGTGCGTGTAATTGTCGCGCTGATATTGCTGCTTAATCCATATTAAGAGATAGATCGGCAAAAAATGTGACATCTCCGCCACTACAGTGGCTTCCCGGATTGCAAGAATTGATATTACGACGCACGAAGTGTATCAGATAACGCGACGGTATTCTTAAGCGACGTCTCGCGCCGTTTGAAAATCACGTGTCCTACGAGACAATAAAATCGGTGTACGCAGCTGCCGAGCGATCAAAACAGTTCTCACCGCGAAAGTGAGCGGATCGGCGGAAGGTCACGAGTGACTCTCGAATTTCCCGAGTCGGCCGGAAAGTACTCTCACGCGAAACGCGTACACGTGTGCGTGAGTGCGTTGCATTGTCTCGTGCGTGTAATTATCACGCTAATGTCGCTTCGTCCAGAGTTCAGAGATAGATCGGTAAAAAATGTAACACACCAAAGGTGCGTGGAGAAGAAGGTCGCGCGTGGCTCCCGAATTTTTCGAGTCCGCCGGAAAATACGCGAAACGCACGTACGCGTGTGCGTTGCATTATCTTGTGCGTATAATTATCGTGCTAACTTCGCTTCGTCCAAGTTAAGAGATAGATCGGTAAAAAATGACACCCTCGCCGCACCACTACAGTAATTTCCCGAATCGGAAGGATTAATATCCGATACGAAAAGTGTTACATCGGCGCGTAAATAGCGCGATAAGTATTCTTAGGCACGTCTCGCTCCGTTTGAAAGTCACGTCCTCCGGGACAATAACACTAGAGTGTACGCAGCTGCCGAGCGATCAAAACAGTTTTTTTTGCCGCGGACCGGAGCGAGAAGGTCGCGCGTGGCTCTCGAATTGTCCGAGTCGGCCGGAAAATACGCGCGAAACGCGCGCGCGTGTGCGTAAGTGCGTTGCATTGTCTCGTGCGTGTAATTGTCTTCGCTAATATCGCTTCGTTCATGTTAAGAGATGGATCGGTAAGAAATGTGACACCAAAGTGCGCGGACGCGCGGGTGTGTGCGTGTGTGATTATCCTGTGACGTCGTTCTGAGTAGCAGCGGTATCCGCTTGAGGGTAACGATCAATTTTTTTATCTGCCAATTATTGAAGGAAGAGACATTGTGTCTCTTGAGCTTGATCTTGGCACGTTGGCGTTTATCCACACGACTAAGCAGAAAACTCGTTTTTTGTTTCAGATCGAACGATCAGCACGTGACGGGTGGTGCAGCAGTTGCCGAACCGGAGGAGCCGGTTCGGGCCTGGCAGGATCGGCTGGAAGGTGAGTAGATTTCTGTACTCGTTCGAGATTAGCCTTGCGTGATCGAAAACTGAGACATGGTCGTCGTCGAAGTAAAAATCGTGAATTTCGATCGCAGAGGCTCTCATCGAACTTGATCTGCGCGCACTTGTTCCTGAAGTGGAATTTATAAATCTAATCAGCAGTGTCACATGTCTCTGTGTTTCAGATCGAGCGATGACGGCCTCACGGCGGGTGCAGCAGTTGCCGAACCGGAGGAGCCGGTTCGGGCCGAGCAGGGTCGGCTCGAAGGTGAGTGTACAGATCTCCGTATTCCTTCGATTATCCTCCCGTGATCGAAAACTGAGACGTGGCATCGATGAAATGAGAATCGTTGCGCAATTTCGATCGCAGAGGCTCATCGAAATTTATCTACGCGCAATTCGCAAATCATTCGGAATTCATCAATCTAATCGGCAATGTCACCTGTTTCTCTGTTGCAGATTCGAAAGCAGAACGTGGCCGACTCTGACTGCAGTAATTCGGTGAGTAAGAACAATGGGTTTCAAACACACCGAGGTGGTGGGCTCGATTCTACGAACTACGGCTTTGTCACATTGACAACATCATGTTGACACACCGGAGACGACGCGTAACGTCTCTACCTACCGTGTTTACACTTTGAAGTGTCTGCAACTGAAAACATTTATTTATGTTTGTGAAAAAAACGCCAAATATTGCGAATCTATCTGAATCTGACTGTGACGCCTCTTCACGAGGCCTCTTCATATTGTTGATCATTAACCTTACCGAATATCGTATTAAAAACCTTACTGGCGTTAATAGCGCGTTTCGATTTCGAATGAAACTTCACAACTGCACGCGCGCTCATCGCAACGTCTTCAAGCGCCGTTGTCGAGTCACTTTCGATCTTCGGCGGATCTCTCGATCGGCTATAGCGCCGCGTGCTCTTCAAGTAAATTCGAGTCGTAAAGATTCGCGACCGACCGTCAGGCTCTCCTTCGATATACAAGAGAGCAAGGAAACCCAATCCCCCCACGCGGCCGAGGATCTTAGCCACAGGGCGGTTTATTTCGCAGCGAAAACACCGGTCGGCGCGTCGAATCGCGCACGCGAGTGCGCGCCGCGCTGACTTTTGCCGAAATTACGCGCGATACCATTTGTATCCGAGCCGGGACGTCATCAGGGCAAATGGGATTATTCCATGTCCCCGGTGATTACGGCCACCCTTGGCCATGCCTTTTCGGGGAGACGTTGGTTCGTTTATTCGGCGTTATTGCGTCCCTCCTTCGCAGAAGACAGCGTTAAACTTTAATAACACGCAAATTCAGATGGGAGGACGATATCGCCGTGGCATCGTTTCGGTCATTCCGTTCTCGTTCGACGAATTTGGATACGCTACACTCCGCTCCGCGGCCCGCGCGCGCGCGCGAAATAATTAAGGGCGGGCGAACGGAAGGAAAACGGGGCGAGAGAGTGCGCTGGTGAAAAATCTGACGTAAGCAACGGCACTGTGTGGGGAAAAAGTCGCAGATGGTCGCGGATTTGACGCGTGATATTTCAGGACGAGAGGCGAGCTGTGTATCCCCCCCCCATAAATCTCGTGTTTTAGAATGCCCTAATTGCTATCGTAATTTCCGTCGTACGGTTAATTAAGCTCATATAGCAGGGACAGAGCAGGTTCGTGTCGGTAGGGCGCGCGTTCGCGCGAACGCGCCGCACCGGGGAATAATTAGACGCGTGCGTGACAAAGACCCTCTTCTGTTCGCTAAATGATCTTGATAAATATCGGCCGCGTGCGCCGGTTAAAAGTTGACGCTTGTCTGTCGTCACTTGTCGCGGATGCAATTTGACGGTGTGATGTACACTGCGCTGGAAAACCAAGAGAGAGAGAGAGAGAGAGACCAGCTCCGGCGATAAACGCCAACTTGCCCCGAGGCCGCCCCCTCCCCCCGCGTCGGCAGTTAATCCTCCGCGGAGACAATTATCTTAATTGTAACGGGCGCGCAAAAACAAAATCGCATTTTTCAGCGCGAGTTGTCGCGCTGCTAATGAGACAACAACGCGAGCGCGTGAGCGCGATTGTCGCGGTGAGAATGAAAAGCCGCAATTAGCGCGATAACAAAATCATATTTCTCCTCATCGGGGCCGCGCTACCATTATCATTGTTAATGAGGCAACAATGCGAATTTCCAGCGTGCGTGCAGGATGCGCTATTGTCGTCGTTAACGGACGGATATAACGCGCGGGGAATAATGAAAATACATACCGCGGCACGCGCAGACGCGTGCGGAGAAAGTCGGCCGCGCGCGGCGACGACGAGGACGACGGGGGGTTGGCGGCGGCGCAACCGTGATAATCCTCGAATTGCGATCGTTACGAAAACGCGTACAATCGCCGCGTTACCTCTCCCCGTGCGTCCCGTGCTGCCGCGGTCCGCGGTTGCTTTTTATTGCCGTCATTATAATCGCGTGCCGTGTCTCGTGTCGAGGAGCGGGCGCTCCGCTCTCTCCTCCGTCTGCAATTACTCGTTATTGGTCGTTGCATCGCGGAAAGCGCGCCGCCGTTCACTTAACCTGAACCTGAACATCGGCGAGGAGGAGGAGAAGAACGAAGAAGGTGGCGCGCGCTCGCTCGCGCTCGCGCTCGCGCCGCCACGACGAAGACAGGGCGCACTTGTAAACTTAATTACTCGCGAGAGCCAGCCTGCACTTGAGGGAGGCCATCAACCGGGGATGCGCAACGCGAGCCGACTGCTCGTAAAACTCGTAATCAAGCCTTATTAAAACCGTAGGGGGCGCGAAGAGCGGAGGAGGGAGGGGCCGCTGCAACTAGATTTAACCCTTTTAAGACTCTAGAGACATTATGCTTCAAAGAATGCTTAAATGCGAGGAGAGCAATGCTTTGCTAGGTGCACCGCGACGGCGAGGCGAGGCGAGGCGAGGCGAGCCTCGCTCGCCGCCGCCGCCGCTTGTGCAGTGTGAGGAAAATGTCGGGAATCGCGCGCGCGTTTTGTCCCGAAATCCACGGCGAGATCCACGTGGAGAAAATATCCCGTTATCCCGTCCCATCGCGTTGAATTGATCCCGGTAGGAACGATTTAACCTTTAAAGGCCACCATGGGTGAAATTTCATCTCACGCGAATTTTTCATCTCTAGGAAACATACTAGAGGAAACATAAATACACTGAAAACACTAATTTCGTAAGTATTTATTCGCACTATCAGCAGTGACAATATTACAATCAAACCGACCAGTTCTGGCATATACTTTGCTATAAATAATATGCTGCTATAACAATAATGAGAAAAATTAGCTTGGGATGATATTTGATGGTAACTTTTAAAGGTCAACTTGGATTAAGCGCGTCAATTTTGAGAGGGCCCGCGATATTTCGTTTGGTCATTCGATATAAATGTCACTACCGACCTGACGTTCCTCTGAAAAATAGCAGATTATTGCGCGGTGAATAATTTTGTCGAATCGCCGCGCTCGCGTGGGTTTCCTCGATCACGTAGCGTGTTCCAAGCGAGGATGAAATTTTTACATTCCTTCGGTGCGCGATACATCCCTCCCGTCCAAACAAGCGGAGAGAGCGACGCGCGTGCCGCTGTAATCCGCCGATTGTCTTCGCCAGCTAAACGTGACGTCATCCCCGTCGCGCTATAGGTGGTAGTATTGACTTAACCCCCTTTTAACTTCGTCCCCACTTCGCGGAGGAACCAGCCGATGGCACGCGCCCTACTTCCACGGATTTAATATCCACCCTCCTCGGCGAACGCAACTGCCCGAATCCGCAGCGCGGAGCTTCCTCCTTGCTTCTTCTTTTTCTCTTCCTTCTACATCGTCGACGCCGACGGCGGCGGCGGCGGCGTCGGCGTCGATGTCGCGAGGAACAAAACGCGAAACGCCGGCGCGGCAGCAGAGGTGGTGTGTTTTCGCGGACATTACGATCATCCACGGGGACTCGTAATCCTCGCGGCACTCCGCTTCGTTCGCTGTCGTCGTTTCACGAGACTATCGGCTCTCTCGCCGGCTCGTAAAACGGTATCGCGAGCGTAATTAAACCGTAACGCGTCCCGCACCTCGCGGTCTCGGTCTACCATCTCTCGAACGGACACTCGCGGCCGGCATCGGCCGTGGATGAGTATTAAGTGTTTAGTCGAAACCGATGCTTTACGGGCTCTCGTAAAACTCCTTCCGTCGGTAAACACCCCGCCGAAGCGTCCGGCGGCCGCGCGACAGCCGGGACACTCTCGGGTCGCTCGCGAGTCGCGAGAGCCCGCCGGAGAAGAGGGAGATCGGCAACTAGGTTAGGTTAGGGAGATCGGCGGAGTTAAGATGCGTCTGGGTAGTCCTTTAAACGGCCATTAAAGCGGGATGCTCGAGTTATACGGCCGTTTACGGTATCGCACGCCTACTTTCTGCCGCGTTAATGTCCTCCCCGCTGAAATATCGGATGAGTGCAAAAGTTGTGATGGCTGTCGCGATGGAAAAATGCGGACTGGGTAATCTTACTAGAAGCGATTTGTCCGTCCCAGCGAGTGATCGTTGAAAGCGCGGAGACTTTTTCCCAACGGTAATATTGTACATGCGCATATACTTGTAAGCCGCTGTACTAAAACTAGGTTAGTCACAGCGTCTTTGAGGAATCCAGGCAAACTTTCGCACTCAGCCGCTAGTTCGTCAGCTGCGCGTCGACGCGAACATTGTTCACCGCCATTGACTCGATGGGACTCCCGTCATCGCAGGTCGCGACGATGATCATTGACCGCGACCTCCCGGTTGAGAGAGAGAGAGAGAGAGAGAGAGAGCTTCGTCCGATGCTCGATACCAAGCCGCTTCCGATTGACCTTCTCTCGCAGAGAGTCGAATTCTTTCAGCGAGCTGTTGTTCGCTCCTCTCGGATTAACAACGATTGTTGTTTCAGTGGCGTTATTGTCGGAACGCGTACACACGCGATATTTGTACGTGATAATGTACTTCAATGTCCTACGTCACGCTCGGAACGTATCTGTCAATGGGGTAATAAGCGTGCGCGCGATCCCCCCTTTTTTTTCCTTTTTTCCTTTTTTTTTTCCCAAACGGAAGTAACGATTTTTCGCGCGTGTATTGACATTCGCGAACGCGAAAAAAAAAAACACGGGGAAAAGTCTCGTAACCGGCGAAAATGCGGAAATGCAATGTCGGCCTCGCGTCCGACGAATGTTGGAAATAACGAGCGATATTTGAAAAGCAACGCGATATGTGCATAAAAAATGGCGGAGCCAGAGAATCGACTGCGACGCGTAGACGGACGTCATAGCGCGCGGTACTTTGCGCTACGCGCAGCGCTGCAACAAATCCGGAATAATGACACATCTTTCTAACGAGTCGACGGTTTACGAAAATAGTAAAACTTGGCGTGCGCGCGCGCGCGGAGTAAATCTCGTCTTGCAGTAACAATGCGCTCTTTGTTAAATAGACTTGCGCGACTTCGATCATTTTCAACAACTTCTATTCATGCCCGGCCGGAATCAGGCAGGGGGACGGAGAAAGACAGAAGGAGGGAAGAAGGGACAGTGTGAGAGAGAAAGAGAAAGGTGAAGCGTGGGAGGAAAATCTTCAAAACTGCGAACACCTAACGATACGGCGGAACGTTCTGCCGAGTAGACCGGCCGAGAGTTTCAATGTTTCGAGTTGAAGGTTCCTCGTCGTCTCTCTTCTTCTCACTTGTCCCATTCACTGTTCGCTCACTCTTTCCCTTTCTTCCTCTCTCTCTCTCTCTCTCTCTCTTTCTCACGCTCGTTCGCTCGCTCGCTCGCTCACCCTCTCGCGCTCTCCAACCCCGCTTTTCTCTTCGTCCCTCTCGCTTCCACTCTCGTGCACCAGTCCGGTAATCCAGGAATAATGAACAGCCAGCTGTCACTCGCAATACCCGCCCTTCCAGCAAATACGACCCTCTACGAGTTTGCGCAACTTCTGGCCTGGCTGTTTTCCGCGAGGGAGTAAGAGAGACGGAGAAAGTGGGGGAAAGAGACAGAGAGAGAGAGAGAGAGAGAGAGAGAGAGAAAGAGAGAGAAAGATAGAGGGAAAACGAGAAAAAGGACTCGGGCGAGCGGAGAGAGAGAGAGAGAGAGAGAGAGAGAGAGAGAGAGCTATACCTGAAAAAAAAATGCTGACTCGACGCATTACACATGCGGAAATATGATTTGCCCGGTGCAGGCAAGGTGAGGAGGAGGGAAGGCGAGGGTCCGATCGCGCGCCGGTTATTCCATCACGATGATGATTTACACTCTACTCGACGAGAGTTGTTCGACATCGCAATCGCGCGCGCGCGCGCGCGCGCGGAGGTTTCCGCGAGCCTCCTCGTTAATTATGCGCAAGGATCGATACGGCGGTAGGACAAATGCGAATAATAAATCACTCGCGAATCCGGCTTAGCCATATGTAGCGCGCGCGCGCGCGCGCTTGGCAATTCGGTAATAAATGGAAATAGCATGCGTAGTTGCGGGGGAGGGGGAGAGGGAAGGGGAGGAGGGGCCAACGCCGTAGCGGCCCGAGGTACTATTGCAAAATATCAAGTATCGGGAAAATCCAATCCCGCGAGTATGGAGTCCCATAAGCTGGAAATGATTGAGCGGCCGTCGTATATTGCTTTCATCCGGGCCGAGGACGCGCGCAGGCACAGACAGATAGGCGCACTGTTCGCGGAACTATTCGCTGGAGACTCGCGGCGTAATGAAACGATGACGCGCGCTGTAAAATGATGACGAAAGATGTGACACTCTCGCCGGGGATAATGGGATCGCGGGAGGCATTATGAGCGGCTGCGGCGGCGCGAGCGAGCGAGCGAGCGAGCGAGCGAGCGCGCGTCGTCTCCCCTTTCGCGAGGACCGGAATCGATTTTTCGCTAATGAAGATTTGATTCGACTTGTTCGGAACAGTGCTTAGTCAACATTTCGGTTGATACACGAATGAAACTTCTATTAACGTACAGCCCACTTAGAGTCGACCGAAGATTAATGTCTCATTACCCATTACCCAGCGCATTATCGTCGAAGGTATTCGTCGCGATCCGGGCGTTTTCATTTGTATCAATTTGCCGCATTCTTGGCGCGCGAACGTGCCAACAGCTCGCGGAAAATCGCGGCTCTTCATTTCCGACGGCCCCGACGACGCTTTTGGGCAGAATCCGCCTCCATT
Organism: Harpegnathos saltator; assembly: GCF_003227715.2. Taxonomy (NCBI): domain Eukaryota; kingdom Metazoa; phylum Arthropoda; class Insecta; order Hymenoptera; family Formicidae; genus Harpegnathos; species Harpegnathos saltator. Next base: position 1,850,412 of record NW_020230283.1, read on the forward strand.
CCCCTGCCCTTCCACCGCCGCGCGGGACGCTCGCTCGCTCGCTCGCTCGGTCGGTTGGTCGGTCAGTGGTTCAGTGAATTAGTAGTAGTAGTAATAGATCTACTTGGAACAATAGATAAATCTCGTCGGCCGATCGGCACACACACTATACACACACACACACACACACATACAGGCACACACACGCACAAGAAGCACAAACACACGTTAGAGCGCGGCGGAATTTGTTCCGCTCCGGATTCGCGGAGTTAAGCGAATTACGCCGGGATAACTACATGTCGAAAAGAGCCGGTAATTATTTCAGCGGAAGAACCAATCGGACGAAAAGCGAGATAAATCATGCGGCGTCGCGAGCGAAAGGGCTCGATGCGCAACGACAAAAAGGCCGCGCGAGCGCGCGCGGCGGTCTACGCGCGCACACGGCGGGGGTGGACGCGTTCCGCTTGTTTACCCTCCACACTGCCGCGCCCCCTTGCCTCGCGCGGCCCCTTTTTCATTCGCTGCCGCGGTCGCTTCGATATATCCCGACGACGGATGACTCTGCCCTTTCTGCGCTTGACACAGATGCGCGGCCGGCACACTTTTAATTCTCTTTTAATCCGCCGGTTATTGCTACTCCCGTCTCTCTCCCTCCCTCCCTCTCTCTCTCTCTCTCTCTCTCTCTCTGGCGCGCCGCGCCTCGCCGCGCCTCACCCCGGCTCTCGCCATTCATCTTCCCTGTATTTCGAACACTCGACTCCGCGTATGACTCCGCGAGGGATGAATAATGGCCGGCGCTAGGCGAGCGCCGTCGCATAATAGAGTCATCGGTCGCTACGGCGGTTGCTACAGGTGCTCTCTCTTTCTTTCTCTCTCTCTCTCCCTCTCTCTCTCTCTCTCTCTCTCTCTCTCTCTCCCTCTCTCGTTTTCGCCTTTGCTCTCTTATTCGCGATATACGTCCCGGCGAGTATTGTCCGTCTCGTGTCGCATATTACGACGAGGCATTCAAAAGCCTTCGACCCAGATAGAGAGAGAACACCCCGAAGCCACGTGTCCCCCCTGCCGCCGTCCATCCCCTCTCGCTGTCGCGAATGTCGGCAGCTAAGCTAAGAAGAATGACGGTTGCGCTCCCGTGTAGAAGAGACTTCGCGCCGACACTTTGCTCGTCAGTCATTGGAACTTAAGGGATTGAACGGAGGCTCGCTGGGACAAATAGGTCCGGGCAGGGGGGAGGCGGCAGGGCGAGGGCGGGAGGAAGGAGAGGCTTCGATTAATTTCAAGCCGGCAGTCGACTTTGATTAGTTTACGCGCGAGACACGAAGAGGTGGCTTCGCAACAACAGCGGGAGGACGAAATTTCGCAACTATGGGGGTGCACGCGGGGGAGGGAGGCTGAAATTCTCCCGTGTCCCTGCGATAATGATTGACTTAGGCGCCGCATCACCGGGCAGGATTCGCGGTGTTCGTTCGTTCATTAGAAGGCCGCGACGCAAAATGTCGCATCGCGATTTTACGATCGTTGTTCGCGAGCGCGCAAACGGATACCTCGAGAGCAGTCATATTTCGGAGAGTGGGAGGAAGGAAGGAAAGCGCTGCGACACGCTCTTTTGCAAGGAAAATCGATCGCCCGTGCTCGCGCCGAAGGAAGAATCTGCGCGGGGCAGAAAACACGCGCGATTCCCCAGCGTGCGATAATCAGCGATCTGCATTTCGGTTCCCTCCGCCCCGCGCGCGCGGTATATTAAACGCGTTGCGTGCGACATGGTCGCGTGCAACCCACCCCTTGGAACAGCCAGCAGGGACGAAGCTATAGGCTGATTCACACGTTTGACATGGCGAGGCGTTTAAATGCGAAATGCGATCGGTCAAGTACGCCAATCATCGCTGCAGCGCTCGAGAGAATTCACATTTCGCTGGCCGTCTCGTTGGAGTATTATCAGCGATGAGATAGGCCAGAGAGCGAAAGAGAGAGAGGGAGCGAGGCGGAGGAGAAAGAGAGAGGAGAAAAGTAGACATAGAGAAGGCACACAGAATTAACATTTAATTAAAAACCCGCGGTGCGAGTCTGGCATTCGGAAAAGAAAAGAGAGAGAGAGAGAGAGAGTCGAGCGACTCGCGGATTCGCTATTCTTGGTTCAACCGGCCGGAAGCGCTAATAAATATGTAGTCGATTAAACACGGTCGCGCAAACAAATTATTTTCATCGGCTTACATCACGCGCGCGCGCACGTGTCGTTATTTTTGCGAAATACACAAAGTGCGCCATTTAAATTTAATTACGTGCGATAAAAATCCGCATAATTCGATTATATCACGATCCTTCCGTTCCGACTGAATAAATAATATTTTCCCGCCGCGGCCGCGAGATACGCCGATTGTAACGGAAGCGCGCGCGCGCGCAGCGAGCGACGAATTAATTTGAGGAAAAAGGCGCGCGCGGCGAGAATCGCTGCAGGGGAAAATTCCGCTCGCGCGAATTCCGGATATCGGCATGCAAAGTTTGCGCTGCTACGTAGAGAGTGCGCGTTACCCACATATACGCACGCACGCACGCATGCACGCACGCACGCACGCATGCACGCACGCACGGCTCGGCTCCTGCATGAATGGATGAGCCGATGAACAACGGTAAAAGAATTTATTTATCGGATCACGGGCACGAGTTCGCGCGCGGCCGACTTCTCAATCTTCGTCGATGTGCGTCTATTTTCGCCGTGTCGATCGTTACGTTCGGTATTCCGCGCGTCCTCAGTCTCTCTTTCTCACCCGCTTTCTCTCTCTCTCTCTCTGTCTCTCTCTTTCTTTCTCTCTCTCTCTCTCTCTCTCTCTCTCGTCCTCGCCGCGGCTGTCTCGAACGAGAATAAATCGCACTTTGTCGCGAGTGCGCGACCGGATAATACCGTGACGTTATTTATATTTATGGAAGGCGTTTTGGTATACGGGGAGATAAACCACTCGCGCCGCGGAATATCGCGGAATAATACGACGACGTCTCTCAGCTTAAGACGGACTTATCGTAGGTGCGCCAAATGTCGTCGCGTCGCTCGTTTTTCGCGGAACTTCCGATTTTCCCAGTTGGCAAGCGCGTTAGTCCTTCGGGGCCCGGTGGTTTCGCCCACGCGGACCACTCTATTGAAATTCTTTTTTCGACCCAGACTATTACACTCTCTCGCGTCACGAGGACTTCAGACAGATCGGAATCGCGCGCGCGCGCGAGCACTTGTGATAAAAGCGGCCGGACGTCAAAGCGCGCAGAAAGGCTTTTGGATCGCCCGCAATAAGTACACTCACTTTTATTAACCAGACAGGCGCATCGCATGCGCTCGCTCTGAGGTCGCCACGTTGGTCGACTGCGTGAAAATATTCTTCCGCGAGATAATGAGGATATCTCTCGAGATATTCGCGTCTTCGCGCTTTGGCGAGTCAGGGCAATAGGGAGTGCTCAACCCTCTCCTCGTCTGCGCATCGCACATGCGAATACATTTTCTCGGCGTCCATCGATAAAATAATTGTCATCGTTTATTAGAACGATCATTTGCGAGAAGTGAGTTTTCGTTCGGGAATATTGCTTTTATATTTAAAGTGTCAGAAAGCGAGAGAGGATTGCGACTGTTCGTTAAACACTAGAGTCGTTCAGCATATTAATTATTTAATAGATCTCCACGGTCGAGTGCAAATCGCGCCGGCATTTACGCTAATCGCTCGAAAGTGTTCCAGCTTTGATTCCCTCCTTTGATCGATCACTCGCGGATATCGGGAATCGTTGCAAATTTATTTCGTTGCATCGGATATTAGTTGTGGCTCTTAAATTAGCTATCGGGGAAACGTTCGGGGGGATGAGTTGGGGCGCGGGAGGAAAGGGAATGCAAACGCGAACGACATTCCCCGATAACGACGGCTTCGTCGACGCGCGGAAATCCCGACGTAGGTGCGCCGGAAGCGCACTCGCGCTCTCGCAACCGCGGTGTCCCGGAGATTAATGAATATTCATTGTTTCGTAACTCAAACTTGACGAGAGACGCATCCCAGCGACGACGCGGGCCTGGAATGCGACGTTGCGCGACGTGCGACATCGCATTTCTCCCGTCTCTCCCTCGTTCTCTTCTCTCTCTCTCTCTCCCCCCTCTCTCTCTCTCTCTCTCTCCCCCTCTCTCTCTCTCTCTCTCTCTCCCCCTTTCTCTTCCTCTCTTCGAGAATTGTTAAGAAACACGCAAGCCGGAATACTTTAAGCGAAATATCACAACAACGTGCTGTCGTGACGTTTCTGCCGCGGGAATTTTTACAAAATTAATGTCACGGTCTCCCGCGATAAATGCGCGCGGAGACAAAATGTCGCGGATGAGTAATAGGAGGGAGATCGCGCGTTCTACCCTGTGTTATTCGCGAAAAAAAGGATCGCGATGTTCCGCGGCGGTGCAACGTTTGAAATTAATATACAAAAGAACACATATGGAGCGTGTTACTTTGAAGTCACGGAGGGATAACCCGGCGGCTCCCACCCACCCCTGCAAGCGCGTTTCTACCCACTTTGATAATGTACAGCCGCGTTTTGCCCGTCGATCATCCTCTTTCCGTTCGAGCGCTCGCTTCGTGCAAGCCGCGCCAGGGAGCTGCAGCTCGAAATGCATGCATCTGGAACGACCGCGCCTCGAGGGTGCGCGAGGTTGCAGGGGAAGAGAAAGGTAGTGTGTGAGAGAGAGAGAGAGAGAGAGAGAGAGAGAGAGAGAGAGAGAGAGAGAGAGAGAGAGAGAGAGAGAGAGAGAGAGAGAGAGAGAGAGAGAGAGAGAGAGAGAGAGAGAGAGAGCGAGAGCGAGAGAACGAAAGAGAAAGAGTGAGCTACATAGGGAGGGAGAGAGAGAGAGAGAGAGACAGACAGAGAAAGAGGAAAGAGAGATGCGCGTGATGCGAGACGACAGCGTCGTCGTCGACGATGACGACGACGACGACGACGACGACTACGACGACGACGACGACGACGACGACTCGAGAGAGCCATTTACGTTTGAATTTTAAATTCTCCCCTACGGACGAAAGATTCTCCGATGACAGAGTTTAGAGAACACAAGGGGGCGGCGGGGTTTGCGGGGGCTCGGTGAAGGTAGGACACCCCTAAGCGAGAGGGATTAAGCTCGTCGAAGCACGAACGAGTCGAAGGGGTCAAGTTGTCTCGGATGAGATCAGCATTTTGAAGACTAGCGTACGCAGACGAGGCGGAAGAGGCAGGTCAGGCGAGGTATAGAGCGAAGAGCGAGGGGGTTGGCGGGTAGGGCGGGTGTGACACTTCGCATGCTTCACGCCTGGACGAAGCGCCCGGTTGGTTCACTCGTCTTCTTCCTGTTGCTGCGAGATATCGCGATCCGCCGGCAATCTCGAAAGACGAACTCTCGCCTTCTTCTTCTCAACGGGCAATTACTCCTCTCGCGTTCGCCGCTTTGTACAGAGCTTCGTGCGATAAGAAAGTCTTATCTTGACAAACGGTTTGTATATACGAGAGGGAGTAGCCGAGATCCTCTCGTTGTCGTTGTCATCGTCGTCGTCGTCGTCGTCATCGTTGTCGTCGTCGTCGTCGTCGGCCGGGATTGCCTCAAACTTCGCGATGTTGTTCTTTGACAAATGTCGAGGCGGGGAGTTTAGTCAAATTAAACTCCGTAGAACAGACATACATACGCACACAACACGGCATTTTATTTAGTTTCCAGCGAGAGAGTTCTCTTTATTTCCGCGGGATCTTAATTAAGGATTTAGCCGTGTCGTGCGCGCCGCGCTGCTCTCGGTGCGAGTGAAAGGTAAAAATTCCAAAGAAAATCAGTCTTACGTGTTGTGCCCGGCAAGTATTTCGAGACTCCGAGATATTTAGTAAATTGTTTCTCCTCCTTCTCTCGTTGCCTTCCACCTCCTCTCCTCCCTCTCTCTCTCTCTCTCTCTCTCTCTCTCTCACCCCCGCTTCTCCCTACGTTCTCGCAATCTCGTTCTTCGTTTCCTCCTTCGTGAAAGCGCGTCAACAGCGAGGTCGGTTCTCGACTCAAAACGGATCTACGAAATCGCCAGGCCCAATTCAATCGCGCGCGAAAGCCGGGCCGTTGCGCGCGCGCGCGGGTGAGGGCCGCAAGGAGACGGCAGAAGGAAAACGCCGGCGGAATGGCGGCAAACGAGCGCGGGGACGGAAAGCGCTTCCTCGTCCACGGAATCCGGGATTATCCGCGAAACGAAGCGGATTCGATAATAAGTATGTGCGTCTATACGAGACCATTGTGCGCCGCGTTGGAAATCGACCCGCGCGGCGCGGCGCCGGAGAGGAACACGCGAGAGAGGAGGGGGCAGGAGGAGAGGAAATGAAAGGAAACCGCTGAGCTGCATATCGATGCGTCCAATCGAGCGCGACTCGAGCGTTGATTCGAGCGGGAGCGCGGGATTAATGGGAGGGTAAATAAAAAAGGCGGAAAATCATGTCGCGAGGTGGGGAGGAGGGGGGGGAGATAGGGAGAGTCGGGAAAGCGCGCGATCTCGCGATAACAGCGGCGCAATTGGCGCTGCAGAGAAAGCCGCGACCGGCCGGCCGGGCGTTTATTCGAGGATCTGGGATTGTCGGAATAGGAGGGGCATCGATCGCCCGTGATGATCGTCGGCATTAATAATTTGCCGTAACCTTTCTCGATCAGCCGCTTCTTCGAGTCACGACGCATTCCGCTTCTCTGTTTCATCTCAATTTTATCCCCCGCGGTGCCATACATATTTGATAAAGCTCACTAGGCGCGCGAGCGCGTGTCGCCGCGCGCATCGCGATAAATCGTCGTTTCAGACAAGACGATCTGATCTCATGTTTCGAAAAGTAGCGACGGAAGCGGGCATTAAAATGGAGAGAGAGAGAGAGAGAGAGGGGCGGCCGGAGAAAGGACGGGAGAGAGGGAGGAAGCACAGCGTGCGGTAGCTTGTGTTCTGTCTACGACACTCTTTAAGATATACAACAGGTATCATTTTACGAGACGCCCGGTGTAAAATTCCAACCGCAGACACGCGAGGACGGGGAAAGGCGCGGGAGGCTGAGGAGGAGGAGGGGGGGGGGAAGAGGGGAATCGCGAGCGCGCTCGGGAGTGAGAAACGACGAAAATGGTCGATGTATCGAAATCGGTGGAAATTTCCTCGCGAATGTGGCAGCCTCGAGAGCGAAGTACCGCCGCCGCGTCGCTCGGCATGGGCTGGCAAGTTGTTTAAGCGGCGGAGGGCTGACTGTGAATGAGGGGCGCAGGGGAGAGACGTGGCGAAAGAGCAGGGTCGAAGATGAAGCGCGGTTGCGGGCAGAAGCAAAGTACCGGGAACGTGCGCGTTTCAATATTTTAGAGTCTCCGTCGTTGTCGTCGACGACGACGAAGATCCTCCAGTCGGAGTGTAGCGCCGTAATGCAGGTGACAATTGGAGCGTGTCGATGCCGCCACGCCCCGAGATTCCTATAATGGAATGGATAGAACGTCCTTCCCTCTATCCTCCGCCGGCTTCCTTCTGCTTTGCTCTTACACCGAGATTCACCCGCAGAATTTTACGCGCCGGCCGCGCGGCGGAACCGTACCGGAAAATCGCTCGCCGTCGCCCCCCTCCCCTCTCCCCTTCTGCCACCGATAAAGATCAGCGAGCATGTTCTTAACCCTTTCAGCGCGCGGCAGTTCGCCGTGGCCCAAGACTGACGAGCAATCCCACGCCGCGTCGAACTCGAAGAATCGAATGACGCCGCGCGATCGGCTTTTCATCCGGACGATAATGGCTGCGCGATGTTAATGCCGGCGTCGTTGCCGAAGAAGAGACGGCGCCGCTGACGGTTGTTTCTTTCTCTTAATTTTAACGATGTAATTAGTCGCAAAATTTTACCACGCGAGTGTGTAGCTAATAGACAACAAAAAATCTTAGATTATGCGTATTCGAATAGAGTCGCGCGAGGGAGAGTAAATGGAATCGTCGACGGGGATAACCAAGTGGGACGCGCGATATATTTCGATCGGAGCGAGGGAGAGAGAGATGGCGAGAGAGATTGCCGAATTCACGAGAAATCGGTAGTTCCGGTAATATCAGGATGAGAGAAGAGAGAGAGAGAGAGAGAGAGAGAGAGAGAGAGAGAGAGAGAGAGAGAGAGAGAGAGAGAGAGAGAGAGAGAGAGAGAGAGAGAGGAGTTGTGTGATAAAACCGGCTCGCCCTCGAGACCGATGGCGCATTCGAGGCGCACTCCGCCGCCGCCGTCGGCGGCAGCGTCGGTCCATGCTTGCGCGCACGTTTGTGATCCTTAACGTAAGTTGGCCGACCCAGAACCATCCATCGTTCAGAAGTTTCCAGGCCGCGGCTGGACGAGTTCCCTCCTCCGCGCGAACTTTTCGAAGCTCGCAGCGACGCGCGAAACCTTACTCTCCGATATCTCGGAGGCACTCGACGCCATCGTTGGCCGTTCCCGAAAGACGCCGCCATCGGAGTTTCCTCGCGCGGCTGAAACCCGCTCGAGAGGAAAGAAAAAGGATCCCCCCGTCGTGGAATTTCGCCGCAAGAATCGCGACGCGACGCGACGCGACGCACCTTGTCCTTCGCTCCTCCTGCGTCGAGATTGCGCGCTGATTTCGCGCGCGTTTCGCTACGATCGAATCGGAATCTATTATCTAGGCTAAGGAACTTGCTCGGCTGAGCTGTGTAGCTTTCCAATGTCGCGGGAGACTCGACAGACGCGCAAATTCGACTCGGTGCGGCGGAATTTGGCGCGGCGTCCAGCGGCGAAATCGGCGCGCGATCGCTGAGCGACCGAATCGCGAATACTTCGATATCGCTCGCGATAGAGACGAAATTCCCCGGTCTGGCGGAACTCTCTCTCTCTCTCTCTCTCTCTGTCGGATGTATTATTAACAACTTTATTAATCACCGACGAAGACGGGGAATACATCTCCGCGGCAGCGGCGTGCCGCTGCGTGTCTGCGATGCAGACACCGAGCTCTCGGCGCGCGCTCAGCGCTTTGTAATAACCGAGCGTTCTTCCGCGGATACTGCAAAATTGTAATTCGCCGCTCGGGAAGTTAAGCACGCGCGTTATTACGCGCGTATTCCGCCCTCTAATCAGGAAGCGCGACGGAACTTCCGTCGAGAGATCAATCCAGAGCTCTTCCGCGCGAACGGCCGCGCCAGCACGCTCGTGAACGGCGCGCGGCGTGATCTTGGAACTTCTCGTGTACGTACGTACGTCCCACCTCCTGCCTGCCATCTCTACCCTCTAACCCGACGACGACCCGAGAAGACGGAGTGTTAGAAACGGGGCGGTGGGGAAACTATCTCGGACCGGTCCGGAACTTTCCGCGGAGGCGCAGCAACTATTCCGAGCGGAGCCGAGGCGAATTCATACGCACCGAACTTGCTCAGGTTCGCCGCGCGCGTGCCAGAGCGAGTCGCTCTTGCTTCTCGCGCTGCTGAGAAACGCGCGACGGCTGGGAGAAAGAGAACAAGGAAGACGGAGAGAGAGAGAGAGAGAGAGAGAGAGAGAGAGAGGGAGAGCGCGCGAGACAGAGGCTGATAGGTAGACGGACAGAGAAACAGACAGACAGACAAACAGACAGAGACGGCGACTGGGGGGGTGTGGTGAAGCGGAGTGGTGAAAGGGGGCGCACAGGAGAGAGAGAGCCCACTGGCTGAGTTCCGGACCGTCTGATGCCGGATTACATCAAACTGGCATAACACACATCCGCCACGGCTAGCTGACTGGCGAACTTGCCGCTCTCGAGACTTCGCCCGGAGATTCTCCCCGCTCGTTGGAGAGGAAAGCCGGCCGGGGTAATTGCATCTATCCGAGCATGCCGTCAGAGACGGCAGATTGCGGACTTGGCCAACTTCGGACCACGACGATGCCGAGACCCGTTCGCTGTTTCTCTCCTCCTTGGCGCACCTCGCCACCACCCTTGGCCGCGCCCCCCACCCAGCTCGGTTCACCCCCGCCGAACGTCACGACGGTCGGGGATCACGTCGGCGTGTATAATCGGGCTTGCAGCCGTGATTCTTATGCTAATTCCCGGCGAAATGAAGAAAGCCGCTCGTTAGCCGCGCGAGAGCAGCTCGCTGATTGCGTGGCGCGACTATCGGCGTCGATTGTCGAAGGGTGTCGGCGACCCTCTCACCCTGACGTCAGCAGCGCGACGAGCCGTGTCCGGATAAGATCCTCTTCCGGCTGATGGATCAGGAAGGGTGAGAGACGAGAAGAAAGAAAAGGAGAAAATTGGGCGTGCAGGTTATCGCGTTTCGCGACCACGCGATTTGCCGTAGTCGTCACGCGTTGACGTCGAGCTTTGCTTTCACAGCGGGAACGCCGCGCCGGCCGGCTGGATATTTCTCTCGGACAAGTAAGCCCGCTCGGAGAAGTAGTTACGAGGGCTGTAGTAGGCCGGCTGGCTCCGAGCCTGCCGCTCCTTCAGAACCCCGGCAGGCGAAAGTTAGGGGTCAAACGACGGGGCGACGGTCGCAACGGCGATTGTGCGATCAATCGACCGTTTCGCTTCGCGGAAGGACAGTCTTTCCGAAGGACAGTCTTCGTGTCCGGGGGTCTATAGCTTCTACTTCGCGGAAGACATTCCGATTTCCATAAGCGACGTCCGGCGGAGACGTTTAAACGACGCCAGACCAAACGCGGGTAATCCACCGTCAAAGCGCACGCGAGCAGACGATCCAATAAACGATCGACAGTGCGGAGCATCCCTTTGACGTGTGTTCATACATGGCTAGGCGAATCCTCCTTTTGGGGGGGGGGGGACCGTCGCCGGCTGATGGGCGAAGCGACTTGTCGTCCGACAAGTAAGGAACACACACACGCACACACACACACATACACGCGCGCGCGCCAAGTGTACAGGTGCACGATGCACGCACACTCATACCATACACACGCAGTCGACCGCGTCGGAGCAATCGAGAAGAACACACACGCACACGAACACACACACACACTCACACCCACGTACGAGCTGCCTCCCTGAGCAATGTGGTCGCAATTTACGAGCACTCCGCGTGCACACCCACGATCGCAAGACGTCACGAGCGCGCGCACACACACACACACACACACACACGTCCACGTGACGTGCACAAACACACGCGCGCCGCGGACTCGTTCTCCTTACCACCCCCTCACCGACGTAGACTTTGCGGCGCGGAGTAGGAGCCTGCGGAGGGAAAATCCTTTGGCCAGCGAAGCTTGGATAATCGCGCTCCCAGCTATAGTCGCGCCTCTCACCGTCGCGGTAAGGGCGCCGCTGGGGGAGGTGGAGAAGAGGGTGGTGGCGGGCGCGGTGGAGGAAGACGGGACGGGAGGAGGAAGGGGGAGGGCGAAAGCTCGCTTTGCTGCAATAGCAGCCTGCCCATCCACGTGGAAATCATAGCTCGCTGCGGGAGCCATCGGGACTCGAAATTGTCCGGAAACGCTTGCCGGGCTGTTCTCGGCGGAGTCTTCTTTTCTCTCCCTCTCCCTCCTTCCCTTGAAAAGATAGAAAGAGGGGCAGGGAGAGAGCGAGAGAGAGAGAGAGAGAGAGAGAGAGAGAGAGAGAGAGAGAGAGAAAGAGTGAGTGAGTGAGTGAGAGAGGGTGAGACGACTGCCTGCCGGCTGCCTCTTCGGGGATTTGGGCGTAAAGAGACCTCCCGGAAGATTGCCCGAGGATCTCTTTGTAATTCGATGGCGACATTCGAGAAGAGACGCGGCGCGTCGATCGGACGCAGATCGAAATCGGGGCCGCGTTTAAGGAAATGTTACGAGTGTCGGGGCAGGAATTTGGGACTGCATAACCCTATCGGGAGAATGATCGTCGATATTGTTAAAGGAGCGCTGCGTCGTATCTTGTCGACGCGTTGTCGGATTTGCGAAACACGTTCGGCGCGATCGCGTCGCGGCGACGGGAACGGGCCGGAGGGAAGCTTCGATATAGGGAGGAAAATGGCGCGACAGTGAAGAAGAAAGTTGTCGCGCGCTGGTTTGACACTCGGAGCAGAGTGATCGGCGACGTTAGTCTGAACATTCGCGCGAGCTCGGTCGATGCTTTCTTTTCAGCGGCGTCTCGCGATTGTAGCCGCGCAGCCGGCGCTTGAAAGCTGCGGGGCGCGAGGGAGATGGTCGGGGGTCGTAAGGAAGACGTCTGCGAAACGTGTCCTGAAAAGCATGAAGATTTATACGCGCGTAGGTTCCCTCGATCGAGACGAGAGCGCGCGCGTGGCCGAGCAGCCGATCGGGAAATATCGAGTGCGCCGTAATAAATATCCCTCCGCGCGCGCGCGCGCGCGCGCGTGCGAGTACCCCGCCTGAAATTTCTCACGGTACGTCTAGCGCAGAATCCGAGAATGATCCCCTCAGGGGTCAGGGACCGGGCGCGAAAGTGCCATATCGCGGAATCTGCCGGCAAGCAGCAGCGCGCTGGTAGCAGCAGCGGCGACGGCGGCGGCGCCAGCAGCCGAGAAAGCTCGAGGTTTGAGGTTCGCAGACTCTAGTCGTACGGGGACGGTATTGGATGTCATCACGAGAGAGATTACGTGCGGCTTTGAAAGAGCCCCCTATCTCACTTCCACTTGCATTCACCCTTCTTCCCCCGCGCTCGCTATCCACTACCGTCGCCGTCAGCTACTCCTACACCACCTTACCCTGCCGTGTTCGCCCGATCTCGTGTGGCGCACCTTCGACGCATCGCTGTCCCTACCAACCTACCAGCCAGTCGCGCGACCCTCTTCGACAACTCAGCCGGGATAGAAGAGAGAGAGAGAGAGAGAGAGAGAGAGAGGGGGAGCCCCCTTCAGCAATGGCACTGAAGGGAGCCAGCTCTCATATCCCATTTGCCCCTATTTTTCATAAGCGATATTAGAATCTATCACCGAGGCCCGGGCAGGCGCGCTCGCCTTCGCTCCTCGAGGAGGGAAAGAGGGGAGAGGGAGGGGTGTGAGAGAGGCCAAGGTGGCGGGTATAGCGATAAAAAAGATAGAGAGACTCTCCCGATTATCGAAGGGGTGGGGTACCGCGATCGCTGACGATTATCGACCCTATTGAGGCAGCGACGTGAATGGATCCAGACTAGCGGGATCGGAAACCCCGGATATGCTCTCTCTCTCTCTTTCTCTCTCAACGACGATGACGACGCGAGGCGAGGCGAGGCGAGGCGAGGCGAGGCGAAGCGAGGCGCGACGCGGGGCGGGGCGAAGAAGGGCTTGAGAGTCGAGCTGCCCTATATATTATCCCAGCCGCGCGATATTTCATTCATCGCGACCTCTCGATCTCCTCCACCTTTCCTCCTCTCGTAGCCTCCAGTCGATTTTCAATTGGGCATGCGCTCCTCGCGCGATCTCGATAACGTTTCCATCCCGCTCCTCCTCCTCCTCTTTCTCATCCCTACGGTTAGCAAAGTGCCGCGGAAAAATTTCCCGAGCGCGCTCGCATCCTGTCTGGAATCGAGGGTCTTTAATCTCGCGATCATCTGCCGATTCTACATCGGGTTATCGCGGAAACGTCGAGGAACACGGGGCGCAAAGACAACGGGATCGAGACAAGGTGAGAGATGAGAGGTTCTCGCAGCGCGTCTCTCTCTCTCTCTCTCTCTCTCTCTCGGATTCCCTCCGATTTATGTTTCGTAAATACTGCACGGAGACGTTAAAAATGAGTTCTCGGCGCGCGGCTTGGAATCCCTCGAGATTTCCAAGGCAGTCGCGATGATGTTTTCAGCGGCGTCTGCGTCGTTTTTTCTCCCCTTTCCTCCTCTTTGTTCCCTCCGCAGTACGTGCGCGCGCGTGCACCTTGGTCACGTCGGTCGCGATAATTTCTCCTTTGCGGCTATCGATTCGCGGCTCGTGAATTCGCAAAATACCATTACGATTTGTATAGACAGCGCGAGCGCGCACCCCGAAATTTATGTTATTTATCTTTCCTCGTATTTGCCGCGGCTCGCGATTTACAGTGATTACTAATTATAGCCTCAACTCGGCTCGTTAATTACCCCGCCGGCGGAATAGCGACATTATTGACTCGTTAAACAGGATAGCTTCGGATATATTTCCGGGGGCGCGTTTGCATGCACGTCCAAGTTGCCGCGCGATTCTATGCCGGCGCGCGATTATCTGCGCGACGTTTTCGGAAATGCGAGCGCACACTTACCTCTATGCCTGTTGGTTTGCTTGTCGAACATCAGCATGGCATCCTCGATCTGAAATGCAAAGCGGAACACTTGGTCAGATCGAGAGGTATCGCTGCGTCAGAGCGAGGCGCGTAGATTTTCGGCTTTGATCCGCTCGGGGCTTCAAAGCTTCGCGCGAACGCGCGACATTTCTTCCTCCGGCGTAATTACGCCCGGGGCCTCTCGCGTCTCTCCATCTTCGCCGGCGAAATCAATCGCGGCGGCGGAAATTCTTTTCCGAATAATTCGCCCGTCGAAGCTTCTACGAGCGATTCGCGCTCGCGCGCCGATGATTGCACGATGATTATGGATGAATTATTAACCGCCTAGGTAGCCGGATTAATTATGTGGCTCTGGTATAATTATTAGATGACCCGATCGCAGCGGGTATCATCATAAATGAATAATGACGCTTCAGTTGGCAGGCCGACAATGCAAATGGCCGACTTCTCCGTCCACGTTAGAAGCCGATTTACCGCGCGCGCGCGCGTTAAAGTTTCACATTCCGCCGACATCATTTCCGCGCTCGGTGGAATCGATCGGCTGTCGAACGCGTGCAAACACATCGCGCGCGAGTACATCCGCTCGCGATCGAAGTGCAGCCGCGGGTGATTGATTTTTAAGCGGTGTTCCGCGCGCGCGCGCGCGCGCGGCGCCGGTCAAATGACGAATAAAATCCTCCTGTATCCTTACGAGAACTGCGTACGTGTCGTAAAGCACATCTGGCCAGAGATTTACGAGGCGTGTTGCTGCGAAAGGCGAAAGGGGGACGCTTGGGAGAGGGGGGTGGAGGGCGGAGGATAGCGGTGGACGGCTCGGTACGTTGTCGGTGGTTGAAGCGCGCGAGCGAAGCGCTCCGGAGAGGCGTAGGAAGAGCTAGTAGGATTTATGGGACAAGAGAAACAATAGGGATTACCCTTACCCCCTTCGTCGTTCCGCAAGTTCGCTCCTTCCTGCTCTGACTCTCTCTCTGTCTCTCTCTCTCTCTCTCTCTCTCTCTCTCTCTCTCTCTCTTCCTCTCCCTCTCTTTCCGCTCCCTCTCTTTCTCTATCTCTTTCCCTCTTTGCGCGGTGGAAGCTATCGATGGTCCGCGGCGTTAGAACAGCGCGCGCGATATTCTTTCCGTGACGTTTGAATAACCGCGCGAATTCTCACGTGTTCGGGACGGACACGCCTCGTCTATTTTTCATAAACACAATTCTCACTGCGTGAGAACGTAGCGCACACTCGGAGAAAAAAGTCAAGCGGGTCTAACAAGATCGAGATGCAAGGAGCGGAGACATGAAGGTACAATAATTTCGCAGCTACGATCGGGAAGATCCTCGGTGGTCGGCTTGACGCTAAATGCTAAATGCGCGCGCGGTAATGACAGTCTCTCGTCAGACGCTGTCCCGTTCTATCTTGTCGTCGGGCCTCGTAATAAAATTTTAATGAAATCCACGCGCTCACAATCCGCGCCGCGTCGCACCGCGCAGCGACGAGGAAGTCGCGGAAAAAATGCCGGGGGAATCGAGTGTCTTAGCTGACATTTGTCGCGACTTTTCTTCTCCGTGGGATGACACGCCCTTTGCGAAGGGGTCGACGACGACGATGACGACGACGGCGATAGAGGCGAAAGGGAGAATGAAGGGTCGGTAGTACGGGCTTTTAATGAAAACGCAAGAGGCGTCACGGCGTAAGACAAGATCGCGTCGGCGGACGGAGAAGCCTGCCGTGTCGTTGCTTATGCTTTTCTGTCTCCTCCTCTTACAAAGTGCATGTCCTTTTATTATTCCTTAATGTTGCAGCCTTTACTGCGGCCGTTGTACCGATGTATTTCCAGCGGTTGAATCACTCCATCTCTCTCTCTCTCTCTCTCTCTCTCTCTCCCCTTTCTCGTTTTATACCACGAATTCTCTCGCGTCGCTGTTTAGCGACTAGCACCGAAAAGATTTTGTCGTTTCGATCGTCGTTCTTTTATTTCGCGACTCTGTTAGCGTTTTAGCCTAAGGTGACGTCTCCAGGCGCGGATCTTGTCCTTGTCGTCTCGTAATCCCCTCCTTCGATCGGTAGTTTGTAAGCTCTTTGCTCTCTCGTTCAACATCGTATTTCATCTTGATCCCCGAGTCCCTATGGGCGAGAAATCTCTCTCTGTCTCTCTCTCTCTCTTTCTCTCTCTCTCTCTCTCTCTCTCTCTCTCTCTCTCTCTCTCTGTCTCTCTCTCTCTCTTTCTCTCTCTCTCTCTCTCTCTTTCCTGCTCGGGAAGGACACTTAGTTCCTCGCGAGCGAAATGCACGCTCGATGCTGCCGCGCATTCTGTTGCTGTCTCCCCTGCTCCCTTTCCGCGCTCTCTTGGGCGCGCGCGAGCCTTCGTAAAATGGCAATCGCGAATTCTCCTAATTATCTTGAATAATTATCACGGGTCGCAATGCAGTTTTGTGGGTTTCGCGTATATCGCTGCATTACAAGTATCTATTTCCTGTGATATGTAATATTCAGCGCGCGCGGCGCATTATGCATCCACGTATTTACTTCATTAAAAATACATTGCCCGGATGTTCAATATTGATTCTATATAAATTAATATAATTATTGTATGGTGCATTACCAGTGACATCGAGCACGAGAGATAACCGTATATTGCACAAAATGCTTGTTATTTGTTGCACCCTCTGCTCGCCCGCGAGTTGATTTTACGCTCTATGAATATCTCTTTCCTTCCCGTCGATCTCTCGCTCGCGCTCTCTCTCTCTCTCTCTCTCTCTCTCTCTCTGATAAAAATGGCGATTCAACTTTCACGTGTCCTCGGACGCGACACGGTGCGGCCGGAGATAAAGATAAAGCGACAAGCGCGACCGACGGGCGGAATTGCTCGTCGACTGCATTAATCGGGAATCGCGCAAACGCAAGGAAGATACGCGCGCACTTTTTTCTCTATGACGGTCTACTTTCAACAAGTGGAATCAGCACTCCGACTTTCGAGGGGAGAATAATTGGGTCCGTCGAGGATGGGAATCCTTGTTTGCACGCAGATTGAAATTCCGAGGACGCGCATCCGCGTAACTTTAAGGAAATAGCGATAACAGGAGGATGTAACGCGAAGCGGACCTTGTAACTTCGATCAAACTTCTTCCCTTTGCGTGAGCCCGGAAAATACGAAGTACGGAAAGGTTATCGCGGAAAAGGGCGCGCGGCCAGGGGCGGGGATGGGGAAAGAGAACGAGGAGAACGACTACGACTACGGAGAGCGCGACGAGAGAAGGAGGCGCCGCCCGTGAGGCAAGAAGGAACAGGGGGAACGGGAGGAGAGGGAGGAGAAGCGGATGGAAGACAGGAGGCGGCGGCGGCAGCGGCGGCGTCGTCCCCGAGGGGCAATCGAGTTCTGGTGAGTGGGCGAGACGTACCTTATTACAAGTTCGATTCCAGCAGTGTTACAGCTCTCGGTGGACCGAGCTGTAGATTGCTGTCTTACTGCCCTCGCCCTTTATATCGCGAGCCTCTCCCGTCCCGCCGCCCCGCTCCACTCGCGAGGGAAGGACCGCGTCATTTCCCTCGGCACCCCTCCGCCGGATTCGCATCGCCGCCGGGCCCGCGTTAGAGAGCTTCCCGTTTGACTGACTAATTCCAAGGGGTGCAAAAGTGGGCCAGCGGAACACCCTCCCCCCCCTTCGCTTTTCCGCTTTTCTGTTCCTCGCGCGTTCTCCGCGCCTTTCGACCCCCGTCAGATTCTCGACGTCGCGAATTCGTCTCCTCGTATTATCCGCAGGACCAAAGTCGACTCGAGTTTTTCTTTTCCCTCTCTCTCTCTCTCTCTCTCTCTCCCTTCCTCATTCTCTCTCGCTGTCTTTTGCGCCAGCTCCCCTGCGCAATTGCGCGCGATGTCAGAGCGCCCCGTGGATCTCATTCTCGTCGTCGTGCGAGAGCTCATTATAATTTCATTAGGTCGCGCCGTTGCGCCCGTCGCCACGCTCAGTCGCCAGCGGCGAAAGTGCATTGAGACCTCAATTGAGATTACATCGTAATCCTATTCATAGGTTAGTTCTAGGGTATCCTCCGGTCGAGTCTCAGCCGACAAGCAATACGTTGCCGTTGCGTGGAAGATGGAGTGGATTGTTAAGCTTGCCGTGTACCGCGCGAACATTCAGAGCCGCGCTGTAATTTTCATATCACGCGTACGGAGTTGTGTCGGCCGAGCCGCATTGTCGCTTTATAATTACCTGCGCCCGGCGTTTCGATATTGTTCCGGCTGTGTAGAGAAGGACAGGTTCGACCATAAGTCCTTCGAACGCACGACGCGCGTCTACGACGGACGCGAGTCAGCTTCGCGTTGCAAGGTACCTGCTGATTTTAAATCGCCGTCCATGCCCCCGTTGAATGTCGAGGAAGAGGCGAGAGGATATATTTACTCATGGACGCGCGCATGAATTATTATTGCATCCCGTAATCCGTTTTATTGGCGCTCCATTGTGAAATAACAGAACCGCCGGTGCGCTTGGCTCGTATTTCCGACGCGCAATTACACGCGATAAAGAGCTAGCCAAAATAACGCGCTGAAAATTCTCATTTTTCCGCGCTAATGATCGTTATTAACGAGCATTATCGAGAAGGAAATGCCAGCTGCTGACCCCTTTCGCGATAAAATAGCCGCGCGAATAAAAGTAAAATCGTTGCGAAACACCGAGAATCGCGCGAAATTCAAATGCGCGCGCGAGAGATATGTCGCTCCGGCGCATAAATATTATCCTTCCCGTCCCCTCTCGCGGGGAATATTTTTAGGCTTTTATTTCCCTCGAAAATATTGTAAGGAGCGTTAAAAACAAAAAAAATATGCATATGTGTGTGTGTGTGTGTGCACATACATAAGCACACACACACACACACACGGCGCGCGCGCACACCCGCCGCGCCGTTGCCAATAATGCCGCTCGGCAAACTTTACAGTCTCTATTTGCAATTCATCTGTTGATTTTATCTTGCGTTCCATTGGATTTCGCTCCGCCGCTAACATTTTCCGATTTGCCTTTACATTTCACGGTAATCCCTTGGGGACGCGCAGTAAAAAATTGTCCGTTAAATATTTATATTAAGGAGGGGGCCGTTCGAAAAAGAGAAAGAGAGAGAGAGAGAGAGAGAGAGAGAGAGAGAGAATAAGCGAAGACAACGATCGCGAGCGATTTATCGCGCGTTGCCTCTAACATCATCCGTTTCATCGGGGGAATATTTCATCGCGCACAATTTGGGGCGCTCGTTGAATATTTACGACGAGATGTGAAACATTTATCCTTCTGCCGCCGTCAGACGATCGCGCGACAATTATCATTTCACCATGCGGGAATCTACCAGCAGTAGTTCGACTCGATTGATGAAAATCTCAGCGTTCGTGAAAATTGATCACGAGAAGTGATGACGCGAGATGATTCTCGAGAGAGTTTAAACATGCACGACGCGTCTCCACGCGAGCTCGACGGCGAAATCTCGAAAGAGTGTGGACGTCCTCACACACACACACACACGGCGCGGGCGCGCGGATAATTCCCGATCGATCAAAATTCGTCGCTTCGGCGCGATCTCCGCGCGTGAAAGCTGTGAAAGTTATCTCAATCGATCGGCGACATCGAATCCGGCCGGCGCGCGGCCAGCCGGCCAACGGGGATTCCCATTTTCGACTGTTTCTCGCAGCTCCGTGGAATTCACGTTGCAATACGATACGCGTTTCGAGTGCGCAAATGTGCACGCGCGCCGCTACGCCGTCCGAAGTGCACTTCATGAAACTTATCGCTAAAGTTCACAGAACCGGATACTTCGGCAGCACGGTTCGGTTCGGCTTGGCTTCGGTTTGCTTGAATTCATTTTCGAGCGCGGGGCATCGAGTTTCCACAACCCCGCGCTCGCATTGTGTGTGCTCTCGCGTGCGGGGGCAGGGGTGTGTGTGTGTGTGTACGAGAGAGAGAGAGAGAGAGAGAGAAAGCGTGCGTGCGCACGCGGCCTTTTTTATTTCGTTTCGTTCCTCTCGCTTGTCCCGGGTTCCCTTTTCGAAGATAAACGAGAACGAACGCGCCGCGCGCGCGTTCGAGAACGCTCTCCATCGGGGCTTTATTTTTTCCCCCCTCCGAGTTGATTAAAGGCCGTGCGCCACCACCGCCGCCGTCGCGTCGCCACGGTTGCCGTTGCGAGAGTCGCATAGTCGGATTCTATTATTACTTGTACATGCGGTCGCAACAATTTACACTCGCGGCTCATTTGCGGCTCGCGAGCGGCGTTTTGACGCGCGCGCGCGCGCTCCAAATTAACGCGTTCATTAACAGGCATGCGCGTATTAATAGCGTGCGCGCGCGCGCGGTCGGGATTTTATTTTCGAAATATTCCCTCGTCGCGGCGAGCGCGCGCCGCCAACGACCGCACGCGCATCCCATCTCGGTGCGAGCAACGCATGAGCGGGAAGGAGAGGGAGAGGGGGGGGGGAGAGGAGGCAGGAACGGCGGGCGTTAGAAAATAAAAACGGGCACGCCGAGTATCTTTCGCTCCGAGCCGCTAATGGAGCCGTGAAATCATCGGAGATTAATGAGACACCGGCTTAATACCGCGCGAGACCTCCTCCTCGAGAGTCAATGTCGCCACAGTCCATTACATTTCACCGCGTTTACTCATCCCGAGCTCCCCGGGACGTTCACGTGCTGCTCCGAGGGACCCTCGCGCTCGCGACCGCCGCTGGGGCACGTCCGGGGCCGGGGGCGGGTTATTTTGTTGCAATGTCACCAGCTTAATCAAGGTGTTTTCGAGCGCCTCAATTTCGCCGCGTCCGCCCGCTCCTCCGTGACTCATGCGATTCGGCCGGGCCAGCCCGGCCTGAATAATGACCCCGGCAAGGTCGAGATAGGGGCGAGGGACTTAAGTAGCTCGCGACAGAGAGAAAGAGGAAGAGAGAGAGAGAGAGAGAGAGAGAGAGAGCGAGAGAGGGAGAGGGAAAGAGCGAGAAAGAGCGGACACGCGGCGAGGGTCGATCCGGTTATTCGACAACACGTAAGTCGACTCCGCCTACGCTACGCCAATGTTCCCGGGCAGTCGGAGGAAGGAGGGAAAACTTCCCGGGAGAAGTCCCGGGCGCGCTCTTCCGACAAACAAATCGGCCGCGCCGCGTCGACGGGCTCGCCCGTCGTTCGATACTCGATCGATATCGAGAGCGGCTCCGCCGGGATGTGCTCGGAGAGAGGTCGAGACTCGCGAGTGAAAAGGGCGGTTTTTCCCGCGGGGATAACTTTCGCGGAAAAAAGAGGACTCTCCTTTCGGCCCTCTCGCTGAACGAAGCCTTCTTCCTCTTGCTCCTCCTCCCCCTTCTGCCCCCCCGCGCCGCGCGCGCGCGCGCGCGCGCGCGCCTCCTCTTCCTGCTCTCTTTCAACGACCAAGTCAGATATAGCGCGCGCGCGTCTCTTAGCGAGCCGGGTAATGACGGTTCTCAAAGCAACGTCCGCTGGCCGAGCCTCGGCTGAATCGAAGCTCGCGCGCGCTCGCTCGCTCGCTCGCTCCGTGTACACGACGCTCGTCGGCGGGAAATATCGACAGGGCATCTTAACGTCGCCGGGAGTCTCGGCCGCCGAGCAGCCGTCGAGGCTCGAGCGGGTATCAATCTTGCCGGATAAATGTTCGCCATCGCAGGAACGGAGCCGCCCGCGCCGGTCGCCGCGCACGGCAGCGGCCGTAAGTAATTGCGCCGCGAAAGTTCGATATTCCTTTTCACGCCGGGCTAAATATAGCGGCGCGCGCGACGTATGTGCGGTGCGAATAACGGTCGCGGGCGCGGGTCGTGTCGTACTTGTCGCTAAATGCGGTCGTATGCATGTGCCATACTTAGAGCCGGCTGAGACTCGCGAGAGAGAGCGAGAGAGAGAGAGAGAGAGAGAGAGCGAGCGAGCGGTCGCACGTAGCGTTCAAATGTCAAATGTGAGTGCGGTCTCACATTTAGCGCGCTAATTGTAAACTGCGGATATGGGACGTGGGCATCTCTTTCTCCCTCTCCCTCTCTCTCTCTCTCTCTCTCTCTCTCTCTCTCCAATACACTTGCTCCGTCTCTCTTTCTGCATCCGAGTCATGTGTATACAGCATGCACTCTGCTCCATTCCCTCAGCTGACGTTTCGCGAAACTCTATTCTTAATTGTGTCGCGCGGAAAGCTGCGATCTGCGCGAAGAGCCGCTCGATTATTCGTCGGATGTAATTCCGAAAGTTTGCACGCGGCGATTATTTCCCTCGTCTTACCGTAAAACGCATTCTCGACGTTTACGGTGCCACTCGGACAAGCGTCGGTTGCCTGCCGATGGTGCTCTTCTCCCCCCCCCCTCTTCCCATGCGGCTCTTCTCCCGAAGAAAGTACGATCTCCCTAATCCACGAACGAGCCAACTTCGCGCGCGTTTCGCCCTCCGGCGTTACACCCTCCGCCGACCTCTTTCTTGCGCGAAGCCGACCGCCGAGCGTCATTTGTAACTTCCAACCCTTTTCCTTTCGAGCGTTAGCGCTGGAACGTCCCGAGGGTCGTTTCGACCCCCGGCCACATTCAAATAGTGGAAACGACGGGAGCGTCTTCCGGCGGCGGAAAACGGAGAGGCGAAGAGAGGTCCGAAGAAAATGTGAAAATGTACATGTTACAAAATGTTAAAAAACAACAAATCCCTCTCTCTCTCTCTCTCTCTCTCTTTCTCTTTTTGAGGCCGTTAATTTTACGGTGAACGACGAAGAGCGACGCGATTTTCGCGCGAACCGAATGCCCCCTCGGCGCGTTTAATCAGAAAAGGCCGCTATTCCCTGAGAATTAAGCAACTATTCTGACCTCGCGGAGGGTGAGACGGAATGCTCGGTGTTACAGCGCGCGCGGTGAGATTTAATATCGCGGCTTCTCTCTAGAGTCGACCGCCGCGGGAAAGAGACGAGATGAGAGTAATCCGCGCTCATATTTCAGAGCTTGATAACGTAAGAATCCCATAACAAGCCGGGGCTTGTCTCCGCTTTCCAGCCGGCGTAGCGTGACCCCCATTATCATACCTCGGTATGATACGGTATAATCGCCGGCCGACGACAATCGCCCGAGTGAGAGCTCTCTCGAGGAGATATTAATGCCTTCGGTGCGGCAAGAAGCATTTAATTCGCCAGGTCAAAGGCGACTACTAGCGCGTGCGACTCGCGGGCGCAGATTAAAGCGACGAGGAAGAACGAAGGCAGCGACCCGTCGAGATCGAAGGCGCGACCGAAGGCGATCGAATTAGGGTTGAAAACAGGCCGGGAATGAAAAGCGGCCCTTGAAGAGGAGGCAATCGAACGTTCCTCCTCGAGTATTCTCTCGCGTCATCTTGGCGAGTTCGCTCACGAAGCGCGAGCATCTCCCGTTCGGTCGCGTCTCTATCAGCTCCTCCGAGCCGTTGGAGCAGGATGAAAAAAGCGGGCTCCGCACGTCGCGCCGAAAAAAAGAAAAAATAACACTCGTACACAGGTGTCGGTGTCAATATGCCGATTGCTTGCCAAGTAAAATACACACGCGACAATTTTTGCAGGCGCGGCCGAATTCCGTTCGAAGGGTTGCGCGACGCGAGAATTGGCGGCGCGCGCGCGCGCGCGCGCGCGCGGTCGGCCGCGGCCGCGCGTTGTAAACATCGAAAGATCAATGTTACTCTCCTACCGATGACCGACGATGAATAGCTCGGCCCGACTAATCCGTTTATTTCCGCCGAAAATTCTGGCCCCCTCGCCGTTCCGTCGACTTTCCGGCTGGCGCGCCCAGCGAGCGAGCTGACGCGCGCTCATCAGATATTTATTCGTCAACGGTCCAGCCGATGGAAACGAATCGCGCGCGATCGCACTAATGAAAAGCATCGTAAACGCGCGGGCCCCGCGGGCCGCGGCGGGGACTCGCCAGCAGCGCGGCTTGCAATCGTGATCGATCGACCGACGAGCTGCGAACGGGCAAACAGAGAACACGCTGTTTCCGATCGCCCGGGTGAAATAACGGCCGACCGGAAGCTACTCGTATAAACAAATCGTTTACAGTCTGTACAGCGACGCGTGTTTGTTGCTGGCCGCGCGCGAGCGCGCGGCGGGGAAACTAAAAAAAGCAACAACCAGGGGGGCTCATCGCCGCCGCCGCCGCCACCCCGGCACCCTCGCAACATCACCCGATCTTCCTGCCGCTCTCCCCCGCGCCGCGTGAACGCCACCTCCACCTCCAGCGCCATCACCCACCCTCTCTCTCTCTGTCTCTCTCTCTCTCTCTCGCCTCGTTCCTATTATTCTTCGGCTATCGTGCTTGCCGCGCGTCGCGCGCCGTCGTTTTGCGTAATTTCCACGCGAGCGTTCGCGTCCAACGCGCTCTCTCGCGAGCCGATCGACCGCGTCGCACCGTTATACCCGGTGTACACCAGCAGCAGCAGCAACAGCAGCCGCAGCGGCGCTATACCGGGGAGCGCATAAATAAAAACAGTGCGCTCAGCGGGTGGATACAAGATAGGCTAGGAGACCTAGCCGGGGAGGTCGCGGGGGCGTGCGAGCGGGGAATGGTTTATTTACCGGGAACGATCGGAGGTCCATTTGTGGAACGCGATGCGCCCTGCCTTCCGCGCGCCGCACCGTCACCCCGAGCCCGTCGCCGCCAGCAAGTCCCCCGACCAACCCTCGCCGTTCTGCTTTCCCGAGCAGGTAGGTACCAGCGGTTCGTGACCCGCGACGTGCCAGGCACGACCGGGACCGACCATCGCCGCGCGGTATCAACGCTGGTATCTTATGTATTTCTCCGCGCCTTTCGGAGCTTCCCTGCGCGCGCGCACGATAATTCATCGCGCGCGCTGCACACGTCGGGCGGCCCACCCCCGCCGGCCGGGGCCGTGACGTCGGAAGTGATACAGGGCGGCCGGAACGACGAGCTTTACGGGGTTTCGGAGCGGCGGGAGCTCGCTCTCTCTCTCTCTCTCTCTCTTTCTGTCTCTCTCTCTCTCTCTCTCTCCTCTCTCTCTCTCTCTCTCTCTCTCTCTCTCTCTCTCTCTCTCTCTCTCTCTCTCTCGGGCTATCGAGCGTTACTCGAATATAGGGTAATTGCATTCGCCAATTTCTCTACCGCGCTCGCACGAAGTCGCAAAAATAGCCGGCGCGCTATTCTGTTCGTCTAAAATGGCACTCGCGTGAAAATCGTCGAGACCACGTCGAGGACTCGTCGTGCGTCGTCGTCCCGTCTTGGAGATGGCCGCGTGTGCGATTTCGCGTTTATCGTTGGCCCGCGTATCGTGCCACGAGAGCTCCGAATTTCCAAGCTCGGACGATCCATCGCGCCGGGGGGAGGAGGGAAGCGAGGAGGGCCAAAGCGCGCACTGTGTTTTTATTTCGTCGTTTGTCTCGGCGCGAGATATGAGGTGACTTCAGGTGGAACCAGGTGAACTCGCGCGTCTTTCGACCATTGTCAAGCGCTCACCGTGCGCGATGTGTAACCGAGGGTTTACGTTATCGGATATCGTTTTCCGATCGGATGTCTTGGCTTAAATGCGAAGTAATGGAGGGTCCCGGTCTCCGCTCTCTGTCTCTCTCTCTCTCTCTCTCTCTCTCTCTCTCTCTCTCTCTCTCTCTCTCTGTCTCTTTTTATTTCCCTCTGTCTCTGTGCATGCCGTACCTTCAGTACGGTTGGTCATTAACTCACGGACGTGCAGGTTCGATATCGCGCATTGGTGGAGCGAATTTCGAGGGGCGGAATCGCGGCGGCGGCGGCGGCGGCGGCGGCGCCGCAACACGGTGGAAACTTGCGTAATTCCCGCGCGCATTTGTAGGAAAAAGCATAAAGAGCGTTTCCCTCGTTAATTAGTTATTTAATATTCCTCGCACAATCGGAATCACTTCATTGGCGGCGTCGCTCTCGCGTCGCAATTATTTCGTTAGTTATACGCGCCGGGCGTTTATTGATAAACGAATAATCTCATTTGGCCGCGTTCCGCTCTCTTTTCCTTCCTTTTATTTTTTTTCCGCTTTTTGCACGGAACTGTACATTTTATTGTTGCTCTTGTGTACATTCAATATTAGTTCTCGTAACGCTGCCGATCGATGCCGCGATTGGTCCCATTTATGTAATGGCACGGAAGAGTAAAGCAGCGTACGCGCGCGCGCGCCTCTGTGATTTAACCTGATCTACTGTGTTTTTCGAATTATTTCTGCCAGAAAATACCGCAGGATGAGAAGGGGGAGGGACGGAGGGAGGGAGGGAGAGAGAGAGAGAGAGAGAGAGAGAGACAGACCGGCGCGCCGAGTTTTCGGAAGAGATGTGGGCGCATCCGCGCCCAATCGAACGGAATAACACAGACACTGTAACGTTTTCATTCGTTCGAAAATGCACATCGGACTGTACCATTGTTTAAAAAATATGTGACCGCGCCGTTTTTCGCGCCGGATTATCACCCGCAATATTCGAGAGTCGTTGTTATTGTTGTTAACTTTCCCACGCCTGCCGGTTACGCGCAACGCGTGCCGTCCATATTTCCGCCTCGTCCTCGTGGCCTCGTAAATCAGCCTGCGATCGAGCCGAATAGATTCCCTCGCCTCCTTTTGTCTTAAGAGCTCGCGCTCCGCGCGTGTGCTACACAATAATGGAGCATGAGACGGTAGAAAAACGCGTAGAAACCGGTGTGTGCCGGCGCTGCCTTTTTTTTTTTTACAATAGCACAGTAGCAAAAAAGTCAATGATCAAACAGTCCGCACTCGAGTGCGCGCAGCCGTAACGAATGTTTCCCTCATTATGCAAACGTCCGATGCAAACACCAATACACGAGCGCGGCCGTGCTCTTTCTTTCGAAGTTTCCAACCGTGCGGCCGCGCCGCAAAGTTGGAAAAGAGGCGAGAGAATTGTGAAAATGGGCTTTATATCTGAAATTGCCGGAAAGGCGCCTTTCCGAGCCAGAGCCGCCTTCTCGCACATGTCAAACGACAGGATCGATGAAAAATATGCGCACCCCCGGCGCGCCGCGCTATAACGGCTGCCCAGGTTGTCCACAGGTTAATATCGTAGCACGGGCGGAAAGGGTGGCTCATTTCGTACTCATCGGGTGGTCCCGATTAGTTCTGCGTAAAACCCGCTCGATCGCGTACGCCGCTTCTCTCACTTCTCCCCCTCGCGGTCCTTTTTACGCGTGCGACTGCAAGTCGTACTGCAAGCACAGGCGAGCGTGCGACTTCGGTCGCCGATTAATTAGTTATGCGAAGAATTCCGTCACAATTTTGCAGAGTAGGGATTAGTTACGGACTTTGGAATAAGTGAACATAGTGGATCGAGGCGGAGCAGGGGCAGGCAGAGAGAGAGAGAGAGAGAGAGAGAGAGAGAGAGAGAGAGAGAGAGAGAGAGAGAGAGAGAGAGAGAGAGAGGGGGAGGAGAGCGTACTCGCGCGCACTCGCTTGGTCCGCTCGCAAACTTCGGTAAACAGTTTAGCCAATGTATATTAAGACGCTAACTTTACCACCAATTTGCACAAAGTGCTCGTAAACTGAACTGGCGTACCACGTGCGGCGCGGCTACCCGGAATTACCGCGGCTGATTTCGTCGTCGAGAGAGCGCCGATAGAACCACGCGGACGGGAGATGACCGGCCGGGAACTTCCGTTCCGGTCGTAAGACGATTAAAATCGCGGCGTTTCGCGCGGAAGCGGCGAGGGGGCGATTCTCGCAAAACTACGCCATCCCGAGTTTTACCGAGCCAAAGCGACGCGACGCGGCTGTTTGTTGCCGTTCTCCCTCTTCTGCGACATGCAGATGAGAGCTATTTCGTCGTTGCAACGGCAACGCTCGCGTCTCGGCCGCAATCGCGTCGCCGCTTACCCAAGCAAAAAATTGTTAGGGCCATCCTCATGAAGCATAAGGATAAAGTTGAAAGTAGGATGCCCTAAAAAGGGATGCCTCATTATTACCACATCAGGCCCTGAGATGGATCTTTTCGGGATACCTTAAATTTTACGAAATAAGGCTCTGATAAGGAGAACTGATGAGAGGTCTTGGAAGAATTTTTTAATGATGTTTTGGATATACCAAATAAAATTTTGTTATAGAAAATTAATAAGATTCGAAGCATATACGTAAAATTGTCATAGTTTAGTGTTGTTTCAGTAGGTACGCTCTATCTGGTTCTTTAAAGATTCTTTAATTATACCGCAATTAAAAACAAATTTTATTAGTTTTATTAGTTGCCATATTCACTGGTCTCTTCCAGGGATTTTTTCATTTTATTTATTGCCTTCGTTTTGAAACGCAGCAAACTTTAATAAAAACAATAGCAGGACTTTCATGTGTGAAGAATGTTATATTTTACTGTAAAGATTGCTATATTTTATTGCAAAGTATGCTATATTTTTAAAATACAAAATTCTTGTTATATACTAGCTAGATTATAAAGAAATAAAGAAATTGCAATCGAAATTTCTTAGAATGAAAGAAACGAATATTTTTACTCGGCAATAATAAAAATATTTCCTTATAAGGCCCTTATAATACTGCCTTGTAAGAACCCGTTAAACCATTCGTCACACATCTTGCAGGGCCCTTGTTTTTCTATTCCGATTGGGGCCCGATTAACCGATTAGGAAGAAATAATCAGGCCCTTACCAGAGCCCTATTAATTTTTCTACTCGGCCGACTCTAGCGACGACTCATGCGCACCCCTCGTAGCCGCGTATCTCGGCGAGGACGGATCGGACACGATTTCGTCCTCAATCCTTACAAGATCGTCTTGTTAGCGGAGTATCGCAGTCTCGCAGTTGCGCGCGCGCGCGTTCGCGCGCGAGGGTTCGGATCTGATTAGGGTGGAGTCATTTGAGTAGCGCTGTTCGCTGCACTATGGTTGTCTTCATTGTCACCGCAGAGCCGGCGGTTTGTGACCGGCCGTCGCGTCGCTGCGAGGAGAGGTCACATACGGGGGTGGGTAGACAGTTAGGGGGCTGCGTTCCGTAACCCTGAGGGGCTTCTTAATGCCATTACTTCTGGTTTCGTCCGCGTGTAAATATCGCTCGGTGTTTTCACAATTGACTTAGGCGTGTCTCCATTAAGCTACGCGCGTTTATCTCGCGTCTGGGCTGTTAATAACGGAACTGAAGGCCAAGGAAAAAAGTGGGGTGGGGGAGGACTCGGTCGAAAAGCCGCGTTTTCGTTCGTTCGTTCGTTCGTTCGTTCGATAATTCACAGAATTTCCCGATGAGAGCGACTAGCGTGAAAAATCTGCGGCCGATATTTCGTTCCGTTTGCGGAAATTAACACGACGTTGTGCCAACAAATAATAAATAATAAATAACGAGTATGCGGAATCGCGGGACGTTGTCGTGTTGTTTGCCAAAGTTACGGACTGTACGAAGCGCCGTTATTAGGCAAAATTCTCGATGTATTTCGAGCACGTAGAAACATACCTGATATTTTTATTTCCGCAGTGTCTTTTACGTCTTCGCGCCCGCGCGCTCGATGGCGCGCAACTCTCGCGCTTCCCATCGCGTCACGGGAGGGATGCGCGGTCGACGGTTACTTTAAGTTAACACAACGAACAATGTCGGGGCGGTAATCGGCTTTAAGTGTAACGAAATGCTCAAATAAAATATATGCCTCTTTGAGGGAGTTATTCATCTTCGATGAATATGTAGGCGATTTTCAGTTCAGCGAAGCACCGAGCGAACGATCGCTGCGAGGTCAGAGAGATAGATAGAGAGAGAGAGAGAGAGGGGGTAAGATGGAGCGCGCGCGCTATCTTTTTCCGCAACTTTTTAATTATAAACTTTAAACATCTCGCTAATTAAAATTCCGTTTAAAGTAAATCTCGCCTTAAAATTCCGCTAAAGTCCCTGGTTGAACCGATCGAAGAGCGAGATTTTATCATACATTTGCAACGCTGAAGCTTCATTTCCCGCCGGCTTTTGATTGCCGGCGGCTGACCAGCGGCCTGATTATACTCCAATTTAAATTTCCACGAAAGAGAAGACGCGCGCGCGCGCTCCTTAGCCCCGCGCGTCTCATTTGTGATCGATCGACGTGCTCGCGCAGTCAAGACGATCCACGCGGCTCGTTTCTTTCGCGTTTTCATTTCCTCCGTCCCACGGCTTCCGCGCCGAGATGGTTTATTCAGCATACGTCAACCTCGTTTCGCGTCGGCCCATAAAAGGATAATCGCGCCCTTCCAGACCGATCCGCAGACGCGGTGCGACGAACGCGCATTCCTCGGGCTACGTAGCATGAAGTATTCATCCGTGCGACGCAGCCGTATGTCGGCCGGAGCATCGCCGCTTAAGTAAAGAGTATTACGGACACGTAGCGACGACGCCGGCTGGGCGCCGCGAAGGGTGCGAAAGAGAGCGCGCCCCTGCTGGATTTGCCGCGCCGAACCCGCGGGGGGATTCGTCTCGATCGATCGGACAGAGAGAGAAAGAGAGAGAGAGAGAGAGAGAGAGAGAGAGAGAGAGAGAGAGAGAGAGAGAGAGAGAGAGAGAGAGAGAGAGAGAGAGAGCCGCCGCTTTATTAACTAAAACGCGATGCGCAGTCTGTCGACGAGGTCTCTCGAGTAGAAATTTTCCGATATCCCCTTCGCTGAGAAACAACTAGCTGCGATGAGAAACTTTACGACTTTGAGAGGCCACTCGCGCGCCCGTTGCGTTCTCCTTCGTGCGTGAAACTTCAAATTCTCCCGACAGCTTCGCGGCGCACAGCCGTAGTAGTTGGCGCTCTCCCGCGTAAGCGCGCGTCGTTCTTTCTGCCGCTGAAAATTATTCCGAATCCAGCCGTTCGGCTTCCCTGTCCCTCCTTCACTCTCTCCTCTCTCCTCTCTCTCTCTCTCTCTCTCTCTCTCTCTGTGCTTTCTAGTTTCGCACCGTTCGTCGCACATGCGGCCGCTTCAGGTGCGTTTTGTCGCGCTAATATGCGACTCCGGATATTAGACTCGAAGGAAATCGCTCGTATAAAGTCAGGAGGCCGAAGTCGCGCGACAGGTCGATAATTCGCGGCGCACGCGTTTGCTGACTTGCGTCTACGCACGCACGTACGTATGCGCCCGCTCGCGCACGTATCGTACTACACGTGTGCCCGCCGGCTACGTGCACCGTGACTTTGCATTAAACGCCGAGCTCGACCCAGCCGAGCGGAAACCAAGCCGCGCTAATAATGACAGCGATAGCAACGGCGTTCTACAATCGCGGCCACACGTGTGCGCGCGTGGGCGCGTTCGCACGCACACGCGCGTCTGCATTCTACCGAGCATTCTAGCCCCGTAAGCCCGTCGCGCTGCTACCGCCGCCATAAGCTATCTCCGTGAAACCCTTCCGGCCGTTCTGATGGTAAACGCTATCATGGTAGTCAACATCCTCGGCTTAACAAAGGGAAATAAATTAGTTACGCGTAACTGTGTGTCGCATAATGAGGATAAGGAAGATACTCCGGGCGGGGGGGGGGGGGAGGGAGGGGAAGGAGGGGCTGTAACAGTCGCGCGATATTGCAAGAGGTACGTTCTCGCGCGCGAGACGCGTGACACAATTACAGCGGCTCGATCCGACGCGAAAGAAAAGGACGACGAGGAGAAAATGAAATATCATCGCGACCGAAAAAAGTGCAAGCTCGTCGAGTGTGCTCGCGTGTACATGTATATATATATATATATATGTATGTACGAGAGAAAGAGAGAAGGCGCGATAAATGGAGGAAGCGGAGGAACGAAGAAAATGACGGGGCCGGCCGAGAGAGAGAGAGAAAGAGAGAGAGAGAGAGAGAGAGAGATAACGGATCGTTCGGAACGTTTTGCGAAAATAATTCCTGTGCGACTTCTTCAGGCGAGCGCGCGCGATATGTCGACGCTCGCGAAGAATCGTGAAAACACGATATTCGAATTCCGGCGGAAACGAGGGCAGCGAAAATTTAGAAAGGGTAGATTATGGCGCAGGGTAAACGATCGGCGTATATAGGGGAGAGGAGCAGTCGGGTATAAGTGGACTCTAGGGGGATGGTACAAACGGGAATTTGGTCTGGCTCTACACCTCATAAATTTGAGTTATTCCCGCGGCCTCGTTTCTCCTTCTCTCCCCTTCTCTCTCCCTCCCTCCCTCACTCACTCTCGTTCTGTCTCTCTCTTTCTCCCTTCGCCGTGCGCCGTGCGTCTCACCTCTGCGCCGCTCTCCTGTTCCGATTTTGCCGCCGCGTTCTTAAGGATTCTCCAGGAAGTGAGTTATCGTCGCCCTCGACTCCGACCTCGCAAAGGACCCCCACTTTTCCGGGGGGAAAAATATTAGCAATGATACGTCCGATATTTCACTCGCGGCTTCCGAGTAAAGAGACACTCGACGCGTTTTCGGCATATGAATGTCACTCCCGTAAACAACGAGAAACGTGACTGGAATAATTCCGAAAAGCCAAAGAGGGGCGAGAAGAAGGGCGGGCTAAAGAGAGAAGGAGGAAGCAGCAATTTATGTTCCATCCCGAAAGTATTCCTCCCCAGAATGGAAGGAGAATTACACGTGGATTCCAAAGCGACCTGTCGATCTGTGACGAAGCGCGCAACTAATTTAACGATGAAAATGATTATTACGGCGCTAGTCATCAGGAAGCCGCATAACAGCTGAACGCGCAGGCAGACGCGGGCTCCTTGGGAGAAACGGCAATGGTAAAAACCGTAGGGACGAGCAAATTAATTAGTTCTTACGTTCATTGTCCCGAATAACGTGAGACGAAACGTCATTTATTATTACAGTGAACTACATCGCGATAATTATATTACCCGAACTTAACTCCCCGGCAATTTTGGTCCGCGAGCTGTGGTTACGCCGCGCGGCTGCGGGCAAACAAATTAAAAATATATACGGCGCTATCCCGCAACGATATTATGACGAAATTTAAACAAGCTGCGCTTGCAATTACTCGTCGCAGCTTGCCAAGATGAAACACGAAGCGACGTAAGGAAAACAGCGGAAGTTCCGTTCGCGAAGTCTCCGAATTTTTCGCCGTCGAACGCTGCTCCCACCGCCGCGTTCCCACCTTCGACGCTCGAGCGCGCACAATTTGTACCGGTCCCGGTAATTATTTCTCCCACCGACAGATAATTTGGCTGACGTGCGAGCAGCCAGCCGAGGTGGCAAAGGACGAGTTCGGACAATTTAACTACCGGCGAAGCCACCACACAGAGCGTGTAACCTGTCTACTTGCTCTGGTAAATAGCCCTTCGGGCGAGATATTCGCCTTGCCAAGCCATTTGGTCCGCCGGTAGTCGAGCAGGTATTGACACGTTTGAGTCCGCCACTTGGCCCAGTTACTTGTCGAAACTCGAGCCGGGTACTAAGGACGTCTTTTGTAGCCGAGGGGAGGTAGAAATTCCCGAGTATCTCCGAATATCTGGAATGCGCGCGAGAGATTCGCGAGGGGGTGCATAAGGAGAGAGGGAGAGATAGAGCAAGAAAAAAAAAATAAGAAACAGGATAGGGAGACGAGAAGGGAACGAGAGAGCGGCGAGGCGAGGGAAATTTCGCTAGATCCGCGGGGCAAACAAACCACTGAGGAAGGAGTGCAGCGTCGAGAAAGCGTAAGAAGGCGCTCGACAGGAAAGTTCCGACGGCGTAGGATCCTCGTCCGAGTGTTCTGTTCACCGATTGCTGAACAAACAGTTTGCCGTTGACGAGGTAAGCATGAGACGACAACGACGGGGACAATGTCTGCAATGACGACGACGACGACGACGACGACGACGACGACGACGACGACGACGACGACGACGACGACGACGACGACGACGACGACGACGACGACGACGACGACGACGACGACGACGACGACGACGACGACGACGACAACGTCGACGAGGACGACGAGGACGACGATGAGGAGTAGTAGTCCTCCTCTCAGCCGATCGTGCTAACTTCGCGCGAGTAACAACCCATCTCTCGCGAGTGCTACGGACTTTCGCAATCTTTTTAATTGTATTGCCGCGAAAGTCGGTGATAGAAAAGTTCATCCCGGCCGCTCGTTCGCGGAGACTCTGATGTTTCTTTCTTTCCACTTCTCCCCCTTCTCCTCTTCTTCGTCCTCTTCTTCGTCCTCTTTGCCGTCTTTAAGCGCGCCAGCCCCCATCGCGATCCTCTCCATCCTTCGCTTTACTTAGTTCTCGCTTCTTATCCGGTATCCTCGCGACCAGAGTAAACACGGGTATGTTCCGGGAAAATGTTCCGCTAATTTTCTGAGTGCAGCCCGAGGAATCCGATTTGCCGGACGAATCGTCGCCGTTATGAATCGCGGACTCGATATGCAGCCGCGAGCGGCGTTTCTCGCGCGCGATCAAAAGAGAGAGAGAGAGAGAGAGAGAGAGAGAGAGAGAGAGAGAGAGAGAGAGAGAACCACCGTGCTGTTCTTTCCTTAACTGGCGGAATTCGAATGATGTATTTCCGTGTGGAAGCGATCGCGCTTCAACCTACCGCGCGCTTCCAACCTTCCCCCTGGCGCATATTTTATTCGCGCATCAATATCTTCTCGCCGCGCAAGAGCAGAGTTACAAGCTCCTCCGTCGTGGAGCAACGCAAAGAGCGTGTCGTCGATAACAGCCGCTTCCGGGAGGCACGCAGGAGGCACGAGGCGTCGGTGTCTCTCAGCGGTTAATTTTCATAAATTTCCATCTCGCGCCAATATTTGACATCCGATTTGCCGATAGTTGTCGAGAGCAGAGTCGCCCCGCACAGAGCCGCCGCCGTCTAAATGAGAGCCGCGTGTTGCGAGAACTCTGTGTATGCATTCCAGGGTTAATTCAGTTTATGTTCCGCGCGCTTCGAGGTCTTTTCGAAGCTTCGCAATCTGCGAAACTTTCGCTCGCGAAGTCGCTGCGCGGGGGACGCGCGGCTGCGGCTGAGGGACAGGGAGGGCGCCGGCGGTGGTTGACGGCAACGAGAGACGGAGGGTGTCGACTCGAAGGAGATGCAGAAGCGCGGCCGGGAAGAAGCGAGGAGCAACGGGAGTGGAGTTAGGCGAGGATGCTTTTATCCTCCCCACGGGCAACTATCCTAGCAACACCTGTATCTCGTCGACACCTGTAGCGCACCGACTCTCTCTCTCTCTCTCTCTCTCTCTCTCTCTCTCTCTCTCTCTCTCTCTGTCCTCCCCTTTCTCTCTTTCTCTCTCTTTTTATCTCTTCGAGGGGGTGGGTAGAAAGGAGAGAACGCGCAGAGACGTCGAAGCGAGCGAGCGAACAAACGTGGGGCGAGCGGAGGGCGAAGGGACGAAGGGGACGGGCACAGGGGGTGGGGAGGAGTAGAGAAATATAATAAATTGCGGCCACGAGCGCAGAAACAACGGGATAATAGCGGAATCGGCGGATTATGCGATACACCGTAGGCGAAGCGAAAAGCCATTCTTATACCTTTTTCGATATCGCGTTCCTTGCGGCGTAACACGGCGATACACGTTCCTGTCCCCTCCCTCCCCCGCTATCCTCTTTCGCTCTTTTTTCTTTATTTTGCCCCCTCTTTCTCTCCCTCTCCCTCTCTCTCTCTCTCTCTCTTTCTACTTTCGTGCGTATTTCCGAGCTGAGAGAGCGATAAGCGCGTTGCATGACACAGCTGTAACGCTTTCGCGTGCTCCGTTATGAAATTACATTTATAGAGAGCTCACTAGATTAAAGCGATTACGTCGTTATTGGGTTTCGCTAAAACGCGATAAACGCGAGCTCGCGGCGAATTGCTCCGGGACCTCATTTGCGAGAAATTCGTTTCGGCAATTTTCTATACGGTTACGAGCGGTGGCCGCCACCGCCGCCGCCGCCGCCGCCGCCGCCGAATCGAATTCGCAATCAAGAAATCGCTCGCTCCGAATCAGCCCCGCTGATTTTCCCCAGAAACAATTACCCCGACGCCTAATTCCCGTATTCTTCGCATGCCGCGTGCATGCCCAGCCGGCTCGCAGCCTGCAATCCCTCGTCGCTCGCCCGAACCGATCTCGGCCTCAACGATCGCTCGAGAGCGGCACATCGCGCCGCTGGCGAACATTGAAAAATATATATGTATATCCGAGTGTTCTCGCACCAACACTCGAATGTTCGCGTATCGATCGCGCCGACGAGCCGCGAATTTCGAGCCGCGCTGTCGCGCGTCACCAAGCGCCGGAGACGTAATTACACCGCGACACCTTCCTGCGCTTCTATTTGATCAGCGATAATTCCGTTAAAAGGAGAGACGGGACGCGAGCTCTCGCGCGCGAGTGACAACGCGTCGACAACCTTGAAACCCCCATCCGATGGGAGGATTAATCTCCCATCACCTCCTCCGAGTGCCTGGGAGCGCCGCCGATGTGCCAGCGTTCTTCGCGACGGGTGCGAGTGAGAGGGAGAGAGAGAGAGAGAGAGAGAGAGAGAGAGAGAGAGCGATTGGAAGAAAGCGCGAGCGGACGAGGTCGCCGGCGAGGAGGGGGGACATTGGCCGGTCGCCGCAACATACGTCGAAAACAGAGTAACAAATCATAAGCGGGTATACGGCGGTGCCAGTGACCATTGGCCGCAACGAATAATAGACGGGTATGGCCGATGTCGAGTATCGATACGTCGGACAATCGAAATGAAGGGCTGCACGCGGACCGTGAAAGCGGACCTGGTGGCCATCCCCCGACGAGGCCGGGATTGCTATCCCATCCTCTCGCTCTCGCCCGTGCTCCTCTCCGGTCGCCGTACAACCCCCACGTCCCACCCGCATGCGACGCGATTCGATTGCGAAGCGCTATCCGTACCGACCGACCTTCTCTATCAGTTAGTAACCATCTCTCGCCGACTCTCTTCCCCCGGTTCGTATTTCGTTTTTTCTCCTTTTCCTCTCTGTCTCACTCACTCTCTCTCTCTCTCTCTCTCTCTCTCTCTCTCTCTAGCTCCAACTCGCTCTCTCGCTCTCTTTATAGCGCTCCGGACTTATCGCCGTCTAACCTCTTCGCCGCAGATACAGACGTCGACTCTCGTCTGCCCGAGATATCGCCGCACTTTGACGGTCAAGCGGCCTCGAGAGGCTGTCGCTTAAATCTGCGTGGGATCTGGATCTCAGTCGCGTCGATCGCGCACTCGTGCGCTCAAGAACGCGCGCTCGAGTATGTGTTAATGACAGCGGGGCGGCCGCGCGGGGCAACGGCGAGTTAATCCGGAACGCGCGAAGTACCGGCGCCGCTTGAACGCGGGTAATTGACCGCGCGCGCGTTCCGGCGCGGCGATAAAAATCACTCGCCGCCGCCGCCGCCGCCGCCGCCGCAAGGAGTTAATACCGCTGCTCTGCTCATATGCACCGGAATATGCAGATGTTGCACAGCGAGACCGGAATAGCGGGCATAACCTTGGTCGCTTACGTCGACGACGGCGGTGGAGGGTCTAGCGGGAGCGATTTCCCGTGGAACCGGTTATATACGTGTCATTCGTTGCATGATTAATCGTTTAATTAGCGGCAGTGTTATGGCAGCACGGTTCGAGTCAGCCCCCGCCCCATCCTAACCACCCCCTGGCCTACCGGCTTGCAGAGCGCAGCCACCGTGTCACCAACGAAGCATCCCCCTTACCGCGACTACCGCCGGTAGCGGAGTGGCTGGCTGGCTGGCTGGCTGGCTGGCTGGCTGGCTGGCTCGGGTTCTCGAACTGACTATTAATCGTACCGCGGCGGCTATAGTCGCTTCCGGGCCGGAAGTTTCGCCCGCGTGAACGTAGGCAACGAACTTTGCGGAGAGCCAAAGAGCGACGGCGGGGCGGGAAGGGGCTGAGGGAGGGAGGCAGGGAGAGAAGGAAACGCCTCGCGCCGAGGAAGCCGATGAGAGCGCGGGCCGGGATTTATAGTCGCTCCGGAGTGCGGTATAGGGGCCTCCTTTTTCCGCTATAATGTGGAGAGCGAGAGAGAGACCGTTATCTGTAACACGCGGACACTTTTGACCCGCTGCAGTTGATGAGAATTATATTCCCTGCTGAGCCAGCTTGATCCAGCACTCTTAGGAGGACGGCCGGCTGTAATTGGGAGAGCCGGGCTGAACGCGTTGCGAGGCGCAATTGGCGCCCGGTATTAATTATCGGTCTTATCGCGAGCGAGGGCGAGTCGCGCGCGCGTGTGATCTCCTTTCCGGTTAGCGCGTGGCCGCTGCGATCCGCTGCGAGTGCTTTCGCTCGAGTGAAACGTTCGTTGCAATTAATGACGCGTCAAGGGGAATTCTGCTCGGCAGGCCGCGCGGCGTTGAAACGTGTTATACGGCGCGGGCCGATAAGCCGAAGGAATCGTTCGCGCGCGAATTTAACAGCGCTACGTAATCGGCCGCGTAAACGACGACGCGAAGATCCGCGAAGCGGCGAGGCGAGAGAACGCAAAAAAAGCGCGAGAGCTCGGTCGAGGGCCGAGATATTTAGCGACCGTAAAAATGCGCGGAAATGCCCGGGCCGCATCGTATAAAAGTTTAATCTACTTAACGTTTTACTTTAACCGTCGAATCACGCGAGCGTCGGGCGGTGTAATTTTCGCACGGGGCCGCGATAATAACCGCGAGCGCGATTACGCCGCCGGCGATGGCGCGCACACCCCACCGAGCGTGCAAAAATGCGGCGGTGCGGTCACTCGCAGTTAGACGATTCGTCGAAAAGCGGTGTTAATGAAAAAGCGACCCTGGCGCGCGCGAGCGCGAGCGCGAGAGCTCCGACTGATATTTTTTGCGCGCTCTCGCCACTCAATACGCGCGGCGAATTCGCGGCGGATGTATTATAATTTCCTGCGAATCTCCTCCCAAATAAAGAAGTGACCGCGCGCGTACTCTCTTTTTCAGCGAGCGCGCGCTGATTTTTTTGCCCCCATTCTTTATCAGCAGTCGAAAGCTCGCGCTGCCGCGCGAGGAAGAGAGGGAGAAGAAATGTACAAAATATTTTATACGCTTACAATGCAGTGGCGAAATTTCGTTGGCGCCGATTGAAATTTTTGTTCTGTATTAATCCCGCAAATTCCATCAAACTCGAAGCACCAGTCTCAAAGTACAACACATTATACAGGCTATTGTGCTTTGACGTTGCGAACGGTCATTCGCGCACGAGTGCTCTTTCTCAATGTTCAGCTTTTAATTTGGAAAATTAATTTGTTCTACTTTAATTTGTAAGATTAATTTACATCGATTGCGCAATATTCAATTTCTCTCTCTCTCTCTCTCTCTCTCTCTTTCGTATTAAAATATTGTGCTTGAGCTCGATCGTTTTCATTTCCTATTTTTTAAATGCAACGTTATACGTTGCATTATTTATTATTCAAGTGCGAGTAAAACGCGGACAAATAAATATTAACGATCTGATAAAAACCAACTGGTGGATAGGATTGCGGGAAACAAACGAACTTCTCTTTTACGCAATCAGTGGCTCCTCGTTGGATTAACAGTACAACACATTGAGGTTAACAGCAACGATTGCAGGAGAAGCAGGAGAAGCGAGAAATAACGTGATATTAGATAATTTCCAGAAGCATTATTGTCGAAAAGCGCCGCGTCTACGATATGGCACTGAGCAATCATTTACCGAATTAGCGGCGGAACAATAACTTGAACAGCGTTATATCTCGAAATTTGCCACTGGCCCCTCCAATTCGGCGGAATTTATGGGATTACCGTAGAACCGAAATTTCGATTCGGGTCTTTGCACGCAACATACTCCCGACGGCCATAACCGCGAGCGTCACCGCGATTCCACCGTTTAGCTTTGGATTTCGCGAGATCGCATGAACAGGCGTGTGTGACAGAAGCGGCGGGCGTGATTCGTACAACGTACGCACCCCCTATTCCCTCCTCCCCCGTCGCGCGCGCGCGCGCGCGCGCGGCAAGTGAAATCGCCATTTTTGCGCCCATCCCCCCGGCCCGACTAATCGCCGACGTTTTAATTAATATGCTGCAAGTGCGCGCCCGCCGCACGCGAGCGTTTCTAGTTGACGTATCGATTTTTGATTGGCAAAGGGTGGCACGATTCAACGCTCACAGAGAGGGCGAGAGACCACGGTGACGCCGAATTTTTCGTCGAGGGACACGATCGCGCTCAAAGGACGTCGCGCGCCGCAGCTGCCGCGGAATTTTGTAATTAATATCGTTTTTCTATGGTGTAATATCGTGGGAAACGATGCGAAAATGCGCGCGCCCCTTTTTTGCGCGTCCGTTTTCACGCACCGCGAGCGCTCGAAATTCGTCTCATCGAGCGCCGATAGCGATAGGAGATTCGAGCCGCGACAGGCGACGGTAATTTCGCGCGTCCGCGGACAAATGAGTTTTCAAGAATGGCAAAAACGTGGCCGCGCGCCCTCCCGTGAATCTCCGAAATGTAAGAATAATTCATGAAGGAAGGAGAATAGCAAAAATAGACAGTGGACGCCAGCAGGGGTCGCTAATTCAACGCCGATATAAGCGCGGCTATTTTTCTGCAAGCAGGATTTTCGAGAATTCGCGCGGACGCGCGAGCGTTTGATACGGGCGAAAATCCTGCAGATTCCGCGAACCAGTCGTCCCCCGTCCCGCGAATTGCGGGAGGACGGACTCCCGTCGGAATCGCACCACACGTGAATCCCGACTAGCGCTTATTATAGCGCCGTGCATGTTTGGATTTTTTTCACGGATAAAACATGGCGCACGGCTATACACGGGAGAGTATCTCGCGTCGACGCTACGGGGATGTTGAAAAACCAACCACGGAGTTGTTTGGCGGGAGCTTCGCGGTTTGGCCAACCGGAAATTCAATCGACTTTAAAATTTGTCTACGGGAGAAAGCGAGCGGGCAAAAAGGAGGAGAGGCGGCGGCGGCGGCGGCGGCGGCGGCGGAGAGCGGCAGGGAGGACTGGGCACGGGTGGCGGGAAAAGAGCGGAAACTTTCCGAGGGCGACGATCGATGCGCGATGTAGAAAGGAGTGGAAGATGGCGGGCGGTTGGCGAGAGCAAGAGAGAGAGAGGGAGTGAGAGAGGGGGATAGAGAGAAGGAGAGAAAGACAGAGGGAGAGAGAGACAGAGACACACACACACACAGAGAGAGAGAGAGAGAGAGAGAGAGAGAAAGAGAACGGCTTCGAAAATGTACGGGCCATTTTTCCGGCACGAGCCTGTCGTGCCCGGCGACAATAATGAGGACACGGCACAATGGCGATCGCGATCACCGCGGCTATTGTGCGCGAACCGTTCCATGTCCGCGAAATCATCCCATTTTTGCGCTCCGCTCAATTTCCCAGCCTCCTCTCCTCGCTCTTTACGACAAGTAAATTCGTCGACACTTGGGGGTCTGTTAATATCGACGAGACGACGTTGCGTTAATGAAACAGCTCGACAAAAGGACGAACGAGCGGGCGGAGTGTGCGAGCGAGCGCGAATCCTCGCGCGGTGAGGTGCGAATGAAAAACGCGGGTGGAAAAAAATTGCAGGTATTTAAAAAAATGTCGCTCAATCTTTCAAGCCGGCGCGACAGATGGAACAGACGCGACACGTATGGCGCCGGTATTCTAGTGTATCGCGACGGAGAACGAGAGAGAGAGAGAGAGAGAGAGAGAGACAGCAAGGGAGCGGAAGGGGAGGGGAGGGGAGGGGAGGATGCGGAGGGGAGGTGAGAAAGAGTAGAGTTCGTTTCGAATATCGCGCACAAGTCGCGTTTTATTTTCGAGTCCATTCCTTTTTTTCGGCCGACAAGCACGTTTCGTTTCGAAACGCCGCGCCGCCGCGTTTGGGATTCGTGGGAAATGGGATTAAAGCGGCCACAAATCGTCGTCCTTGACTGGTGTCGTGGCAGCTCGCCATTACTCAAATTAGCGATCACTCTTTACGCGTGACACGTCATCGCGCGTCGCTCGCGCGATCGACCGCGCGATCTAATCTCGCGCGGCCGCCGCGTATCGATACGCGGCGGCCGCGCGAAATTCCCGCGAGTGAGATATCTGCTAGGTGAACTTTTATCGCTCGGCCCGGCAGGAATCCCCCCGGCGAAAGCAGAGGTGACCGCGACAAAAACAGAACGCGTATCCCGGAGGAAAATGGCCACGACCGACCGATAAAAGGAAAAAGAGCGAAGACGGGGAGGGAATAGAAGCGAGAGCGGAATTTATCTCCACGTTCTACCGCTCTGTGTGTTTCCTCGGAGCATACACGCGGCGGCGGCGGCGGCGGCGGCGGCGGCAGCGGCAGCGGAGGAAACACGATTACGCACACTGCGAATCGCGCTCGCGTTTGTAACACAAAGACGCACGTCTGTCGCTGTTTTCTCCGAGAGAGAGAGAGAGAGAGAGAGAGAGAGAGAGAGAGAGAGAGAGAGAGAGAGAGAGCGCTCGTCGAAAAATGAGATATCGATCAATCGCCGCGAACGTTAATCAAGCGTCACCGCTCCCAATTAACTCGGAGCGTACCCCTCCGCCGCTCCCCGCGCCCTTGGATGAAATTTAATCTCAATTAATTATCAAGCCCAAGTCGCGAGGAATCTCGCGATTTCATCTCCGCTCCAGTTCCGAAGAATACGAAAACTCTCCAAGATTTCTCGTCTGTCGGCGATGTAAACAAAAAAGAGGAAAAGAAGGAGGGGGGCGCATCATTCCGCGGGTATCGCAGCGCGCGTTTCTCGCGGACCAATAAGCGCGTCCGTGCGAGCCGACCTGCAATTTATGTCGAACCGTACGAGCCGAACTAATTTCAGTAACAACCGCGGCGGGTCAGATCGGATGTAACGCCGCTCCCCCACGGGAGTTCTCTCGTCGTTGTCCCGGCACGCATAACCGGAAGCGCTACGTTTCCATCGCGCTATGGTCGTTCCCCTTTTTTCCCCGTCCTCCTCTTCCTCCTCCTCCCTCGACGTCCATCGCTTTTTTAAACTCTCGCGCCTGCAGCCAGCCGAACACGAACACGGCGGCGGACATCGTCCAATTTTCCGCGTTTTATTGTATTTTATCGGCGTCGGCGGCGGCGACGGCGGCGGCGGCGGCGGCGGCGGATATCTTTTTAATCCGGTTACCGTGCAACTTTTTATTGTTTCCCGATAAATATTTAACTTCCTAATAATAATAATAATAATAATAGTAATAAAAGCGCGGAGCGTCCCGCAAAACTACGCACGACGCTGGCGCGCGCAAAGAACAGCGTGCGCGAAGTTGCGAAAACGTTGCGAACGGAAAAATTGCGACAAAGCGCGCGCGCGCGCGCGCTCGCTCGCTCGCTCACTCGTCTCCGATTAAGAGATCACGCGCGGTGCGGCGGGGACAAAGTGCTTTTTACGCGCGATCCACGCGGTCGCCTCAATCGTCGTCCACTTCCGGCCGAAATCGAGCCGGCGAAAAGTACTTTTCCAGAGGACGGGAACGACGTCAAAGCGACGGTATTGATGAAGCGTGATGTTTTCGATGGAGCCGCCGGGGCTGCGCCGGGGCGAGGATCCATACCGGCGGATTTTCATCCGGTGTAAAAATACTTTTTATTACCGCGATGCAGCCCCGGCGATGAACTTTCGGCGTTTAATCTCGAAGGGCCGGCCGGCGCGTTCCCGAGCGCGCGCGCGCGCGCGCGCGCTTCTGGCCGAGTGCCGCGCGGCACGCACGCGAGCTTTTATAACGAGTGTGCCAATCGCACACACACACACTCTCTCTCTCTCTCTCTCTCTCTCTCTCTCTCTCGGTAATCGCGCTCGCACAATCGCGCTCCCGATTGATTCGTTAGATGTGTATTTATGTAAAATCGCTTATCATAATTTACACCGTCGAGCGTTAATATTCGACCGGCGCTGTCCGTAATTCGCAGTTTTCAATCAGGGATTTATATTCGATTACGCGCGTCCCCGTCCCTTTGCGAAAGCATTTCGAGACCGGCGCGCGATTATACAATTATATTACGGATATAATGAACGATTATAGATAAATAATAGTTTTTCGCTGTATGTACGTATAATAAATATATCGGCTAATACGCGTAGTAGTAGTCCCTTTATCCCTCTGAAGTC
Source organism: Harpegnathos saltator (assembly GCF_003227715.2). Lineage (NCBI taxonomy): Eukaryota > Metazoa > Arthropoda > Insecta > Hymenoptera > Formicidae > Harpegnathos > Harpegnathos saltator. Next base: position 1,894,430 of record NW_020230283.1, read on the forward strand.
GCTCGTCCCGCGCTCTCCTGTCGCCGCGCCGCGCCGCGTCGCGCCGGGAGACGACGACGAGAGGCAAATTCTCTCCGTTGAATCCTCCGCGTGGACAAAGAACGAAATCGGCTATTGCATCAAGTAAACGCATCTGCCCGAGAGAGATTCTTAGCTCCGGTGTGCGGGCAATCGATCTGTACACAATGGAGAGAACGATCTTACCCTTTCCTGCCTTGAGAAACGCGACAGCGCGATGCGCCTCATTGTCGCGATTTTCCGCGGCGATTGCCCCACATAGGATTCTCGATCCCGGAACAAGTCCCTTGAGCATCTCGAGATACGGAGAAACGGAGAAATGGCAGCGGCCGTAAATATTTGCAGCGTCAAAGCCGGGGACGGACAGGCCGCTTGAATCGGGAGATTCTGCCCGCTCTGGTCCGTCACGCTCCGGTCGACGCAACTCGCGGGGGACGGAATGCGCGCGGAGGCGAAATTTCGCGACTCGCTTCTCGGACGCGCGCCGAATAAAAGCAAACTGCGGCCGGCTCTCAGTGTGAGAGCCGAACGGCATTACCTTTCGCCGCATATGCATTTATGAGGGAATAAATAAAGAGCAATGCTATCGGGAGAGCGTACCTCGGAAAGTGCATACTGCTTGAGATTTAATTACAACGCTCCGGAGGTTGCGCCGGCAAAAAGAGTTTATAAGAACTCATGAATATACGAGGGCTTTTATACGACGACGTTAACAGAAAGGTTTCCGCCGGGCCGCAAAAACGCAGCTTAGCCGCCGGTACGCCCTATTCGCTCGCAGTTTACCAACCCTCCCTCGCTCCTCCGTCTCTTGCTTGCTCCCTCCCTCCCTCCCTGCCGCCCTCCGAGCCTTTCGAAATATCGAACGGCCAAGTTCAATCGGGAGCGCGCGCGGTATTAATATGCGCAAAGCGAACCCTTTGGCGGACCCTTCTCTCATTCTTGACCTCGAAACGAATAATTCTGCCCGCCCCGAGCATGGAAATTATTGTTGTGAGTATGTATATATATAATATATATATATATATATATATACATGTAATGTGTGCATATATATATATATATATATTGCATACAACTGGAAACAGTCAGACTTCGCGGCTAGAATATTACTCGCGTTTCGCGAGTGCGAGCATTGTAGCAACAGCGAAAACACAACGGCAAACTAATCTCATTAATTAAGCAGCGCGAGCACGCGCGCGGCGTTACTAAACATGCTTTACATCCATTATTTTATCCTTAATATTTACTATGCTCACGCGGAACCGGATCGGGAGCGAAGTTATGCGCGCTCGATGGAACGCGCGATATTTTTCATTGGCGAATGCTTCTCCTCTCCCCCTCCCCCCTCCCTCTTTCTCTCTTTCTCTCGCGACCGCCGTGGGTTTTATACAATTAAACGTATGACCGTAGAGAGACGATGGCTGCTGGAACTTTTTCATTAATCCTCTCTCTCTCTCTCTCCCCGTCCTCCCCCTCTCTTTCTGCCGATGGAAGCCGTCCGGATTTTCCACGGACGTCTAATAAAGCCCGAAACTCTCCATTACGATTATCACGCTTGCTTTAATGACTATATACATGTCGAGTCCGCGAGAAACCGCGCGCGCCGCGCTGAAACTCCAATCGATCGTCGCGTTTATAACCGTGTGTCTTCCTTTTTCTTCCCTCGGATGCACCCCGCTCGCGCATCGTCGCGCGCGCTCAGTCCCTGAAATATCGCGGACGGGACACTCTGCCGCGCGCGGTGCGGCGCGGCGCGGCGCGGCGCGGAGGGGCGCGGAGGGGCAGAGGCCGAGAATTAATAGCCGGCGGCACAAATTGGACGGGGGGCCTCCAGCGCCGCGGAACGACTACGTGATTACGGGTTAATCAGAATTAATTAAGTGCCGTGGCATGCGCGTCACTACTTCGTTACTGTGACGTGTCAAGTGCCATTCCCCGCCTCCCGCGTTGCGCCCCGCTTCGGTCCCACCGGCGTCTACCGGCGGCGGACCTGGTATAACGCGCGCGCGCGCGCGCGCGCGTGTGTGTGTGTGAGCGTATGCAGGTGTACACGCGCGTGTGTGACTTGTGTGATCCTAATGAATGATATGCGCCCGCATACGCCCGCATATTGTAAACCCTCGGGGATTTAAATGCGGCGAACCCCCGACAGAACAAGAGGTTAAATCAGACACGAGATGCAACCGAGAAGGTTGAGCGAGAGCGATGCTCTCGCGTCTCGTCTCTGAAGCCGGCGCCGCGTACGTTTAATGAGACACGAGGCACGGTTTGTCGGTAGCAGTTAATATCTCGACGAGAAGCAGAGAGGACTATCATAATCGAGGAGGATTCATTCGCCAGACAACCGGCTGGCTGGCTGGCTGCTGCGTCTCGCCGGCTTGCCTGGCGCCCTCCGAGGCGGATGAATGAATCGTTATTTGCACACACGTTTTACGTACGTCATCGACCTCGCCGACTCCGCATTATTTAACAGTCCGTTTCTCGACCGGTGCAAAGTAGAACGCGAGCAGAGGGGTCCACAGGTTGTAGTTCGGGGGGAGGATTTATTCGCGGCTCACCAAACGACGTTGATGTTTCATTAATAGTTCTGACATTTCGAGTGTTCGCACGTCGTCGCGGTATCGGTGCTTGGGTTAAACTTTGCCTCGCTTCCAGCAACCCGCTTGAGTCAGATTTAAAAGATACACTGGTCAATGTGCGCTCGCCGTTGATTCGGATGCAATTACGAGAACGGCCGATTAATAAGAAGCACGACCGTGCCGATGTTCGCGGATTGTTCCAAGTGCCGCATTAAGAAGCCACGAATTTGCGGCGGCGAACTTTCTCGCGTGTATCGGCGCGAATAAATGTTACCGCAACGAGATCAAGCCGGCGGTTTACGCGAGAGCGGGCGCTCTCGCGCGCGGGGGGAATTCCCCCCGCGGGACGTCGCGCGCCGCGCAACTTCGTCCCGCTGATACTCGCCAACTCTGGAAAGTATCGCCGGGGCGAGTGGCGTGCTCGCGAGCGAGCACGCGCGCTCGCGGCGGAAACGCGGAGAGGAGGAGTGCAGCAACCACGAGGGCGGAAATTGCCCCGCCGAGCTCTCGGGGGCGGATGCGCTAAGTGCATCGCGCGCGCCGGCGGGCGGGAGGGGGGGGGGATGATGATCGGCCGCGCGCGGCGCCTCGCCGCGAACTTTGCCCGCGAACAAGAGCTTCTTATGAGCCTCCCCCCTCTGCTCGCGTGTCATTAGCCGTACACACGCGCGTGATGCTAAACAAACTTGCGAGCGATCCTCGGCGCGAAACTCGTGCTCGCGAGCAATGAAGCGCGCTAATCGTCGCTGCCGCGATCGTAAACGCCGGCGGTCGATGAAGAAACACACGTGAAGCGGGGGTGGCTCGGGGGTCGGCGGGGGCCGACGGAACTCGGAAGTCTCGCTCGTGGGCGAGTGCAGGGCCGAGAGAAGTTGAGAAATTCGAAATGCGCGGAAGTGAGCGTTCCGGAGAGAGAGTGAGAGAGAGAGAGAGAGAGAGAGAGAGAGAGAGAGAGAGAGAGAAGCGTCACACGTGCGGGGAATCCGCCGACGCAGAGGCGACAGTCCTCGGAGCATCCACTTCCGAATCCACTTCCGAAATTCGCCCGTGCGACTCTCTCGTCCTCCGAGGATTCTCCCTTAGGCGTTAATAGCCTGCATTCTTCACGCCGCGGGTGCGTGCGCGGTCGCCACGACGAACTAGCGCGCGCGCGCGCCGTGGAATCCGTCGCAACGGGACGCGCGCGGGACGAGAGGCTGTCGAAAGCGACGAGCACTCGAAAACTTGGCAGGCACACATCCTGCGTGTCTCTCGGCTTTCTTCACGCGCCGCCGGCAGCGTTTCTGGAATTTCGGCGAGAAAACGTCGCGCAAACTGTTGTCGTCGCGCCGCTCGAGCGTGTGAAGCTTCTAGCGAGGCGAGGCGACTTCTTCAGCGGCTCGGGCCGCTGCGTCAAGGATGCACTCACTCCGCATGTCCTTGCTCGTCCGCGCACCGGGGAAAGCCCCTCGGTTACGCTACTCACGTGTATATTCGCGTAATAAGCCTACCCAATGGGGAGCCGTAACCAACTAAGACAAAGCGCCCCTCTCGTCGTCGGCCGATTAAACGGTTCGAGACGCCGCGGGGGTATTCGGATCCGCCACCGGCACCGATGCGCGGGGTTGTGAGGGGGAGGGAGGTAAGGGAGAAAAGATTTCCTCATTTCTCGCTCATTGGTTGCGTTCTTTGCCACCGCTCTCGCGCAACGCTCTTCTTCGCGGCGATTCCCCATGACTAAAACATCCACGCGCGGCGATCGATAATTCGGATCGGATGAGGAAGATGAGAGAGAGAGAGAGAGAGAGAGAGAGAGAGAGAGAGAGAGAGGGAGAGAGAGAGAGGGAGAAAGGGAGGCTGGATTTGAGGCTCGAGTCTTTGGAGGCTTTGATTCCTCCGGCACTCGTAACAACGTTGCCGCGAGAGTCCTTCGTCCATTTTCCCTCCGCATGGCTGGAGATTTCCTTCGGATCCCGAGTACGAGCGCAATAAAAGCGCGAGCGAGCGGAAAGTACCTGATCGACGCTGAATAGACGGAAGAAAAGAAGAGCGGGCGGCAGGAGGGCGCGGGAAGGGGAGGGGAGATGAGAAGGGTGGGCAGGATGAGGATGAGGATGAAGAGATGGAGGCGGAGGCGGAGGCGGAGGCGGAGGAGGAAGAGAAGGTCTTGAAGAGAACCGTAATTCCGAGCTGCTCGGCCGCGTGCTGGCCGTAGGCCAACTTGAACACGTACAGCGACACGCTGATGCACCCCGCGCGCCTAACAATGCCGTCGAAAGGCGTCTAATTAAATAAGACGCGAGACACACGCGCGGCGGGGCTACCGCGTCGCGGCGCGCTAACAAGCCGTCGGGAGATACGCGCCGACGGCGTATGGTCGTCATCGTCGCCCGTCATCGTCATTGTCGCGGGCTCGTCGGCGTTTGGAGGAGGCGGCTCGAGTGCCATCCATGAGGAAGAGAAACTAAGCAACCTCGCGTAGCGAGCTTCTTCCTCGAGACCGGGTGTAGAATCTTCAGCGCGGTATCGCGAGGCTCGAGAAAGAAAAATCCCCGAAACCTTACCCGCGTCGCACGTCGTCTTCGAAAAGCTCGACGGCGTTGGTGAAAACGAAAGAGAAAGAGAGAGAGAGAGAGAGAGAGAGAGAGAGAGAGCGCTTCATTTCGGACTTTGGTCGAGACAAAGAGACAGCTTGAAAAAAAATCTCGGCTCAAGCTCGGTGCCGAAGGTGCAGAGCGAAAGGTGTAATTGCTGCACATTGCTCGAACTCGTTAGCAAAGTCTCGCGCTTTCGCGGCGGCGGCGGTAGCCGCGATAATCAGCGCCAGTGTAATGTCGCTCGCGCATCCCTTTCGCCTTTAATAACACCGTCATCACGAAAGACGCCGGCGTCAAGAGCGTCGCGGGGGCCGTCGACGATCCCCCAAGGGGGTGCTATATCGTGCATGACGCGATATTCTTACCCTCCGCTCGCGCGCGCGCGCGCGTCTGCAAGCGTCGCGCCATTTACTCGGCATCACGTGCCGCGACACCAGCCGCACGCACGCGATCACGCGACACCGTCGTCGTGTCCGTCGCGTACGCGAAATCACGGTCACGTGGGGGAGCTGGCTGGCTCTTCCACCCGCCGCCGTCGCCGCCGCCGTCGTTGACGACCTCGTCCTCCCTTCTTGCCGTGCACTTTCCGCGCTTCCCCCTGCCCCCTGCGTTTGATTCTCCCCCCGCGCCGTTGCGCGTTTCTTGCGAGAAGAGGAGGAGCGCTCGCGCTCCTGAAGTTTGCTCGCGGAATTTCACCGGCGGAATTTGCGAGTCGAACAAATCGGCCGAATAGCGCCGCGGTGTGTCGGCGACGCGCACTTAATGTAATTAACACGTCAGGTCCGGCGGGTGTATATCCTCTCGGGGAGGGCTCTGAGAAGGTGCAGGCGCGCGGAGCACGCGCGAGGGGAAACTGCTATCCAATCTCCTGATAGACGCGTCAGAATTCCCCGGGCCACGCCGCCACGCTCCGAGTGAGAATTTTAAAAAGACGCTCGCGCGCTACTTTCGAGAGGCGGTGGTCGCGGCTGGCTGGCTGGCTGGCTGGCTGCTGCTGCTGCTGCTGCGAAACTCGGCCCCGGCCGTTGAAGAGACGGGGTATTTCGCGGCATCTAATTCCGCAAAGTGACGACTAAGCCTGCTATATGCAACGGCAAAGCCGAAACTCGATACCATCCCCGCCTTCCGAGCGAAGTCGCCGCGCCGGACGGCGGAGAATGGCCGCGGAAAACGCTTTGTCGCTTCGATTACTTAAACGACGGACTTAAGCGAGCGTCGAGCGAGCGCGACGACGGTGTGCTCAGCTTAGCGATAGACTTATTTGTGCGCACTGAACGCACTGAGCCCCGCGAGGGGCTGCGAAGACTACGTCTGGAAAGGATGGCCTGCGCGTCACATCACAGCGGCACATTCGACCTTTGTCTAGCTTCCGCTCCTATCGAACGAAGCTAGACGACGATGACACACACGCCTGTGGACAATGGCGGGAAATATAGCTCTGTCCTTGGCATCTTGTCTTGAAACGATGCACGTGGATCTATAGGTCGCACCTACACAGTCACCTCGCGCCCCTCGTAACCCTCGCGTTATCTCTCCGGCCAAAGTGACGAGAGTATAAATCCGAGGCAAGCAGAAGCAACGGGGAGCGATAATTGAGAGCGCCGCGACGACGACGATATGACGCAAGCATATCCGCGCGAATGCCTCGGTGCGTTCCGGGGCGTCTCGAATCAAAGTCCGGCAGGCTAGCGGGGAGCGTTGAAAGGCCCAAGTCGATTCCAAGAGGGACGGAGGGAGAGAGAAAGAGAGAAGCGGCTGGGCGCGTTAGCGTCGCTCCTTTTCAGAGAGAGAGAGAGAGCGCGCGCAGACGATAATAAAGCGGCGATAAAGTAATCCGAATAAATTCCTCGCGGCGCGCCTCGGATGAAAGACGCGGCGTCGGAAGGAGGCCGGGAATCAAAGCAGCGGCTCCCCCCCTCCCGGGGAGGGGGGGAGGGGGCGTTTCTCTCGCGAAACGAAACTGTCCCTCGCGGCTAGGAATTCCTTCGCACCCCGTCGAAATTCCGTGCATCCGGTAAATACGCGGAAGGCGCCACGCTGGAATTCAATCATTATGCGGGCCGGCCTGCCGCCCGACGCTCCGCGCACGCCGCGCTTTTGCCTTCCCACCCTCGGCCGCCGCGCCGCATTGTTGGTCAGCTCGTGACATACAAGTTCCGAGAAGCAGCAGAATATTCCTACGAGCCTTCCGCGAGCCGGTGACAACTGTCCCCGAGCTCCTCCGTCCTCCCGGCATTTCTCCCGGCCTTTGCGCACCGCTGCGCGAAAGTTCCCCGAGGGTGCGCGCGATCGCCCGGCTGCCGCTCGAACGTCGAGCTGTGAGTGTCCCTCCCTCCTTCTCCCTCCCTCTCTCTCTCTCTCTCTCTCTCTCTCGTTGCGACGCGCCACAATGGCGTTGCAATTAGCCCTCGCACGTCTCCCGCCGCGACAACTATTCCGAAGCGCGAGACGCGGCCGATTGGGGGTCGAAACGCGCTGCTTTCGGGGAAACACAGACTGTAAGTTCTTTTCACTCGGAGAAATTAAGGGTAAGATCTTTACTTGACGCTTTGAAAGCCCCGCGTGGATCAATCGCAGTCCTGCTCCGAGGCGAGATTCTTACAGTGAGTGTACACGACGCGAGAGATCGCGGGCGAAACGCCGCTCTTTTTGGGGAAACCAAACGCGCAGCGCAGCGACGTCGAGTGCTTCGACGTACGTCATCGCGCGACGATGCATCATGCGCGGTGTGTGAGAGCTCGGGTTATAGATCGGTCTATAAATCAAGTGGAAAGAAGCGGCGGACGAGCGCGACTCGTCACACGTACGGAATGAAATTTCCGGAAGGTGGTGTCCAAACTCAGCGAAACGCACGAAAGCGATTAGCCGTCGGATTACGGCCCGGCGACCTCCGGAGCTTCGACGTGACGGCGACGGGGACGTCGACATGTTTTGTATTGATGGATCTCGCGGCGGATCCACCTCGATTTCCATTCGTTAGCTCCCGGCCGAGGCGGTGGACGGGGGAGGGGAGGGGGGGGGCGTAATCTTAGATCGCGAAGGGATTACAAACGTCGTAAGCTTCTGATACCCCTCGGAATACTGATCCCGCGATTGCTCGCTGGCAATCGGCTCTTCGCGCGGCTTTTTACTCCCACCCTCTGTAAATGCCTTTCCTTCTTCTTCTAAATCTCATCAGCGTGCTGACGAGAGGGCGCAATGATTGCGTCCGCGTAAGGGTTCCATTTTTCTTGTTTCTTTGCCTAAAACGTTGATCACCGGAGTCGCGCCAGATGTTTCACTTCCCCCCCCCCACCCTCCGCGGCGCGAGATCCCCCCGTTCTCCTCCATTTTCTCTCATCTCTGACCCGGTCGACGAGATATTTCCAAACGTCGGCGGAACTCAACAATGCGCCGTGTGTGAAAATTACGCTGACACACAGATCGCGCCGCGGCGTGGAAAATTTACTTTTACGAGGCGATAAATAAACTGCCAACTTCGCCAACAAACGCTTTCGCCGACTGTAGATCCAGCTTAGCCCCCCTGCCCCTCGCGGAGTGCGACATTTATGTTCTTGAGGAACGGTGAACGGCCGACTTGCAAACTCGACTCTAACCGAGTTGCTTAATTTCGACCCTGTACGATTTTACGATCACGTGTGAGAGGCGCGATTTTACGTCACACGCGGCGAGAGAAACTCATATTTCGGCTCGTACGCTCTCGAGCGCCGCTGCTGTCTCCCCCTGAATTTCGTCGCGCGGGGTTAACATCTCGGCCGCGCAATAACGAGCGCAAAGAAATCGATCGGATTGATACACGGACGGAGTACGGAGCGCTGGCGAAATACAGTAGCGACGATATCGGCCTCCAGGGCTGTTGAGACTGCTCCCCCTAGGAGGCAGTCGATATCTCGCTATCAAAGCTCCGATATGTACAAGGGTAAATCATGGCACCCTCCGCCTCTATTGGCGCTGATGGGGTGACGGGCGAGCGTGATGGCAAGCGCTAGCTAGCTAGCGAGCAACCTGCCTTCGCCTCTGTCGCCGTGGTGGTGGTGGTGGTGGTGGTGGTGGTGATGGTGGTCGTCGTCGTCGTCGTCGTCGACTACGATGACGACGACGGCGACGACATAGTCGGTAGTATTAGTAGTGGTTAACGGGGGATAAGGGAGGAAATGGAGGGTGTTGCCGAGTCCCGACATGCCTCGCTTCGATTAATCAATGGGAATGGCATTTCGGAGAGGTGCTAGGCGGAGGTGACGGCGGAGGTGGCGCGGTGTGTGTGCCCTTCGAGGATGCCAACAGAAGTGACTACCGTCAGACGGATTGAAGGCCAGGCTGCTGGGAGGGGAAAGAGATGACGGCAGGGTGGACACTTTTGATGAATGGTGCCCGCGAACGGAGCCAGTAGGCTTCCGGTTTGTCGACTCGCTCGCTCTTCCTCTCTTTATGCTTCGCACTCTCTCTCCTTCCCTCCCTCCCTCCCTCTCACCCTCCCTCCCTCCCTCTCTCTCGTTCGCTCGCTCGCTCTAGCTCAGTCTCTACCCTTCCCTCTATTCACAGTCAAGTGGCGAAACCGCCGCCGAGGACGTCGAGAGGCTAAGAAGCCGCGACGTGAATTATCGTCCCGTTCCTCGCGCGCGCGCGCGCGCGCGCCTCGACAAACAGCGGGATCGGCTTTGACAAGCGATGTCGACAGAAAATTATAATGCCGCGTGAGGTATCGCTTATGCCGATATCGGTGACGTCGAGTGCAAGTCGGTGCGACGCGATGAGGCAACGCGGCGACACCCGCGAGGATTCCTCCGAGCGCGAGAGATGATCGACGGATTATAGCGGTCGTGTCTTCGGTGCTTCGCTCCCGCCCCTGTCGATCTTTGCTTGGCCGACAAACAAGAGATCGCGGAATCAAGTTCGCCGCGCATTAACGAAACTCGGACCGTCATGGTCAACGAGCGCGAGCCACTCGTGCGAACGTCATTATTCAGGGTTGTCGGAGAGTCGACCTCCATTTTTGCCGGCTGGAGGAGGACTCGACGCGTTCTCTCTCTCTCTCTCTCTCTCTCTCTCTCTCTCTGTCTTTCTCTTTCTCTCTCTCTCTCTCGATCACATCCGTCATGGTGGAGATTTACATTATATCCGCCGTTGATTTGAAATATACGCCGGGCGCCCTCATCCTCGCGAGATCGCCGTTGTATCGATTTCTTTGTCCCGTTTCGCTGTCGAGCAGCGAGAACGATTCTAATTCCCCGTTAATTAATGGAACAACGTCGGACGTCGTTCGAAAGTACGTAAGAAAGGAGAAGGGTACTTCGCTGCGAGAGAGAGAGAGAGAGAGAGAGAGGGAGGGAGCTTGCTGAAAGCCGCCCTCCATTCGTCACTGTCCAAGACAGAAGTAGACGGCGGGAGAATCGATCCCCCCCGTGTCATCCTTCTCTCCCTTTGTCGTTCCTGTCTTATAGTTGGGGCCGAGAAACACCCACGCATCATCGACACGCATCGCCCTAGCCCCCCACCCGCCAATCCGACGGAGCCACCACCTCCTCACCGCCGCCGAGCGTCTACGTGTGTTTTATGATAATTACGCCGCTTCGACGTCGGCAATTCTTCCGCGTCAGATCCATGTTCCGCGCGCGACCTCACCCTCTATTTTCTACAATGTCATCGAGATGATCTCAGAGTGATCTCAGATAGGCCCCCCCCCTCCCACGAAGTTGGAAGCGCCAGAATCCAAGCCTGAGAATCGACCCTCGCGGGTTATCAGCGAACGAACGTAAAGTCGCAGTAATGGATTTCCGTCGGTCTTGTTTATTAACGATTCCTCTCGCGATCTTTTTTTTTCTTTCTTTTATTACCGATCTCACTGCACATTAATGGGTTTCGATTTCAAGTGCGAATCGTTTAAAAGAATTTTTCTATCGAAAGCTACAGCGCTCGCGCGTGCGCGAACCTTTGGACGTATTTCATAGCAAGAGCCCTCGTAAAATCCCTCTTTGTCAGATCGAATTCACGCGGCTTTCGAACACGCAATTTGCGTGCTCGATACATCGCACTCGACGGAAATTGATGTGGCATGCGGCCTGCCGAAAGGTATTAAACTGACATTCGAACAGCAATCTTCCGAGTAACAATGAACTCGACTCCCGACGCTCGCAGCTCCGCAGAGGAAAAGCCTCGTGCCGTTCGTAGATAACTCTACTCGCACTCATTCCTCTCGCCCGCTCTTCGTAAATACGTACACACGTACGCGCACACACACACACTCATTCTCTCCTTCTCTGTCTCTCTCTCTCTCTCTTTCTGTCGCGAGAGCGAAAACGTGAGAAAGAGGTAGCGGCGGCGACGACGGCCCTAAGTCCATTTTCTGCTGAATACAATCCGCGGTTACGAATTATGTGTCGGCTAACCGAGAGGGAGCGGGCTGATAGAGCGAGCGGATAGAGGAGAGAAGAGATTGCAGACGAGAAGGAGAGATGGAGAGAAAGAGCGAAGGGAAACCGTGCGGGGGTGGGAGCTAGTGCACGTGGGAGAGCAGACGGAGAGCGCTATCGCGAGTTTTCCTACTAGTTTTCCAGGAGTTACCCGAGCGGGGGGAGGAAGGTGGAGTGTTAATTACCAGCCGGTTTTGGGTAAGGGGATGAGTGGCACCCCCCGCAAGCCGACGCTGCCGCCTCCACCGTGCGGCGCGCGGCAGGGTGCACGACCGGCGGATAGGGGAGGGAACGGGGACGGCCGGGTGCGAGATAACGTTTTCAATTACCTGCAGGATGTGACGTAGTTATGAGTTAGCTACCCGGAGAGAGAGAGAGAGAGAGAAAGAGAGAGAGAGAGAGAGAGAGAGAGAGCGGAGCCTCACCTAGCTCGCCGACCTATCTAACTGCCTCCAGAAGATGATGAGCCAAGATGGCCGGGACGACGGGGCGGCGGGTGGTCTGCGGTGGAAACACGGCAGGGAGGGAGAGCGGAGGGCGCGGTGGGAACGGATGCAGGTATCTAATACTTGTACAGCGCGTGTCTCCACGAGATAAACTAAACCCGATTAGAGTCCCCGCGCCAGCGTCGTGGATGGTGAGCTCGTGCTTTCTCTCTCTTTCTCTCTTTCTCTCTTTCTCTCTCCCTCTCCTGTCCGCGTACTCTTTTTCTCTTTCCCTCGCGTCGCAGACGATTATGGATCGCGTTTTTCATCCTTCGCCTCGCGAAAACGCCTTTGTAGGGAAACACTCCTTCCGTCCCTCATCAGACAGGGAAGAAAAGGACCGATGGAATAGCGACGTAGCGAGAGGGCGACGGGGGGAGGAGGGGATCAGAAGCGGGGACCGAGAAGTCGGAAGAAAAATGAGAGGGAAGGAAGCGGGAACCGATCCAATTAGCGGACGACTTTAATGCACGGAGGGCAGATGGGTGGGCCAGCTTCTAATAATCCTTCGGGACTCTTATCCCTCGGCGCCCGCGCGTCCCCCGTCCGTTTCGCATGAATCCTGCGCGGCGAGGTTCCTTCGTCGGAAAAATCTCGGGATATCGAGTCATTTTTCAACGGTGACTTCGCGTGCGTTGACTAGCTTCCAGGAATCCTTTCGCGCCATTACATGTCCCCCGTATCGCGCGTGGGAGCAAGACCGAGAGACAGAGACACAGAGAGAGAGAGAGAGAGAGAGAGAGAGAGAGAGAGAGAGAGAGAGAGAGAGAGAGAGAGAGAGAGAAGAGAGAGGAAGGGAGAAAAGCGATCGCCCACACGAGTATACGCGAATTTCTCTCATCGACGAAATCCGATGCGTTGACGAACGCGAGAGCTTCCATATAATTAATACAACTAACGCGCGAAGGCGCGCATTTAATCCTTTTAATACGCTCCCATAAATTGCTTTTTACACCCTTTTCGCGTAATATTTTCGTCCTTCTACCTCTTCCAGGCCGCTGTTTGCACTTTCTACCTCGGCTAAACTCACAGCCGCTGAGCAAACAGCGGCTTAGTGGGCGCGAAAGATATACTTTTTCCTAATGTGCGCACCACATTGCTGGCTTCTGCCACTGACGTCATATTTATCTCCTTAACTGCGTGATTATAGCGTAAAAACTGGCGGGGGAAGAAACGCGCGAGCACGCGCGCAAAAGAAAGAGAGAGAGAGAGAGAGAGTGAGAGAGAAAGAGAGAGAGTGAGTGAGTGAGTGAGTGAGTGAGTGAGTGAGTGAGTGAGTGAGTGAGTGAGTGAGTGAGTGAGAGAGAGAGAGAGAGAGAGAGAGAGACACACAGAGCACCGCTCTCCGCGTTCTCTGCGCTCTCGCCCGCATAATATATTATAATGCATGCGATGGGAAGTTGAGGTTATTTATAAGACCGCGGGCCAAAATAACGTACAACGACAACGCCGTAAATCTTATTAATGTATTCGTCCGACGAATGTATTAAAGAATCGTTTAGCATTCTTTCATCCCCGTAACGACCACCGAGTTAAATTCAATTTGGATAACGTAGCGACTGCGTCGTAGCCGCGGACTGCGCTTTTTGCGCTGCGTTTTCTTCTCCGGGCCCGAGTGGAAAATCATTACGAGTGTACCGCGCTGTGTTCTCCGTGTTTTCCGAATACACCGCATCCGGTGGCTGGCTGGCTGGCGCGCTTTATACACAGTCGAGATTTAACACACTCGGGGGCGGGTAATAACGTCGACGGCACTCGCACAGTGCAAACGTCAGCGATACGCGACATTTAATTAATCGTCATCATTAAAATAATTAATTAGTTTGATCATCGTTTGATCAGCGCCGAACGCACCGTCGAAAGGACGTCGCGCAGCGCCCTGTCAAAAAGATTTAACGAACGTTAACTAATTTGGGGGGAAGGTTAACGAGTCGCCTCGTTAACGCCAAGTTAAACGAGGCTGGAGAGGGGCGGGAGGAAGGGGGGAGGGGGCGGGAGCCAGAGGTTGAAGTGAACTATTTTTCAAAGCGGTCTGGACGGGAAGCCGTCTGTTCGGAACCTTAGGAAAATTCAGACACGCGGCGCAACCAACTAAACGAGGAGAAACTCCATGAAACGCACCCCGCTTCCACTCTCTCTCTCCTTCCTTCCCCTCTACCTCCTCCCCCCCTCTCTCTCTCTCCCGCGCTCTCTCGCTCTCACTCTCTCTCTCTATTCGCGTTTTGCGAACTCCTCGCATCACCTTAATCAGGGAAAAAGCGACGGGGCCGCGGGGAGGCTGATGTACGAGGGTGCTCTTTTCCGTTTTCCGGCCGCGCGAGTTTCGAGTTACCGACGAGCGCCAGCGGAAAACTTTCCGCCGCGCCCTTGCCTCCGACGGGACTTTGGTGTGTTCGCGCGGGCTCTCGCAATTTATAACCCGCCTAACTGAAACCAACGTTGCGCACTGCGTTCTCAATTTTGCCGTTCGTGTCCGGCGCTTTTGACCCCACCCGCCCCCTCCCGCCCCCGTCGTGACACACGACCGCGCGGCGCAGCGGGTCAGAATAACCGTGCATGCGATTTTCCGCCATCGCGTCGTCATCGCGAACATTGTTCGCCGGATGGAAAAGTGCGCGCTCCTGGCGCGCTCGCCGGTGATTTCGAGGCACGTCTCCTCCGCAGCGAGCTTTCAACTCGCGTCCTTATCTTACGCGACGAGAAGAAGGAGCGGGAGCCGATACACACGCGGCGGTGAGAGAGAACGAATATTCGCCCGAGATATTTCCGTCGGGTGACGATTCACGGCAACGGTGCGATCTCTCGCACCGGAGAATGACACGCGTATATATCTGCGAAGATTACATTACGCTTTCCGTGCGACGATTCACATGTTTGAAAATATTCTCACAACCTAAACCCCCGGGGGATCTCGCTGAAGTAGAACGCCCCGGAGGATGCGTGATTGATGAGCGAGCGATCCCACGCCGGGTTTGCCGGTTATCGCGCGAAGGCCGCGAGGACGTCCGCCTCGCGGAGAGACGTCCTCGCTTTTTCGACCCAACTCCGTCGCGCGCGATCGTCCGAAGGACCCGAGGACGCTCACAGGTCAGCTCTCGAGCGGCTAATGTGCACGCAGCAACCCCCTCCCCCCGGCAACCCTTGTCGCCGAGCGCAATCGCGCTCGTCGAGAGCGCGAGAAATTACCCTGCCGACGCGTCTCGCGCATTTCGCCGACCGCATCCTGCCGCGCTACGGCGACGCGCGGAAAAGCGCTTCCGCTTGTCCGTCGGACGTGCATTAAAGTCGGCGCCGCGCGCGCGCGAGGAAGCATCTCGTCGCCGCGCAGCCATGAAGGGCCAGGATTCGCGCGAGAGGAGGCGGCGACGGTCGCCGCCGCCGCAAGGAGAGAACTCGCGCGAGCGCCGCATCTGCATATCCGAGGCAATTGGAATTGCAAAATCGCAAATTGGACTTGTTCGCGGCTAACCACCGCGGCGCCGCCTCCGCCCCTCCGCCCCTCCGCTCGCGCGCGCGTTCGCGTTCGCGCGAGAGCTCGCGACAAGGCCCGTCCGCGCGTGCGTCCAACTTTTCGAATTAACTCGCGATCGCATAATCGCCGGCGCGATTGCATAATCCCCCGAGGGGTCGACTCGGAAGATTGTTTAACGCAAGATGATCGCTCCTTAACTCCTTGAACCTTTAAGCGCGCCTGGAGAGGAGATTCAGCGGCGTGTCTGTCCGGCGGAAAAGGAAGCGCCGCGGTTTCGAGTCATTGTGAGGTAACGAGTAATTTGTTATTGTAACATTAACGCGTTGCTGACGTATGATTATATATATGGTAAACTCAATAGCGGCCACACGTTGAGGTGCGGCGGGGTGGAAATTAGAGAAAGATTCCCTCTCGCCCTCTCGCGGGCCCTCTCATTCCTTCCGTATCGGGCAGATCGACGTGCGCGCGAGAGGAATCAATAGAGCTCTGCGAGAGTAAAGAATGTCTCTCTCATACGTTCCGGCCGCTAATATCCTTTGTGAGAAGCGCGTACTGCTGGGTTGCATCGAGGCTGGGCTGCGTCTCGTCAACACTTCGGTCTTTAGGATTTATTGAAAACTTTCCGGCGGAAGACGGGGCTCGCCCCACGGAGAGGAGCAGAAATGCGCGCTCTCCCCGCGACGAGAACGAAGTTACGTATCGACTTCGAACAAAAACTCGTTTGATATACAAATAGCATCGGCCTTCTTCTTTCGCCGGGTCGTCTTTGTTCGAGGGAATTGTGCTGATTTTGCATCGCGCGGATTGTCTCGAAGAGAAGGGAATCTATAAACGAATCAAGCCGGCTTCTATCTTGGCGAAGAAATACGCGGCGGTGCGATTCTGTGAATATTGTTACGAGAAGCCGCGGTAATTAATTCCGTCCTCATTATCCTCGCGATGTAAGAATTGCGGATAATTTCGGCTTCTTGCGTGTCTCACGACTGAGAGCGCACGGAATTATTATTATAAAAGTTGTGTGGAAATAGTAGTAAAAAAGCGGAGATAGATTCATGGCGCAGGAAAAGGACACTGCAACGCTGTCTAAAATTATTAACTCTCTGCAGTCAAGGAATATTTCCGTACTTTCTTCTACCAATTCGGTAATTATAAGTACAATTTCTAGACTCCTAAAAAAAACTGCAAGAAAGAGAATCTTTATTTATTTCTGTAACGTTGTCGTCGCATTTTATTGTTTTATCGCTCTCTGTCTTCAAGTCTTTTTCATACCAGCTGCGCTGGCATTCCGACGGCGGTGGGTTTTAACAATAGTTTCAGCGTTTCGAAAGAAATGAGCAGAAATAAAGATGCCTGCCGAGACGACGTATCGACGGGACAATTTCTCCGTCCTGACGGGAAGTGCAAAATTTGAATTGCATCCAAGAGCTAAACGATCGTGCTTACATTTGTTGTTGCATGCCGAAAGAGCCCGCGTGCACAGTGCCGAGCGATTTTTGCGCACACGAAAACACGGAGAAACAAAAATCCATCGCAGAGAGACGAGCCGAAATATCGATAGTCCTCGTTTCTCTCGAGAGCCTAAAGCGCCCGCCGGTTATAGAATTTAAATGATGCTGCATAGCTAATCGATCGTATCTCCGAGCTCACGTCGCGGTTATCGAGCGAGAATATCGCGCTCGCGCTCGCACTCGCGGCCACGTCATTCGTCTTTATTTTCGCGTAAAAATCGAATCCAATTCCCGGCGAAGGCGAACGGTGATCGAGTGGGTGCGCACACGCGAACGAGTCTCTCTCTCTCTCTCTCTCTCTCTCTCTCTTCTCGCGCCTTTCCTCCTCGGGATCTGGCAAGCAAGGGGTTTAGCTTTCTCCCTCCCCCTCCCACCCTCTCTCACTCGCCCCTCTTGTATCTCTCGCCGGAGCCCGCGATTTAATATACCACAATATCGCCGAGAGCCCCGAGCCACCAAGGCGCGCGCGCGCGGAGTATCAAAATATCTCGATATTATGCAACACATGTCGACATTTGCCGATCCACGACCTGGACGCGTACGTAGGTGGGTAGGTGGGTAGGTAGGTAGATAGCTACTAGGTGGCCAGGCAGCTAGGTAGCTCAGCCGTCGAAAAGACGGTTACAAGGGAAAAAGGGCGAGCGCCTCGCGGGAGGCGGGGGTGCGGGCGCGGGGATTACGAAAAGCGCGGTCGGGAGAGAGTTGGGCAAGGCGCATGCAAATGGAAAGTTATGCCGCGCAGAAACGAATATTGAATCAGCAGCTGGTTCGATAGAGAGGCCGAAGAGCCGGAGTCGAGTCGAGAGGCGCGGCGGCGCTCGCTTTTCATCCCCCTGTCGCCGGTGCGGGATCGACTCCTGCACGTCGAGATACGCTCCGGCGCCGCGAACGTTCTCCCTTGGGGGGCGGGCTGGCAGAGAGAGAGAGAGAGAGAGAGAGAGAGAGAGAGAGAGAGAGAGAGAGAGAGAAGATGGGAAGGGGCGCAACCCTTCCAGGAGACGCTCCAAGTTGGCGACGGTCCTTCGGACGGACGACTACGGAAGAGCGACGACGCGGCCGCCGAGCGACGCGGAGGAGAGATTGGAAAACGTGGCCGTCGGCGAATTGTAGTCTTCTTCACTCGGAATGAAAATCGAACTAGGCTCCCCCGAGACCGCCAAGCCGACTTTCCCGGCTGCCGGCTCCGCGGGGCACGGGGGACGCGGGGAGGGGCAGGGCAGGCGTGGGGAGGCGCGTTTGCAGCACCGACTTTGGTTTCTGGAACCGGATTCCCGGAAGGAAACGTCCTGCACATTCGTTAGGACTCTTCAAGCCGCCATTTACGACTTTCTTCTCCGGGGCTAACGTTCTTCTCCCCCTCTCCCGTTCCCTCCGCTCCTATTGTTTCCGCTTACTTATTGCGCTCCGTCGAAGGGCTTCGGCGGCCCCCGTGTGCCTTCCGTCGCAGCTTCTCCTGCTGCCCGGCAAATTTCGATCGCAGTCGCGCTGCGGATTAACGCGGGAACTTGCGTCTCTCACCGTCGCGTTCTCTCGTCATGTATCGCCGTCATTAATCCACTTGCGTCGCGGCTCTAAATACGCAACTACCTTGAGAAATCGGAGACGTTCATCAACTGACAGTCAGCCTGTATCATCGCACATCATCGGCGAAAAGTGAATTATTCGTCGTATTATTCCGCGGTTGGTGATAATAAGTGAACGTCGTAGCTCGCGGAATATTCCGCGAGCTCGTGATAAGTGACAATCATTATGCGCGGATTATTCCGCTCGCGGATGGAAACGGCTTAATTTTCGCTCAATTCGATCGAGATCGATCGTAGGCACGCCGAATTGCCTGAGGATCTCCTGCCGTCCCGCACTCCGCGCCCTGCGCGTTCACTCTTGACGAAGGCGACGACGAAGGCGAAGATAAGAAAAGGGCAACATGAAAAATGAAAAAGGAATGCACGAGAGAGAGGGAGAGAGAAAGCGGCGATGATCGAGCGGCGCACGTGCCGGCGCGCGTACGGTCATTCCGCGAAAAACAATAGCACGCGACAGAGCAGCGCTCGGCGGCGTTCGACCGATGACTCGATCGATCGATCGATCGATCGAGCGGGCGAGCACGGGCCGGCCGCGGGGCAAATGGGCATTGTAAAAGCAGGCCGAGTTTCGCAAACGCGTGAATAATGGACACCCGTTTGATAAGGGAAGAAGCGCTCGCGTGAGTCCGCTCAATTCATCCGCTGGCCGGGCGGATGGTTGGAATGATAGAGGATACGAAGGAGAGAGAGAGAGAGAGAGAGAGAGAGAGAGAGAGGGGGGGGAGGGAGGAAGGCAGAGGGAAAGAGAGAAAGAGAGAGAGAGAGGGAATTCGCAGAGCGTCGAATTATTTATCGGCGAGAAGGTCGAAGCTAAATAAACGTCGGATTTCCACAGAGCTTATCCGCCGCATTGGCGATGCGCGGTCGCAATTCCTCGACTCATGAATCACCATTATCGCGGCCCTTGGAGCGTTATGGTCGCGGCGCGTCGCTCCTTCGAGATGAGGCTAATCGATTCTGGCAATATTACCAGCCGGGCTCGTCGCGTTGTCGGAGCTCTGTGCAACGACGTGACTCCATCGTCCTTTCCTCCCCCCCCCCCTCTCTCTCTCTCTCTCTCTCTCTTTCTTCGTCTTTTTCGTAGCGTCGCGATAATCGCGACCGCGCGTTCTCGTCAACGAAGATCCGTTCTTTCCGAGCGACGGTCGAGCGTAGTCTCGCTCGTCGGGCTCCTCGAGTTCGATTCCTTTTCTCGCGCGAAATCCGCCGCCGCGAGCAGTCGTTCTCTCGATTCCTCGCATCCTCCTCGGCGAATCTTCTGATCGAATTACACGGGGCCCCGACGTTACCGCCGCACGCGCGCGCAGCGCCAATTGTAGCGCCGGCGGCGCGGAAGCGTAAGTTCCAGCCGTTAGGAAATATTTATTTAGGAGCGCCGAGGGTCGGGCGAGGTGGCGTTTGTTGCATGGCGGGGCATTAACGGGGCACGCCAACGTGCCCGTGAAATGTACCCCTGACGTGGCCTAACCGAAATATATGAGCTCTTAAAAATGCATGCGTTCGCAACGGCGCGATGCAACTTCGACCTTTGCGCGCCCGGAGGCCGCCGCTGTCTGCGAATGAATTCTCGCGAGGCGTCCGCCGGCGTAACGCGAAGCGACTCACCCCCGTATATTTCCGGGCGGCGAGATGCGAGGCCCCGATAGAGGACCCCGTGAAAATTAACAGCGCGCGGCCCGCGCGAGAACGCTCCGGCAAACGCGAAGTCGTCCGAGAGAGAGTAGCTCGTCCGAGCGGCTCTTCGCTCCTCCGGGCGGAAGGGAAAAATCGTCCGCTTCGACCGACCGCGCTCGGACACTTGCAATCTTCTTACCGGAGAAGGCCGGATATGTACCGTCGGCCCCGTTTGTTTCCGCTCCTCCGTCCCGCCGCTCATAAACTTTTCACCGTTACCGCTGTTACCCTATGCATTCCGCGCGGTGAAGCACGAGGCATCCGGCCAAACGTAGAGAGAGAGAGAGAGAGAGAGAGAGAGAGCCCGCGACTAAGGGCGCTCCTCACTTCCGGCGGGACAGAAGTACGTTAGCGAGGCATTGGACCACGACTGATATCGGTGCCGTTGGAGAATTGTGCGCGACGGGGCGGAGGGGGGCTACAGGGCGGAAGGGGTAGGTGGGAAAGATTTTCCGAAATTTCCCGGGGGCCCAGTATCCGCGTCCCTTTCGCTCCGGGTACCAGCTTTTCCGCTAATATTTCATCGCGGCTGCGCCGGCCCCGGCCATCTTGCTTCCGGACCCGGGCGCGCCGGAAGCGACCGGATGTGCCGCGACAAAGCGTCGTTGCGGAAAAATCACGGGACTATGAAGCGTGGATAAATAGGGAAGAAACAGCCTGCCGCTAGTTCATCCCGAAACTATGGATGCGCCGACAGACAATTAACGTTCGTCCGATTGTGTCCGAATCGAGGCGAGAAGAGGAAAAATAGAGAAATAAAGAGAGAGAGAGAGAGAGAGAGAGGGGGGGGAATTCAGGTCTCTCCGGGCTCTATTATTCATGGAGAGATTCACCGCATATCGCGTTGCTCTTTCCACCAATCCCCGTGGAGATTCGGAAATACCGTTCAGGTCGCGAGAGCGAGGTTGCTCAACCGGGATGTTTCGCTTCTTCTTTCGGTAAATTTGGCCGGGTCAGGATTACGAGCACGTTGCCGTTTGCGCCGAGATGTTTTTATCTCGCCGATTCGCTCGCGCTGAGATGCGAATGCCAATTAAAAAAGGTACTTTCGGAAAACACGCGAAAATCGACGAGAATCGGCGGGCGAGAGAGCGAGAGAGAGAGAGAGAGAGAGAGAGAGAGAGCGGCAGGGAGATAAATTGGTAATACAGTATTAATTCCTCGGAAAGAACCCGCGCATTCCTCTATTTAGAGTTTAAATAAATGAAATCGCATCATCGAGCGTGTGCGCCGCCGGTTAAATAATTCAGCTGTTTATTGTGTGGCACCGCTTATTCGCCGGGAAATTGTCGTGCGCGCGATACCGCGACAGCGACGGCCGTAAAAGCATTATCGTTTGATGACTGACACCGTTCGGCTCCTGAGAATTGTCCCACTTTTCGCAACTGCCTCTCTCTCTCTCTCTCTCTCTCTCTCCGGAAAGCGAGCCTTCGAAATTTCATTCGACACACAACACTTTACAGACAGCAGCCGCTCGCGAGCACGCGCGCGCGCGGCGCCAACGCGAATTCCTATCGCGCCGGAGAGCGATACACCTGTCGCGCGCGCGCGCGCGCGTTTGACGCGCGCTGAGCGGCGCAATTTGCCCGTTTATCGTTCACATTCGCCGAGATATAACTCGTATAAATACCGCCTGGCAGTTATTTACGCTCGACAAGCGAAACACTCCGGACGGGCGGCGGCGCGAAATAGCGCGGGGAGAGGGAGCAGCTTTGTTTGCAGGCTGAAACTTAACCCGGCCGACGACTAATCTTAAGAAGATTCAACTGCGGGTTCGGTCGCGCGCTCAAAGGATCCCGCCGGCAGAAGCCTGCGGATCCCGGCGGACAAAATTGCAGGCTGCGTCGCGCCCATATATCCCAACACACACACACACACACACGTCAGCGAGATTAAACGACGTTTATCTCGCGTCGCTTGCGACAAGGATCATTATTAATAACGTTACCGCGCGCGCTCGCGCGCGATAGCGCAATATTTTCAGAAGGTGCTTCCCTCGCGCAACCGCCACCGCCCGCGCATTTTGACACCGCTCGAAAGCACCGAGCGGCGCGCTTTCTGGCCCCTTCGTGTATCTTAATAATTGTACTTGAAGCGGATGCGCCGAATTGCTCGTACGTGAAAAATTACCTCTTACAGAGATATTCGCGTCACGCTGTGAGCCGCTCGACGAAATCCTCACTGCCGCGATACCGTCGGAAGCGCAAATTTTTTTTTCCCCGAGCCCCGGGTCGCCGGGAGGAGGGGACCGGAAAGGTAAGGGGACGGCGATGGAAAAGTCGCAGAAAAGCGATAAAAGAAGTAAGAGATTTCGTGGAGAGGAGCGTTTCGCCGTGCGCCCCTTGCGCGCGAAATTAGAGGAAAGGGCCGCGACGAAATAGTCGACGAGGGGTCGCAAGGGTCGTCTCGTCGTGGTTTAAAATCAAATAAACGAATAGAGAGAGAGAGAGAGAGAGAGGAACAAGGACAGGCAGGGTGAACGGGAGGAAACCGTCGGCCAAGAAAATCAAAATTTCGTCATCCGCTCGTAATTCGAGGGGTGCCGCCCCGTGCTGCGAGGCCCTGCAGCCCTAGCCGCCCCCGCCCCCGAGGGCTGCGCCGGACTATTGGATTTTAACCTCATCTTCCGACGGTAGCTTCGATTTCGATCAACTAACGTCGCTACATTCCGAACGAAAACACTCGCCTGTCGAAGGCTGCTCCGCTCCGCTCCGCTCCGCGTAGCGCGTCGTCCCTCGAGCGCAAACTCTCGCGTGCACTCGTCTCGTCGGGAAGCACGAGCCATTTCCCGAAGTGGGTGTATTTTCCACGGCTATCTCGCGGCGAGTCGATTCGCTTTATCAAGCATTTCGAAATTGCCCCGATCACGCGCTCGCTCGTAGCGGCTTAATCTTCGCTCCGTCGAATTCTCGTCCTCGTAATCTCCGCGCTTGCAAGTAAACTTCGGGAAACGTCAGACGGCCGATTTGTTTTCAATTTTTTACAGTTATTTTTAATGTCAAAATATGAAGATATCTGTTATCATTTTTCAGCTTAAATTAATTTTTCTCAACTTTTTCGAAATTTCTCAAGTCTTTTGTTCATTTCTTATTCATTTTTTACCAGATTTTGGCGTTAAAATGAGCTTGTTGGCTGGACAGTGGAGCCGAAAGATTGCCCAATCGTCGAATGTAGCGTAAAACTGAACACTTTTTTAACAATGACGTCAGTCATATTAGATCCGCCATTTTGAATTTTACAAAATGGTTCTGATTCATAATCGGCGACATGTGTGTGCAAGCTTCAACAAATCAGATATATATGTTTTTAAGAAATATTATTTTAAATAATGCATAAAATAGTGTACTTGTGCAAAATTTCAAAAATTGATTTAAGCTGAAAATGATAACAGATTTCTTCATATTTTGACATAAAAAATAACTATAAAAAATTGAAGACAAATCGGCGTCTGACGTTCCCCGAGGTTTACTTGTTAGATCAGTCAAGGCAAACGAAGAAGCCTCGTCTCGCTTATCTCCCGTCTCTTTCTCTCCCCTCTCTCTCCCTCTCTCTCCCTCTCTCTCTCCCTTTCTCTCTTTCTCTCTCTCCTTTCTCGTCAACATCGCGAGTCTCCCGAAAGAAGGGATTCTTCCTTCCGATAGAGCCTCTCGTTTACACGTGACGCTGCTGCCGATGCGGCTGAGCGCGCGATTTGTTACTCGTATTCGTGCAAGGACGCGGCGGCCGAGTGTGCCTTCACGGATTGTCCCGCTCGCAGATTTATCCCGGGAACATAATTTTCCTTGTCACGAAACCATAAACATCCCGGGCCCGCGCCCATGCCTCGGCCAGGACTCGCCCCATAATCCGGGCGCCGTTCTAACGCGACCGCCGGCTTCTAGCGCCATTTAGATAAACTCGTAATCTAGACGCCGTTTCCCGGCGCTGAGATATTTCCCCGCGGGCGCCGCGGGGACTCTCGGCCGAATTCTGGCCGAGGGTGCGAGAATACCCTCGCGCCGGGCCGCATCGAATTTTAAATCGATCCGAGAACGATAAGCGCGCAAGCAAGCACGGAAGTATCAATCCGCCCGGAAAAAGGCGGCGCGAAAACGGCGTTCGCAAAAGACGCGAATAAATTCAGCTCTTGCGGAGAGTGAACGCTGTCCTGGGGAAGGATCGGCCGCTCGGCGGCGTGCTGGAGGAATTCGAACGATCGCTCATGATTGATGAGACCGTGATGATTTATGAGATGATTCGTCGAGATTTATCGACTTTACCGGCACGGCTGATGTTGAAATATCGTTATCGCGGCGACGTTAGATCAGAGCGATCAATACGGTGCAATCGTGTAATCATGTCGGGACTAAATTACATTTCTATTAAATCACGCGCGGAGACGCGATATACGGGCGCGCAAAGTCGAATGCCCGAGCAGAGGGAGAGAGAGAGAGAGAGAGAGAGAGAGACTCGCGCTTCAGCGATACACAACGCTGTTAGTCTCGTGTGTATCAAAGCGTAGCGGCATCGACTGCTTTAATTTTGATCTTCTTGGGCTTGGCACTGTGCCTCGCAGTCGGTAGTACTTCATGTACCGTACACAGTTTTACGACTGACAATGAGAAGCAGAAGGAAGTGGCAGTCATATGCTCACGCGCGAAGCATTTGTCTCGGCGTGTTCGAGCGGCGAAGCAACGGCGGTTCTACTCGGATATCCAGTGATAATCCCGAGCGCGTCGCGCGTTGCCGAGCATAATTTCGGCAAGAGCTCGTTTGCCTGTTTGTTTGTTTGTTTGTATGTTTGCTTTCTGGATCATTATTTCGAAACAACACTGCCAATTTCGAGCGCGAGCGCCTCGGCGCGCGGGGATGTAACGGACGAAGATGGGTCCGATTAAAGCGTGACTGTTACTACTTGAAATACGAACGGACGCGTCGAGTGGAAAAGGAGAGATCCTCTCCGCAGCTACGCTACGGCGCGGCGGGAGAAGCGGAGCCGTAGAGAATTATTTGCATAAACAAATTTCAGCGGGAACGACGGCGGATCTAACATGCCGGCGCGAGTCCGACGCCGACGTCGTTCTATCTATGCAGAGTAGCCCCGCAGAGTAGTTCCTCTCGCGAGCTGAGAGGAGGAACGCTCTCGCCGCCCTCGCCTGCGCCATCGTGATTTCCGGCTAATTAGATTAATTCAGGTGGATTATTTTCGACGAGTATGCAAATCCGCGGCGAGAGCGCGTGTAAAATTTGACGCGGAGTCGACGCAAGAAAGGCGTCTGATTGGAAGCGGATTAAACCATTTGATTTTTACCCTGCCCGCCGCTGCTCATTTGAATTTACAATTAATATCGATCCGGCCCCGTCCCCATCCACTCCGCCGCTATCTTCTCCTACCCGCCCCCGCTCACTCTCTTTCTCTCTCGTCCTCTCGCGCAGCAACAACAAGTATCGCCCGTGCAATTAAGTTATAATTACACCGAGTTGTTTGTACACCGATTTCCGTTGCCTCGTGGACGGTAACTTCCGCTCGAGGAAAAAAACAAAAAGAAAAACGGGGGGAGAGAGAGAGAGAGAGAGAGAGAGAGATAGAGAGAGAAAGAAGGACAGTGACGCCGCTTGAAAATCCGCGCCCCTCCGGCGGGCGCGGATTTCGAAACGATGCTTTTTTCCTCCGCGAAAACGCGATATCGATGGACCATCGAAACCGGATTAGGAGGAGGCCGCCGCGAACCGCGAGTCCGACGGACGGGATTTCGGAGCCGGTCGACGCTCGTAGTTGTACATCCCTTCTCGGAGAGGGGGAGGAGGCTCGGGGAAAAACGGCGGGCTGGCGAAACGCAGCGAGAACGCGCGTCCGGGCCAGACGGCCGAATGGGCAATCAACGATCGAATGCCTCATGGCGGACGAGCCATTATTCTCGTCCAATCGGCATTGCAACATGAAACAGCGGCAATTGCCCGATAAAATCATTATACGCCTCATTACTTGTCAGCTGCAAACGCGCTCGTTGTCTGCCTTTTAATTTACAGCCGACCGCGGCGGTCGCAATTTCACAGCGACGCGCCACTGCGCGCCCGCGTGCGCGTCCTCCTTCGTCCGGGCGAAACGGCGGCGGCGGCGGCGGCGGCGGCGGCGATGGCCGGGCGTGTGCATGCTCACTCGCGGAATAATTATCCGGCGGAAATGACTCGCGCTCGCGGCCGCACCGCGATGATACGCCGTCGCCGGCGGTCGGATACGCCGGTTCCCCTCCGCCACACCCCCGCCGTGCCCCGAGAGCGGCTGACGTTAATCGCTCGCGACGCGACGCGACGCGACGTCGGCGAGAAAGACAAGACCGTCATCCCTCGCGCTTTCGACACGCGCGTCGCCACCCATCGCGCGGAGGACGATCAACGAGATCGTCCTCCGCGCGTTCCTCGCGCGACCTCACGACCTCTCGCGCTACGTCGCTCCCGCCGACGGCCCGCCGCGGACACAATGCGGACATTCAGAGCCGTGGGCGGTAAAACGGCCGCGGCGCGATGGCCGCGCTCGTGACTACGGCGGCGCGCCGATAAAGCGCTGGTTAATTGCCGAATGAAATTAAACAGCAGTTAAACCCTCGAGTCTTGAGTAATTATAAGAAGTTATAAGATGCCTCCCCTGTAGTCCAACCGCGCCCTCCCCCCTCCCTCGTCGCTCCAGCACTTGACTCCGACCTCGCGACCCCTCTTCCCGGCTCGTGGCTCTCTCTCTCTCTCTCTCTCTCTCTCTCTCTCTCTGTCTGTCTGTCTCTCTGTCTCTCTCCTCCCGGCTCGCTCTCCTTCATCAACCCATTCTACCCTCCCGCCCGACCGCCCGCGCGACTCACCCTCCTACCTTGGCTCCCTCTTAAATGTACTATCCCCGGGGGCCGTTAGCTGCAATCAAAGTTAACCTGGAGTTATGGGGGAAAACTGCAGAACGGCAGTTAATGTTTAACGGGACTGTTAACTGCAGCCTCTCACCCCCGATTTCGCCTGTCCGTTCGCCCGCCCGCCGCACCCCCACGGCGCTCGCCCCTCGGCGCTCTGATCTTTAGTAGCGGCGGCCTATCGTTGCCCGGCGAATCTGACGATAAACAACAGCGAGACAGACACTCGGTCCGAGTCCGTGGTGAAAAGTCCGCGGGTCATAAACGCCGACGCGCGCGCGAGCGTGCAAACCCCCTCCCCCCCGGCCTCCCTCGCAACCGAACTCACCCCTTGGCCCTCGCGCCAGACCGTCGCTTTTCATCGCTCGCACGCTCGTACGGAAGGTGTGCGAAATGTCGGCTGTAAGCTCGTTATTGTCCGACGAATTGCGCGCGCTCGTCGGCGACGGCGATAAATACGGCCGTTTAATTTGTCACGCGCTCGACACGCGTTTTAAGTTCGCGGATGTCGACGCGGCCCGGCCGCGGCCGCAAAATGTTGAAATTCCCCGAAAAACGGGGCGCGTTTTCATCGTTTCGGTAACGCCGACGTTTCGACATTTGTCCCGCGCGCTCGCGCTCGCTTAAAACTTGATTAATTCCAGCAAAATACGAATCCTTTTAGCTCGAGTAATTCGACGGTAAATCAAGCGGACATTCCCGAAATATCGCGAGCGCGCGTAAAATCTTCCTCCGTGTGTTACTTCGATGACTTTCGGTCAGGACAATAATTACGGTAATTACGAGCGAGCGTACACGGACAAACGAGCGCGGCCTCGCCCCTCCCTTCCTCTCCTTTCTCTCTCTCTCTCTCTCTCTCTCACGCTTTCTTTCTCACCCTCGCTGCTATCCGCGCGCGCGCGCGCACGTGCGAGCGAGCGGACGAGCAGTTAACGTGGAAATAAGGGAACAAAACATGCGGGTTTAAAACGGCACGGTAGTGCAGCGCTCTAAAGCGGCACTTCGTCCGGAATTGTTCGCGTCTGTTCCACGCTCGGAAACGGCCGGGCAAATACTTGCGCAACACGAACCGCGTTGTCTGAGAATGTAAATGACCGCCGGTTTACGCTCCACTCAAGCTGGCCGCGCGCGCGCGCGAGCGAGCGAGCGAGCGAGAATATGCCGGTCGGATTTAAATCAATTCTAAACAGATTTCGCGAGAGACCCAGCGCGGCGAAATAATGCGCGCGATGAGAGAGCGCAACTCATTAGAACTCCGCAACGAACGTATAACGTAATTCCGAAATCAATAATTTCGTCGGAGACGCGAGCGATCGGAGGAGCGGCGGCAGCGTTAATCCTCGGCCGGCGTATCAAATCGGACGTGGCGTGGATTCCTCCGACGACTCTGTCCACCACTTTTTCCTTTTGTCCTTTTCTTTTTTTTTATTCATATTCGGTCGCTTTTTATTTCGTCCGTTTTTAAGCCGCGCGAACTAACGACAGAATGCAGATTGGGATCGACCCGGCGCTACGGGCGACAGAGACGGAACGACGACGGAAGCCGCATCGAGCCGCAAAGTAAACTCGCCCGTGAGAGAGAAAAAGAGTGAGAGAGAGAGAGAGAGAGAGAGAGAGAGAGAGGGGAAGAGGGCGGGAGGGAGAGAGATAGCCCAGGGAGAATTCTCTCTCCTCGATTTCAGCGCTGCGGCGCCCTTTTCATCAAAAATATATCGGACAGCCAACAATCACGCGTCGCCGCGCGGCTCTGTGTAACAATGCGTGCGTACGACGTATGAAAATTGACGCGCGCGCGGCAGCAACATATATAATAGAGCGAAAACTCGCGGGCTAAATAATCGCGATACGCGTACGGATAAAACGATAAGGGCCGTGAATGCGAGTTAATTATGATAATGCGCCACGGACAAATGAATAGTGGCATATTTACATTTACGTTAATTATCAAAATAACGAATCGCGCGCCGCGATCAACGTGACTAATGAGCTAAATCCTGGGGACTCCCGAAAAGAGATGCGATCGTAAATCGGTGTATCGCGATAATTAGGCGACGCCCCTCCCCCCTCCCCCCTCCCCCCCTCCACCGGCGATCCCGCTCCCGGAGAAAGAGTCGCGCGAGCGCGACTAAATCAGCGGGATATCGTCTGTTCAACATGGCTGGCCCAATACACTTCTCAACGGTACGCACATATTGATATTGCTGTCACACAACGCTCCGTATTCTCGCCGCGCGCGCGCGTAATATAGCCGCGCCAGTCGCCGAGCGCACAGCACCCCTCGTAGATCGCGATTACAAGCTGGCGTCTAAAAAGTAATCAATTCCGCTCGGCTAATTATACTTTTATTCTATTACATTTCTCCTCTCGATCTCCCCTCCTCCGCGCGCGCGCGCGTTTTTCTCCCCCCCGACTAACAGCTTTCTCGGCTTGTTTCCTCTCTCGAGATTGCCCGTCTTCTCTCTTTCTTCTCCTTGTTGTTTTTGCCGAGGTGAAATAATTGATGTTACAAATAATGAAGATACGCAAGACAATAGCGGCGATCGCGCGCCGCAGCCTCCGCCGGGCACTCGCGAAAAGTTTCCTACAATCCGAGTGGAAAACTAATAAAGTGCGATTTCTCTCGCCTCTCCCTTTCCTGCCTCTCGCCCTCTCTTTCTCTTTCTGCTGTCGTCTCGCTCGCGCACACAGACGCGTATATCCGGCACTTGTTTCCTCCACTCTTCTCCTCTCCACTCTCCCCCCCCCCCGCCGCGCACCACGTGACCCGTCTCTAACGCGCACACAGTTCTTTTTTTCTTTGCCTTCTCCGCCGGGTGCTCCAACGTGCTGCGCGCAGTCTGTTGGTGATTAGCGTGCTCATTACGCCCGACGCTAATGATGCCTGCATCGCCGGACAAAAGCTGCGCGCGTGTAGCAATCGCGCGACGTGCTTATCGGAGAGGGCGGGAGGGCGTCTCTTGAACCGAGATTTAGTCCTCGACGAAACCTCGACTTGCGCGCGCTTTTTCGCACCACTGTCGACATCGACCGTGTTATTATCATCATCATCATCGTCGTCGTCGTCGTCGTCGTCGTCGTCGTCGTTATTATTATTCTTATTGTTATATACATATCTGAAAAGAAGGGAGATCCCTCCACCGCGCGAAGGGGAGAGCGCGGCGCAGCGGCGGTAACGCGGGGGCGCCGAAGTTTGTCCCAAAAAGGGAACAATCGCTTTATCAGGCAGATCGAGGTTATCAAGACATTAATACGTTGTCATAATAGCGCATAATTTAGCGTCAATCTGTCACCGGTTAGATGCAAATGAGGTCACTCGCACATATAGACGGTAAACGCGGGGCAAGTTCTCTGGAGGTATAATGAATACTAATTACGAATGCGAATTGCGCGCGCCATGGGCGCGCCGGCTCGTGCGATGGCAACGTCGCCATAAATACGATATCACCGCGAGAGAATAATATATCCAACAAAATAATAAATTACATCGTCCGCGGAGCCAGCGCGCACGCGCGCTTATACTCGCGAGAATTTCGCGACTACCGCACCGCCATCACTACTGCTACTATATACCACCACCACTACCGGCGGCATAAAAATGCGCGCGCGGCACGATTTGTGGGCGACGTTAAACTTCTTCCCGTGACACGCGCATGATGTACGACTCGCCCGCGGAACGGAACGCGCGCCCGGCTGGCGAAGGGGATGCGGGGGTGCGCGCACACGTTGGTGCCGGGGAGAGGCCGAGAGAGAGAGAGAGAGAGAGAGAGAGAGAGAGAGCGTGATCTCTTTTTCAGAGAACGGGCGCAGGGGAAGGGATCTTATCCACGAAGCGTTCGCGTCGCCGGCACGGTCGTGCCAAAATACGGGAAAATTAATAAATTGCTCAAACTTAAGTCGAGGCCTCCCTCCTCGCCCTCTGTTCGCCCTGACCCTGCCAGCCCGCCTCCTCCGCCGGTCTCCCTAAGTGCCGGAATAAAGGACCCTCATAAATTTCATTCCGCACGCCCGAGCACCCTCGCCCGAGCGAGAACGCGAGAGCGCCGGTACCCTTCATCCCCGAAGAAGGAATGCTCCGCGAGCGAGCGAGCGAGCGAGCGAGCGAGCGAGCGGCGGCGTCGCGTCGAGCCCGTTGCCGCTATTCGAGCCTGAGAAATTTCGAAAGAAGAAGAAGCGGAATTACGCTCTCTCGACCCTTGTACTCCTCCCTCTCCCTCTCCCCCTCCTCCTCCTCCTCCTCCTTCTCCTCCTCGTTCCATCCGCTCTCCGACGCCACGACCTCACCGCGGCTTTCTCCCTTCCTGTCTCTCTCTCTCTCTCTCTCTCTCTCTCTCTCTCTCTCTCTCTCTCTCTCTCTCTCTCTCTCTCTCTCTCTCTCTCTCTCTCTCTCTCACTCTCGCTCGCTCGTTCGCTCACACGCTCTCTTTCGTCGTCACGGCGAAACGCCCGAGATATACGCTCGTCTGATAAGCGCCATAACGTGATATACGGCGGTTACGTCGCGACGACGGGAAAAAAGCGGCCGCGAAGTGCTGTTACGCGACCACCCCCGTCCCCAGCCGTTTCCGGGCGCGAGGCAAGCGCGCCGCAACTAATCCCCGGGTATTTCCGCGAGCTTAGGTGCGCTCTCGCGAGAATTTGTACCGCAAAAATCGAGTTCACGAAGTTCGCGCGACTCCGGCGACGAGAGCCGGCGAGAGACCGGCAGTCTGGAAATCCGCGACGACCATCATATATTCGGACCTTCGCGGATAGGCCAATGACTCGGCTCGTGGTTAGTTATCAATTCCGACCGATCCTGACGACACGTCCAAAGTGACACGCGCGAGTGACGGAGTGTTTGCGAGGGAAACACCTTGGAACTCTTATTCTTCAGTTGGCGATACCTACAAGCTGAACACCTGAGAGGAGTGTTGCTTACGTAGCAACACTTGTAGGGGTAGTGGTCAAGCGGAAACACCGCAAGAACAAGTCCTGCAGCTGCTGTGATTACTCACGCTGAGGTAGCTCCTGATAAATATGCAGGATATAAAGAGAGAAAGAGAAGAGACACGCGAGTACGTTCGTCCTGAGAGAGAGAGAGAGAGAGAGAGAGAGAGAGAGAGAGAGAGAGAGAGAGAGAGAGAGAGAGAGAGAGAGAGAGAGAGAGAGAGAGAGAGAGAGAGAGAGAGCCAAAGTTGGCCGGGTAAGCAGTCGAGTATTCATTCTGATGAAAAGCTCGCAAACAGTGGATCAAAGATTGCGCGAGAGATCCATACGACCGTGCAATTGCAGCAGGCGTTGCCATCAGACGGACGGAGGCAGGATCGAAGGACGTTGACATTTCACAGCGAGAGCGATCCTTCCGCGCGAATAATGGCCGGTGCGTTTCCAACCGGCCGGGATGAATAGGATCGGGATATATAAGGTCGAGAAAGGGGTACAATGGGCGCGACTGCGGCCTTATCAAAGAGCCTTAATTGCATTTTTATCGGGGATAAAAAATGAAGCATGAGTCCGACAGCGTAGTCGGCTATCAACGTGCCGGGCGCGCGGGTGCTTTCCCAGTTCGGGGATTGGTCGAACGATGGTGACGTCGACGGATATAGAATAGGTGGCGGCGGCGGCGGCGCGAGTGGCGCGCGCGCGCGCGAACGGCACGACGACGCGCGGGGGTTTTCAGGGGAATGAATAGCAACGTGAAACAAAAGCACCGGGTTACAAATGGCGTGTATTCGCGACGGCATTGTTTTAAATGGCTGTCAGACGCTCGGAATTTATCCCGTTTTGCTACGTGACAAGCGCCATTAAATTTATTTATTCAGCCACGCAGCCGCGCGGGCGCGCGCGCGCGCGCGCGGGGTCGCAGACGCAGGAGAGCTCCCAGAAGTCTCTGAGAGAACCCCCTACGCGCTCCCGAACCACCCACAGCCGACCGAACTACCACCCCCGCGGCGTCCTCGCGTGTTCTACAGGTGAAAACGAAACGACGAACGAATATTGGAAGCGCGCGCGCGCGCGCGCGCGCATGTGCGATTGCAAATGATGTATTGTAGACCGCGGTAATATTCTGCGCGAAAAGGAGCAAAACACCCGTTCAAACGCACGTGAATGTTATTTACCGTCGGCTGTCGGCGCGAGGCGCGAGCGCTGAAGTCGCGGTTTCGTGGCGGAACACCGCGCGTCGGATTACGAGCGAGTGTAATCGCACGAAAAGCGGCTAACTTTGTGAAATATAGCCGGCGCGTCGTCGAAGATAAATGGCGTCTCGCTCGCGCTCGAGAGAGGTGCGCGACGATTATTACCAACTGAACGTTGCCGCGTTCGGGTCACCTGGACCTCGGCATGTTCTCCTGCGCGGTGAGACGTCGAGACGAGACGAACTCGAGAGCAGCGGCTCGAGGATCGTGGAAGCTTCGGGAAGCTGCGCGACCGGTTAGTCCAGCCACAGTCGGCGCTCGATATCCGCGAGAGCGAGCAAACTTCATCATCGCGACGGGTCAACGCACGGAAGCGCGCCGTTCCCGCGAAAAATTGACTCCCCGGTGTGAGAATTAAAGGCGGCGCGGGTGAAGCGGAGCGCGACGAGCGAGCCAAGCCGAGCGGTTTTCCAAGGCTCGTATTAATTTTTAATTTCTTAATTTCAAGTCGACCGTTAAGTACAGCGTCAAAGAGGTCTAACGTTCCATCGGTAACCACCGGTCCCCCTTTCCCATCCCAGTCCTGGTCCCTTCATGCACCCTCGTTTCCGGCTCTTCGACTGCCGAAGGAGAAAGACCGGGCCGGAGGAAGGGGGCCGGTGCTCTAAGAGCGAGCGCAATTAAGCTCTCGCTCTCTTCGGGGATCCATTCATTTTTCAGGTAACGTCGCCGGACGGCCTCATCTAAGTTTTAAATCGCGTGCTGCCGGCGGTCTGCGATACGCGAACGGCCTTGGACGGGGGACGGCGAAGGGAGGCGCGGGCGCAGGGCTCGCTGCCAATTTATGTATATCGGGTCGAGATTTGCATTCATGGTAACTATTACACTCTGGACTCTTTCAAAATTCTAACGACGCCGGCGGCTTCCGCCGCCGGTATTTGTTAACGCGCATTGATATGCGTGGCCCTGCCTGTAATAGACGGCGGAGAAACCGCCGCTCTTCGTTACGTTAATCCGGCCGCGATAACGTCCGCTGGCTCGCCGAGGGTTGTCGCGGGATGGGTTATAGGCGGAGGTAAAACGAGGCGAGCGAAAGAGCGGGGCGGTGAAGGACGATGGAAAAAAATTTCACAAGCGAATATCACAAGCGGTTGTGTTCGTTGTTGAGAGTCGCGTTACGCTGGGAACACGAAGAGATCCGAAATTATCGCGCGCGCGCGCGCGCGCGGCTATCCGCTCTTTCCAAAATGTTTTATCTGGAGGACTCTCGACTTTGCCCGAGGAATCGCCTCCCTCTGCAAACTTTATTCAACTCAAACCGTGGAAAATTGCCGCATTCGGTATTACCGAGACAGAGAGAAAGAGAATCACTTTCCCCGTCTCGGCGAGTAAATAAGCAAGCGACCACGTTGAAGAGCTATTTTAGCCGGACAGTGTTTCCACACACACACACACACACACACACAATGTAACGTGACTGAAAAGTATCCGTCATGGGCTGATTCGACGGGCTCGTCTCGCGAGCGATACGCGAAGCGAAATTAAAACATTTCGCCGACGTTGTACCCAGAGAGAGAGAGAGAGATAACGTAAAGTGTATGCGGGAAATATGTCGCGCCGAACGCTTCGGCCGTTGTACGGGCGCCGTACAGGTGTTTGTCGGAATGAAATGGTCGTCCCTGAAAAGTTTCATAAACCGGAACGCGATGAGTATATAACGCATTTCCCGGCAATGCCATTAGCTTTATCAGCCGCTCGGCGGTCTGGCTATTTCGTCGACAGAGATCTCCCGCTTCCGCTACCTTTCTCCCTCGTGCTTTCGCGCGGAGCACAAGTGGAATCAGATACGTATCAGCTAGATGGAGCATCGAGCTGACCTGGTGAGAGAGACAGAGAGACAAAAAGAGACAGACAGACAGACAGAGAGAGAGACAGAGAGAGACAGAAAGAGAGAGAGAGAGAGAGAGAGAGAGAGAAGCCGGCGAGCGATAGACGTTTACAACGGGGCTAGCCTCGTCGCTCGCGCATGTGTTTACGTTCCGGGCACGAAACATGTTCTGTTCATGGATACCAGCGACCACGAAACCCGTGCAGCAGCGCGGCGCAGTTGTCCCGTGCCGCTGGTCCCGTGACCGAGGGCAAAAGCGCTCTCGGGGCTTTGCCGGCTCTCAAAGATACAAGAACGTCAATTTGTCGCGCGCGCGCGCGCGGACCGCCCGACAGGATCTCGCCGATAAAGTACGCGCAATAACGGTAGGCAAATATGAAACGGCCGAGGCGCGAGTGCGCCCGACGAAGACCGAAGCGTTTGCCCGGCCGCGCATATACACACACACACACACACACACATACGCGCGCGCGCGCGCGTAAGGAAACACATCCCGATTACTCTGCGAATGGCGCGACTCCAAATTTCCAACCCTTCGCTTTTGTTCGGCCCGTTAGTCGTCCGGTGCGCGAATATAGCGCGATCGTGTACGCTGTGCTCTCTTCCCTCCCTCCCCCTGCCCCTAGTCGCTCGTAGTGTGCGCACATGTGGGCGTACGACACGGACGTGTAACGCGGCCACGTGTGCGCCACCGTACGTAGGAGTCGAACTCCGAAATGGCGTCATGTACGTCCGCCAGCCAGCCAGCCAGCCAGCTAACGCGCGCGTGCACGTCCGATGGTATCTCCGATGTGGGTCACACACATGGACACACGCGAGGCGAAGTCGAGCCGCTACGAGCCGGAAACTCTGCATTCAAAGCCGGACGGGGGACTCCGAACGGTGAACGGGGGCATGGGCAGAAAGAGAGAGAGAGAGAGAAGAGGGTGGGATTAGAGGGGGTGGCGGGGTGGAGTTAGGCCGGAGATAGCGGCCAGGCTCTCTGATATCTCAAGTCCATTTCTGGCCCATGCCACGAGCCACGGACAAACATCGCGCGCGCGCCCCGACTTCCTTTTCTTCTTCCTCCCCACTTGCGCCACCCCCCGTCGTCATCCGACCGTTCGACCGACCGAGCGACCCCGCCGCCGCCGCCGCCGCCGCCGTAGTCGACCCTCTGGAACTACATCGTGTCACCTGACGGAGCCGGGCGTATATCCTCCGGCGGCTGGAAGCCGTTCCCCCCTCCCCCTCCCCCGGCCCCGGAGCAAGTTTTCCAATAAATTTCTATGTCCGCCGGCTGTGCATCTGCAACGGACGACCGGGATCGCCTTATTATGCGGCCATTCGGCGCCGCCGAATTTCCCCCCCCGATATCTCGACTGCCGGCCTGTCGATGGATGATAAGCGTCGCCATCGGTTCCTCGGCCTCGCCGCCGCCGCCGCCGGGCACGAGCACGTTCGAGAGCACGTCTGATCGTGACAAGGAAGCCCGCTCTCGCCGTAATGGAAACGCGCTATCGCGATTTTCATGCGCGGTACGCGTGTTTTTATTGCGCGCCGTCGACCCGGGACGAATCTGGCTGCTAGCTGATGGCGAGTCTCTCGGGGAACAGCGAACTCGCTAACTTGGAAAACTCGCACCCGGGTGCACACGCACTCGAGAGAGGGTGATGGAGCGTGGCCTCTATCTCACTCTCCCTCGTCTGAGAGACCGAGAGACTGGCACTGCCAGTCTCGCGTTGCTAATTCGGCTGCGAGCTGCGACAGCCCCGCCGGCGGAGCCAGGGCGAATTCATTTGCATCGAAGAACGCGCCCTTTTCGTCCCGTGGAATCATCGTGGAAACGCGCCGAGACGGTGAAAGAAGGAAGGACGGATAGAAGGAAGCACGACGCGAATCCCGGAATATCGCGCTGGCGGTTAATCGAAGTGCTCTGGCTCTCCGACGAGGCGGCCGCTAATTTTACGATATAGCTCGACCCGACCCGGCAACGAGATAGCCGAAAACTTGCCGCTAAATAACTGTTATTTCGCCCCGGCCATTCATTTATTATCGCCGCCTCGTGAAAAGCCATTCGGAGCAAGCGTGCCGAATTGCAATTGGAATCGAAGATCGTGCGCGTGCGCGAGCGCGCCGAACTCGACCGCTGCTTCCAATCGAACTCGACGAGTCGAGGTCGTCACGGTCGTTATCGACACGCCGGACTCGGAAGAAGTTCGCGCAATAACGCGTCCTCAAGCTCTCCCTGGGGAACTAGGGACTAATTAGCCGAAATTCTTGCCTCAGGTGGCCCAGCAGAGCCGGCAGTCCCTAATCACTCGATCCGCCGTTTGGAACGTCGACGCGAACGTCGACCCGGATTCCTTCTCCCTCTCTCTTTCTCTTTGTCTCTCTCTCTCTCTCTCTCTCTCTCTCTCTCTCTCTTTATTTCTTTCTCTCTCTCGGTTTTCCAAACGGATTTTGCGGTGGCTGAAGTAGCAGAGCGGCCCCGAGCTGCCGGGAGATACGGCGAAGCATCGATCAACAATTTAACGACATGAAACGAGTCGCTCGTAACAACGTCGAGTTGTCTCAGCGTTGGCCCGAGATTCTCTCGTATTTTGACGTTAGGACGCGCGCGCGGAGAGAGACGAAGTAGCAAGACGATGTCTTCTCTCCCGCGGACTCTCGGTCGTCATTTTTTTAAATTGGAAAGTTGCAACTCACGAGAGATTCGGTGTGTGTGTGTGTGTGTGTGTGTGTAGTCGCTGGTGTATGTACTACGCGCGGAGAGAATAATCTGCAATTTATGAAGGGTCGAATGCACGACGGTGAGGGGGAGGGGGTTAAACGCGCGATTTTGCGTGATGACGTTAACGAAGGCTGACTTTCCGTAATCCGCGAGAGCGAGTTAGTCCGGGGCGGCAGAGTGAATGAGATCATTCGCACGTGGATAATATTATGTCACGCATTTTGAAACAATCCAAATAGCGATACCCCCACCCCGATATCACCGTTATGAGCCATAACGATCAAAATTCATGGGAACTGCAGCGAGGCAGAATTGTCGTCGCGCGCCGTTGACGTCGTGTAAATGGAAATGAGTGCACTTGTTCGTCCAAAAATCAATAGCGTTCCGCGCGAAATGGCCAATAAAATATGCAAAAGTACTAAACAATGTAAATCCCATGAATCACAGTCGTCGGACGGTGCCGCTCGCGATTTTGCGACGCGAGAGGAAATGGTGAGGATGTGCGATACATCGATAATGTAACCGGCTGAAATGATGGTCAATGATACCGTTCTCGTTGCCCGCCCCGACCCGCGATGAATAACGGCGCGTAAATTTTGCGAATTCGATATCGCGCCGAAACGAAAAGGGGGGGAAAAAAAGAGAGAAGAGCAAGTCCCTCCGAACTTTCGATCTTCCGATATTTTTCCAACGGACCGCGCCGAGCACGTCTGAAACTCCCGCCGGCGCGGCGGGACTCTCTCCGCGTCGCGCGTTCCGTTGCATTCGCACTTTTGTCGCGACGCAACGAGTATAGACCCGGTCGCTCACTCGATTGTCCAATCACTTTGCGGACGGGAATTAAAAGTACGGTAATAACAGTCTCGCGATAGCGGTAACGCCGCGATGGTGGCGTCTCTCGTAGCGCAGCTCGTCTCGTACTCACCGGGCCGAATTGCTCGAAGTAATTTTTGACGTCCTCCAGCGTCGTCGGCGCCGATAATCCCCCGACGAATATCTTCTTTGTTCTCGTCACCATCTGCACAACAGAAAAGAGAAGGGCCGCTCGTTAAAATGCGTCGCATAGTTAAGTCGCGCGCGCGTGATCACGAGTCCGTCTGTCCGCCATTGTTGGCCATTGTGACTCCGTGATAACTGCCTTTCCGATTAGTTGACACGGCATTAGCCGACATTAAGAGCCGCTCGCGAGCTCTGCAAAGAAGCACCGTGAACAACGGGACGACTAATAACGTTTCAGGCGGGAGGGGTCGCAAGAAGTAGGAGTAGGGGAGAGGGGGAGCAGCGGGAAATAAAATTTCCGCCGCGGCACGATCGTGTCCCAGCGAGAGAGACAGATAAGAAATTCATCAAATATGGATGGTTTGTGTCTGGATGTGCCGCCGCGACATTTCCAGCCAGCCAGCCAGAGACGGCAGTCGTCCTCTCTCTCTCTCTCTCTCTCTCCGTCCGGGCGACACGGGCTTGCTTTCCTTGCTCTCCTAGCCTCTCGTGTTTCCCTACCTGTCTGCTTATCGACGGCCGGGCCGTAAATAATCGACGCGGCTGCATTATTTAACGGGCGCAACTTACGCTCCGGCATAACGTGTCAATAGATAAACACTGACCGGCAGCTCGTCCGCAGCCGCAAGCGATGCTCGCTTCTATGAAATTCAGCGCAACGGCCTACGCGATTTCCTCCTCCCCTCCTTTTGGAAGCCGGCGATAGGGCGATGACGCTTTAAAGGGTGGAACGGCTGTGAAGCGCGAGCGCTAAAGGTCACGGTCAAGACCGGAAGAAACGTTAGCGGGGGATTGTCGCGGATTCTCCGCGAGAGTGCACGCGCGCGCGCGCGCGCCTGCAAGGTTCATAACTCTTCAAGGTTGTGTTCGCCAGCCGAGTCGCTTGACATCGGGGAGCCTTATATCGGATTAGCGGTTACGAGGCACGTGCGAGCCTTCGACGACGTCTTCGATCTCCGATATTTGCCGCGGCTGCCGTCGCCTGCGTTAGATATCGAACGTCAGAGCTTCTCGCCGTTGCCCACTGCATCAACTTGCGGATATCAATGCAGCGTGGATAATGTAATCGACGAATTGGAGCGTGGCGGGCGTGCAATCGCAACTGCCTGGATCAGCGGCCGAGAAGAAGCGCGTCCGATGATGCCGGCAATGGCGGCACTCGCGACGCGCACTCGTCTAAGCGCCGCTGACGATCTCGAGGGCGCGGGGGGCGCCGAAACGTTCGCGAATTGTCCCGTGAAATTTGCCCTCCGGAATCAGCGCGCTTGATGTCGTCGACGGAGATTCGAATTTTGCGCGAAGGGTGTCTCTCGCGCGCGCGCGCGCGCGTCGGGCGAATCTCTCTCTCTCTCTCTCTCTCTCTCTCTCTCTCTCTCTCTCTCTCTCTCTCTCTCTCTCTCTCTCTCTCTCTTGAATTGTGGAGAACCGCGGGGGAGTCGAATTTGCACGATTGTACTCGTGATAAATGAATATGAAGGGAGGGGGTGGGATTTATTACGGCGGCGGGATCCGGTCAAAGCGACGCCGAGAAACAATGGCGAGGGTGAGTGAGCGAAACGCCGATCGTTAGTAGCCGGATAAACATTGCGCGCGGAGGAGAGGTGTTCAGCCGATAAAGGGCGATTCGTCGATCCCGCCGTGAAACCAGCCACCTCGGCGAGGTAGATTAATATGGAAAGCTTAAGGCGGCTGAAAGGAGGAGACTCCGAAGGAGAGAAGACCGATACTTGTAATAGTCTTGAAATCTTGATAATACAATCGCATTGTAATAAAGCTGCGGGCGGGCGGACAGGCGGGGGACGACCCGGGAGAATGAAAGGCAGGAGTCGAACATTTTACGGGCGGAAGCTCCATGCTGAGAAAAGGGAAGCTCGATCGGGCTGGCTAGGGGAAGGGGGGGAGATGAAGCGCGGCGGAAAGGGCGGAAGAGGTAAACTCTGGCAATTTCAGTGATGGCTGGGCTTAGACATCTCTATATCCGGTGAGTAACGCAAACCTCTCCCCTGCGAGGACGCGCGAGTCCTTCCTTCCACCCTGTGCTGCTCTGAACGCCGATCCCTACCTTCTCCTCCTCCTCCTCCTCCGCTTCCTCTTGCTTTTCCTAACCCTTCTTCAATCCCGCCATGCAAACTCGCCGCGTTCGTCCTTCGTTTCGGCGCGTTTCTGCAGAGGGGGTGGATCTCGCGCAAAGTGGGTTAATCAGCGAAGTGTATAAAGTCCCGGGGATAAAAATAAAATGGCGGGATCTCGAAAATTAAATAAACGACTCGCCCCGATTTCGTCGACGGCAAGCTCGTCGTAAGGAGAAGATGGGGCGTAGGAAAGATGAGAGGGGGGGGGGAGGGAAGAGAGAAAAAAGAAAGGAGGAGAACACTCGAGGATAAAGAAGGATGGTTGCTGTGGACGGACAGGTTGAGGAGGAGGGAAGGGGAGGGGTGGGCGAGAGAAGAAGGCGAACCTAAACTAAAGAGGCCACTTATTCGAATGAAGCTGCTGCAGCTTCCCCACCTCCCCCCTTCGCTGCCGAAAGCGGGAATTTGACTTTCCTCCGCCGTTCTCCAACGACAAACTAGATCCAGTCCGACATTTTTTCTCCATTTTCCTCCTTTTTTGCGTACGCGCGCGCGTTGGGCGCGCGTTGGGCACCACCGCGTAATGAGCGCACAGTCGAGCGAAAACTGAAGATACTTTAGCCCCGTTTCCCGCCTGCTCTCGATAGCGTCCGACTCGCTGAAAATAGTTCGTTCCGGGATAATCATGAGCGGGCTGAAATGTTTTTCAAGCTACGAAAGCGAGGAGGAAATGGGGCGGCGGCATAAGGTACAGTGCGTGACACAGGCGACACTTTTGCTGGAAATAACTTTCTCGTTTTAGATATAGATCGGAATGGCCTCTGAACGCATTCGGTATTCGTCGAACGTAGCAAATTCAATTAGCCCTACAATCGCGGGGCACATAACGAGCGCATTGTCGCGCAAATTGGCCTCGCTTCAGCCGCGTCTTGCGGCGGTCGTCGGCAAGTGTCGTGACTTCGGATTATCCGAGTCGAAATTTCGTCGTTCTACGTTAACCCTGCGATCTCATCGAACTTGAAATCGAATGGAGGATTCCGGTAACATTGCGCATCGGCCTGCATTCGATATGCTTCAAACGGTTATGCGATTCATGCCGCGGCTCAAAAAGAGTAGCATTCGCTTCAGAATTATTTAATTGTATCTTTTATTTTATTCGGTTATCTCGATACTCCGACCACAATGAATCTTTTCCTGACTTTAAAAAGTACAACGTATTGCACGCACGTAAACAAATATTAAATAACTGATGCGGCTGAATAACGGGGAATTAATAAATAAATAAACTCTTCCTTTTTCACAATTCATTTGCCACATATTTTTGTATAATGTCGGAATTTTCGATATAATTTATGAACTCAAGGGGCGTAGGGCAGAAGTCACGTGGATGATAAAGATAACAGTCGCGGTTGCACAGCCGCAATGCTGTACGCTATCGGATATGTAAATTTAGACTCGGTGCAAGCAGAACAGTTCGGTGCAGTACAGTGTGAAAAGTCAGCGTTGATAAATACAAGATGCGACCTGCGACATGTTTCGAAAGCGTCGATTGTTTCCATCACTCGCGGCTTCCGAGCCGACGTTGTTTCTTTTTCTTTTTTTTCTAGCGGGCTCCGCCGCCGCCGACGAGTCGTATTACATCGCGCGTCCTGCTGGCGCGTCGTCGTGCGTGTATCGGTGAATTCGTAATACTCTTGTCGTCTTTTGCATTATATAATCGAACTCTCAGACAGACATCGCGTTTATTATCAAAAGTCTCTCCCGACTGAAACGAGTGCGAGTGTTAGTGGCACGAGGCAGCAGTCAGGAGAGCCGGGGAGCGCGCGCGCGCGAGCGGCGATCGTATATTTCCAGATGCGTGAAATCAATAGTCGTGTATCCGATGTATCCGACTGTGTACGTCAGACATTTGACGAAATTACTGGGAATAATAGCCGGATAGCCGGGTCGAAATTTAGACCGGCGTTCGTGCTCCGTCATTATTTGACAAATAATTATAGCTTCCTCGATCTCAGGTTATTCGTTCATCGGTATCCCCGCTACCGATACCCGCTCATTTCGTACAATGAGAAACATTGATCGAAACTGCGCCGAATAACGCTGCATGAATACAAATCTGCGAGTAATCACAGCCTGAGGGCAAAGATTGCGAATAATTTGCAACTGCGGATAGCGGTCTCGCAATTCTTAACGTGAATCATGTAAACGTTGACTTTTTTTACGTGTAATAATGCCCCTTCGGTCGCGCAAGTCCCATCTTGTCATTACTCGCCGACGTCTTCTCTTCACTTTTGCTTATCGTTGTAATTTTAATGAGCCCAAATTTGAATCTCCATCGGCGCACAGCATTATTCGGCGTGACTGTTATATTTACCCTTGCACAGCTTCTTTATTAGTTCTCTCGAGAGCTTCGGATTTCATCAAAAGTTCCAGCACATCAAAAAAAAGAATGCTGTGGAAAACAATGTTTTATTTATTCATTCATTGTTTATTCATTACTGTTAATCGCTATTAATCGTATTAATCACTATTTTATTTATTCACTCGCCTCGCACCCGTATTAATTATTTAATATTTGTTCATCGTGCATATTTTACCTGCGGTGGGTTGCGTGATTAATAGATCGCTCATTAAAACGAAAGAAAAGTCAAATCGCACAGCTGGCATATCGAGATAATCGAGAATATCAAATAATTCCGAAGCTAGACGAATGCTTCGTCAGGCCTCGATATAGAGCAAGAGACAATAAGTGGACATTTGTAGCACCCAAATATCTGGAGATCCTCCGTTCGTTCTTCAAGTTCAATGGAATTTGCAGAGTTAATGTAGAACCAAAATTTCGACTCGGCTGGCCGCTTTTGTTACATGGCAACTCTGAATACGATGTAGAAGCGCTTTAGGGGGCTTGAACGCCAAACAATGTTGGTAAATTTAATTAATCCCGCAAGAGAATCGGGAGAAACGGGGGAACAGAGAGAGAGAGAGAGAGAGAGAGAGAGAGCTATAGAGGGAGGTAGAGAAATAGAGGAGGAAAAATAGAGGGGGGGATATAGAAATAGACGGAGAAAGCGATGCGAAGGAAAACACTGACAGCTACTTTTTTCATCATAATGAGATGAAGTAAGTTAGGTTGAGAGGTAGGACGCGCCGCCAGTGTCAGCCACTGGCTCTCTCGGCTTATCACGGCGAAATAAATCCGCGCATTTAGCTCGCGCTAGAGAGAAGAAGAGAGAAAGCAACAAACGGAATAAGCGGCCGAATTTTCGTCGCGAAGGCGCGACTCGAACAAAGGATAGGGCTGAAGACGAGAGAGGGTGGGTTGCTTGCCGCTCGCTCGCAGCGGTTAACCCGGCGAAGAATAAGGTGGAAAAATATAAGTCACGGGAGGGACGAGGGGGAGAGCGGGGCCCCTCGGGTCGTTAGCGGAGATAAGAGCGGATAGCGGCGGAATGGTAATGGAAACTCGGCGAGTTCCACTTATTACGCCGTAGCATTATGTAAATACCGGAAGGCTATTACAATTTTACAACTTACTAGGAGTGGCTTTATAGTTTC
Source organism: Harpegnathos saltator (assembly GCF_003227715.2). NCBI lineage: Eukaryota > Metazoa > Arthropoda > Insecta > Hymenoptera > Formicidae > Harpegnathos > Harpegnathos saltator. The sequence goes on from NW_020230283.1 coordinate 1,938,953, forward strand.
ATCGCTCGCTTGAGGAAGAGGAGAGGCGGCGAGAGCGAGAGAGCTGCCTGCCTCTGCCTCGTTCGTCCCTCTTCGCCAATCTCCCCCATCGCCACCCTCCACTCGATACCTCCGCCACGTACATGTTTCAGGCTCGACTTTAGCGTTCCCGCGTTTACCGAAATGAAATCGCCCCGGAAGCAGGGTAGACGTGCGAGCGGGCTCGTCACTCTGCGGTAGGTGTCTGTGTGTCTGTGTCTGTGTGTGCGCGTGTGTCTGCAGAAATTTAATATAAAATCTAATAATTAACGTGCGTCTCTCTCTCTCTCCCTCTCTCTCTCTCTCTCTCTTCCGTAGTTTAATACATCCGTAATCACACAAGTCAGTTTCTCATTAATCGCAAATATCGCGCGCGCGCCGCGGTCTCTACCGTGCGACTAGCTCTTGAAACAGGAGAAAAAGGAACACATGGCGGCAGCATCACACACCAGCGAAATAAAGTTTAAAAAATGAAAAGAGAGAGAGAGAGAGAGAGAGAGGGAAAAAACAAAAATATATTAGCCACCATTACGGTACACAAAGTGGATACTTTTATGCTTTATTGCCGCGATCCCCGCTTGCGCGTGTGCAAAATGAAAACTTCATTCTCCGGCGAATTAAAATTATTGTGTAACGCAAATGACGAGCGGGCACGCCAAGTTCGTAATAAAAGGCGCGCTTGTAATGGCGGCGCGCAATTTCACAAAAACCAGGAACGATAGGAACAAGACAAGGACAATAGTCAGCGTGTCTTTTATGGCCGCCGGGCATTATCGTTCCCGCAGTTATTGCGACGTGTTCGTAAACGTCATAATCAGTCCCGCGTTTTCTCACCCACCTCCCCTCGGAACGGAAAACGGACGAACGAACGAACGGACGAACGAACGAACGAACGAAGGAAGGAAGGACGGCAGTGGCAAGAAAAATATTGGAACAAACGTTAATCGGCGGTCTCGCGCTTTAACAGCCCCTGCGCGCTTTTGTATCTCGGGCCGCGATTATTTTCAGAGTTTAATCGCGCGCTCTCCAACGAGACCGCGCGAATTTACGTAACCGAGAAGCGCGCCCCGAGATCACGCGTGCAATTCGCTAAAAGAGTCCCCGTGATTTTTACGGCGAGCGCGTAATAAACGTCGACGAGCGCGCTTTATTGGATAGAGCAACGCGCGCCCGCGCGCGCGCACACGGCATGTACGTCACGATTATTTCGTTTCGCACGCGGAGCAACGTCGCATTAAGCGTAATACCGTGAGAATTTCGCGTCTCGCTAAAGCCCAGGCGTAATGCGCGCCATCCGATGAAACGGAAAACCGGCAGCAAAGCGAAATGGTAAACAACCGCGCGTTATCCGTCCGCACGAATGTACCGTTTTTTTCGCCGACGCTACGTCAGCGGCTGTCACGCGATAGCATCGATCCGCCGGCGCAGAGATCGTTAACGTTGATTTAATAATTGGCCGCGCACGCTAATCGGCGGACCGTCGTCGTCGTCGTCGTCGTCGTCGTCGTCGTCGTCGGCCGAGAAATCACGAGTGACGCGGCTCGGGAACGATCGCGAAGTCGCGCGGTGCTGAACTACATATCGCCGCGAATGGAGGTCACAGGGACGGATAGGACGAGGATAAGGTCGCGCGGGAGAGAAGGATACGCACGGCAGATAGAGGAAAAAATGGGAGAGGGAAGGAAGAAAAAGCGCGACGGGGGTTATCCCAGGACGAAGCTCGCAACCCTCGGGATGATAACCGATTCGCCCGGCCTGTCCCTCGCCCTTTCGCCCTACTTTCCCTTTTTTCCAGCGCGCGCGCTGGCCCGGAGAATCCATAGTCTTTCCTCCAACCCTTCTGTCACCCGAGCGATCCATCCCCCTGTGCGCGCGGAAAGAATTAATCCTGGCCAACCCGGCGACTTTAGTCCTATCCGTTGCGGATAACGTCATTCGCTTTTGTTCTTTGACGTTCTCGGGCTCTCGTCCCCTTTCTTCCTCTCGCTGAGGCACCTTTCTCTCTCTCTCTCTCTCTCTCTCACCCTCCCTCGTTTTCGCCTTGTCCTCAGCGAAAGAAACGCTTAGAAACGCGAAACAAGGGCGAGCGGCGCGTTTACCGCTCGCAGAGTCGATCGCGCGTTTTGCTCGTCACGTGAAAATCTCTACACGGATCGTTTATGAGGAACAAAAGTCCTCGCGCTATTTCTCACCTACAATTTAACAGCCCTGAATAAAAGTTTCTCGCGTCTCGTTGCTCACAGCGGAGCTCACTCTCTCCCGCCCTCTCTGCCGCTTTTTATCTACGCGGGGATTTCGGCATAGCGGCGGCCATGTTGCAACAATCTCTCACGATCGCGACGTTCCACGATTTAAGTTACCGGTCATAAATAGTGAAAGGGGTTATGCTCGGGACGGCGGCGGCGGCGAGGGGAGAGAAGGGCAGGAAGGAAGGAAGGAAGGAAGGGAGGTTATCAGTAACCGAGCGGTAGGTAAGGCGCTCAACGTCGCTCCATAGCTCGGAGCATCGCTATCGCGCTGTCCAGCCCTGACCGTACCTTCGCTCTAGCGACCGCTCTTGCCGCTAGAGCACCACCTCTAACACGATCCGAGATGCTCGCCGCAGAACGTGCTCTCACGTAAATTATACGCGCGCATGCCTCATCCTCTGCGCTCTCTCCCCGCCTCCCTCCCTCCCTCCTCCGGTCGGAGGAAACATTCCGAAAATGTCGGCCCGTTTGTATCAAGCGCCGCGTCGCGTGTCGATTTCGCGAATTTCAAGGAAGCGAACTCAAAGGACTCCCGTGACTGGAATTTATAATGTTTTTTCCTGATGCGCTCGCGGAGGAGCTCGCTCGCAATTCGGATGGTTCAATTAGAGGGAAAGGGAGGGAAGGAGAAAGGGAAGGAGGGAGAGAGAGAATCCGCGGCTTGATAATTCGACTAAGCGCGGCCCTCCGTCAATGACGATGGAAATATCCGGTTCGTTCGTTCGTTCGCTCGTTTGTTTATGAGAGAGTGTCGGATTACGGTAACTGAGCCACATCGTACGGTTAATTTGCAATATAAAATGTACGCGCCGATAAGCATCGACGCACGCAGTGCAATCAGTTTTAACGAAACCTTTGAGGCACGCTCGAACACGTCAGGGTCATTTTTAAGGTAAACGGCACGCAATTACTTTATTGCAGCGCTGATAAATATTGCAGCAGCGGAAATCGCTGTTGTTCCGTATATTGGCTGGGCGAGAAATATATCATTCCGCCGCATGCATATCGCGCAGCGCGATAATTGATCGGTTCCGTTCGAAATAACGACGCGGCTACGAATCACGGGAGATTTAAGCAGCAGTCGGCTTCCGCTCATATTTTTACAGATTCACACGTGTGCGTTCGAGATCGAACGCCGCGTGTAATTGGATCGTTCGGCCGAAACGAATGACAATCAGCGGAAGGTGAAATTCTCAATCGACAAGGACCGTCTGTCAGAGTCAGCCGCGGCCGACTGATCAATTTCTCGACGTGTTTCAAAGTCCGAACGGGTTTAAATTTCATCCGGCGCGGACGTGAAACGTCCGCTGTTAGCGACAAAAAAGGACTCGCGCGATAAGGCTGACGCGATAATAACTCCAAGCCATACCTTCAACTTGAAGCAAAATCATGCATAATGCAGCAACGTGTGTGTGTGTGTGCGCGCGGGCGTGAGATTATATTCGCGCGCGAGTTGAATCGTGTTATCGCACGGTATATCGACGAACGTTCGATAAGAATGGCGGGTCGGGCCGATAAATTGCTGGACCGAACGTTACATACACTTGCACTCGTAATCCTAAATCCCACCCATTACACCCTCCGAACGACCGCAACCTACCACCCTTCCGGCCACTATTCTGACTTAAACTGTTTGAGTTGCGACTTTACCGGATTACCACGGAATCTGCCGAACCCCTTCCTCGCCGCAGAAGTCTCCCAACCCCAGGTGATTATTTCGGGATCTCCTGCGTCCTTGTGCCGTGGTATTCAAGATAATGTTCGAGGAATGGAACGCTCGCGCGCGCGCGCGCGCGTGTGTGTGTGTGTGTATATATGTGGGCGCCTGCTAACGCGACGGAAAAACGGAGCGTTTCGTCGTCGGAAATCGGCACGTGCGCGACCGACTCGACTGACCGAAAGACGAAGGTCCTCCCCGACGAGAATTAATTTTCAAGAAATCGGCGCGCGCAAAAGTCGCCCTCGCGAGACTTTGTAAGAACCGAGAGAGAGAGAGAGAGAGAGAGAGAGAGAGAGAGAGAGAGAGAGAGAAAGTTCCTCTCGAAGCGGCTCGCACAGTGTCGGCGAATTCGCGAACGGTATCACGAAGTAGGCAACTGTCGTAAAAAAAATGCGCGCGAACGAGCGCGAACTCCCGTAAAAGAGTTTCCGGAGTGGCCACTCGGACTTCTTTACGTCGCGAGAGAACGGGCGTCTTCGCGCGCGAGCGACTCACGCTAAATCCGCTACTTGCGTTATGCATTTACCGGGGCGCGTAGTTTTTCAGCGCGTTATGCTCGAGGCGGACGCGCGCTGCGTCGTTTGCGAAAGTATGGCCGGCGAAATGAGGGAAACATCCCGCAAGGGAGACGGATGGAGGGGGGGGGGGGCGGGAGGCTCTCCCCCGCGAGCAAAGAAATCTAGAAATTCGACGAACGCACACAGGTGCCCTGGCCAGGTGGATTTCTCTCGCTTTGAAGCCGAGCGCAAAATATAAGACGGGGGTCGCGTTGGCGCTGAAAGTCCGACGCGGAATCGACGCGTCGGTCGTCGTCTCGCGACGTCGCGTCGTCGGGCGTTTCGCGACTGGTTCCTCGTTTCGCGATTTCCCGAACGCGGGGCGGGGTGAGGCAGGGGTGACGCGACGGGGCGCGAAAGAGGCGGCTGGAGATTTCATTCTTTCCGATGAAACCCAACGCCCCGATGCGTCGGCTTTCGGCTCGCGCATGATACATTTATTGATCCTGTGGCATCAAACGTTTACGAGTCGCTCTTTGAGGGCGAAGATGAAAGCGCTGACGCTCGACAAGTGCACGCCGGCTTAAGCGCTCCTCTATTTCTGCCCGCGCCTTTGATGCGCATTATCAGGCTTTCTTTTTTTATTCGGCCGTCCGATATATATATATATATATTCGCGAGCCTTTCAGAGGTAACGGCGCGCCGATATCACAGCCGAGGCCGGCCGCATTTTTAATCTGTTTTGAGTTTTAATCTGTTTTGAGTTTGTCCGTGGGGCCACGCGCTTTCGCCTTGCGTTTCTCCCTCCCTCCCCCCTCTCTCTCTCTCTCTCTCTATCCATAACTATAATTCCAGTTGTTATTATTTGTAAGTTTACGTTCTCACAGTCCTTGTGGATCAATCTTTCGTCGCTTTCGTGCACATTCGTGAACAAATCTAAAAAATTACGACTCGTAATATATATCTCGTAAATCTCACAAATTATTACTTTACTTTAATTTTCATGCGCCATTTATATTTATATATTTTTTCTCACGCTCTAGGGGATATTTATCTCAAGAGCGAATAAACTCATTTCTCTCTCTCTCTCTCTCTCTCTCTCTTTTTCACGGCGAGATGTCGGATGAATCGAACAGCGGCGATATACCTTGCCTCGGCTCATCCTCCGCTCTTTCCTCCCCCGTTCGAAGGAACTATCGCGCGCAAAAAATGGCAACGCACGCACACAAAGGGCTGTGACGCCATTACGCACGCGCGATACATTCATTTATAAATGCGTAAGCCGCTCAGCCTGACAATGGCACTGGCCGAAATAAAATGCGACGCGTGCATTAACCGGGTCCCCGAAACCCGAAACCGCGCACCACTGTCAGGCCGCAATTCGCGGCGCGTTTTACGACGCGTCGTCGCGTTTCCGCTTTACCGCGAATCGGCGCGATCTTCGCGGAACTCGCCGAGGTCCAAATCCGGAGAAAATGGAGTCCTCCGATATCCCCGTGACCGACTCTCTCTCTCTCTCTCTCTTTCCCTCCCTTCCTGCCGAGAGCGGAGGCGATAAAAAAGGGGGGGGGCCGAGATTCCCTCTTTCTTCCTCACTCTTTCTCTCTGCCTCCCCCTCCCTGCCGGTCCCGCAGGGTGCTTTTTATCGAGTCCCACGCCTGAGATTTCGGTAGCGCTCGTAAACCTCACCCTCCGAGACATCATTCCTTTCCGGAGAGGTTCGCGAAATAACCGGCATTCAACGGCGCGACGTTCGTCCGTGCCGTAATGCAGTTCTCCCTCTCCCCTGCGCAACCCCATGCCGCCGCCGCCGCTCCTTTCCACAGCCTCAGCCCGCAGCACCTCCTAACCCACCGCCGACACGCTGACTATAACATCGGCTGTGAACGTCGCGCGCGCGCGACTATAAATTCAAGCGCCGAAACGGCACGTCCCTCGCGCGGGATCGTATTTAGAGCTAAGCGGCTTACGGGCTTTCTTCCGTTTTGATTTAACAGTGGAAAAATGGTTTAAGCTCCGCGCTCGCGTTTCTCCGCTGCGAAAAGTTGTGGCAATGCGAGATAACTAACTGTGCGCGGCTCGCTCGCTCGCTCGCTCGCTCGCTCGTTCACTCGCGCGCGCCAATGAAATCCCGAACTTATCTATCCCGGCGCAGCGCGCGTCGCAATTTTAGAAGCGTCCGCGGGGCGTGCTTTTTATTCGACGGTCAAACGAATATTTTTCCACGGACCGAAGCGGCGCGACTAGTGGTCGCGCGATAACTCTAATGGGTCCAGCTGAAACGACCCGGAACGCACGCGCGCGCGGTAACTATTAGCGAATCTCGCGATAGATAATTAACGCTTAAACATTATCGCATAGCGATCTGTATTTATTGTTATAATATTCACCGCGTGCTGAGGCAATTATCTATTTGTAAAACACAATTAGCGCGGCGGCCGGGCAAATTCTCTCGCTCGAAAAAGGGTCAACCGGGCGAGGCGAGGCGAGGCGAGACGAGGAAGAGGCGAAACCGGACGGAACGGGACGAGACGGGACGGGGCGAAGCGGAGCGAGATGAGGCGAGGCGATGCGATGGATTCCTCTTTAAAGCTTTATACGCACCCATTCGTTAATCTCCGCGAGCTTCTTTTGTGCCGGCCGATTCTCTGTGAGAGTTTTCTAGACGATCGCGCATCTGAAGAAGCTTCTTGGAGGAGCGCGCGCGGTAGGGGATGTAAAAGGACATAATCGCGCGTCTAAGCCGTCCGGGCACGTAGAAATTCAATAGCGATCTAAACTCCATCGCCTCGGCCACGAGTTAGCACATTCATAGTAGTTTACCCTCCGGCTCCGCCCCGCTCTTACAATCCCGCGGAAGGGATGAATAGGACGTAAAGGCGGCCATTGTGGAGCGCCATTCAATCGGCCGACAACAGAAACACCATTAGGGGCAATGTACGTTGCTGCCAATTAAAATGTAGACCGACAGCCGGAACGACCTTGTCTCGATTCACGTCACTCCGCCGCCGTCGAATATTGATGGATCGAGACGTTAAATCAGCTGATGGAGCACGCACGCGCGCGCGCGCGCGCGCCTCGTTGCGCTACGAAAAACCGCTCTCTCGCCCTTTAGCCGCCATTTCACGAGAGTCATCAGATATAACGACTCTGATTTAACACCGCGACGCGCGCGCTCGTTTTCCGATTCCGTCAATCTTTGAGCGAGCTTCTCTCGTTTCCCGAGTCGCTCTCGCGTCACTCTCTCTCGTCCCTCCTCGATCCGCAAGTTCGCCCGCAGCTAAATTCTCCGTCGCGACATTTACGAAGCACGGGCTGGGCTTGGGAAAATTATCAATTTCAAGTTCAACACCAAGCTTAAACCTGATGTTAAAACGCTTTAAATCCGGACCACACGGAGTCGGCTCGATTTGACACGCGCAGCAACCTGATCGCCTCCGACGCGGTCGAGCGTGCGTTTCACCGCCGGACAATTTTATCCCCCGTTTCCGCCAATCTTTCTCGCTCGTCGTTACGAGCTTAGGAGCGTTCTCGCAGCGCGCGACTCCCACGCGGGGACGTCTCGCCAAGCGAAAAGAAAGAAAAGTCGCGATACGGATAACTGCGGCGCGGTGGGACGCAGCCAGCCAGCCAGCCAGCCAGCCAGCCAGCCAGCCAGCGACGCGTAGCGAATCCGGTTGGCCGCGGGCGGTTGAATCACCGCCGTAAACCGCAATTCGCGTATTATGCCAACGCGATTCAACGGTCGAATGAGGTTGGAGGTCTCTTAGTGCGCGGATCTTGGGTGTACCGCACGTGCGCCGACGAGGGATTAATTAACGAATCGTGTACCGTGCGCGGTCGCGGTGCGTGCTGGCCGGATGTCTGTGTTCGTCGACGAAGAGAGAAAGAGATAGGCGAAGGGGCGGGGGAGGGGGGAGGGGGGGAGCTTGAATTCTCGCCGGATTCGCGGCGATAACGTACTATTTTGCCGCTCGACTCTATGTAACTCGATGGCTACCTGCTCCTGATGCACACGATGCCGTCTGTCTGCGAGACGCAGAGAGAGAGAGAGAGAGAGAGAGAGAGAGGGGGGGAGAGAAGGGGGGAGAAGAGGGACGCGAGCGAGATCGATATTTTGAGTGCCGAGCCATAACAATAACTCAGCTCTGCAATCTTTGCGGGTGATTCAGTAGGGCGTAAGGCAGTTCAATTATTCCGTAGTCCCTTCAATTTATCTTGCCTCCTGACTGCGTCGTGTTAATTTTCCGCGGCTTCGGAAGAAATCCCAGTGGCGTTGAGCGCGCGCGCGCGCGCGCGTGCGCGCGTGCGGTTGTTCGTTCTCGGATGAAGCCAGCACGCGCCGGCGGCGAATCCTTTGAGGCATTTCCGCGCACCCGCCGTGTAAGATACAGCCGGGAGAGAGCAAAATTCGGAACTGGATTCGCGGCCGACGATATGCGATGACGTGCGTGCGTGCGGATCGATTTGAGACGACGGGGCGAGGGAGGGTGGGTGCGCGCGTGCGTGCGTCGCGCGCTGCTACCCTCAAAGTGAAAATCTCTGAAAAATGCGCACAAGTGCACGTCGCCCCGCGGTCGTCTACGCACTCCGTCGAGCAACTTGCCGAATCTCACCGCCTCTCGTCGCGGCCTTCGTCGAGGATCTCGAGGGGCTCTCCCCCGGAGAATTCAGCGCGCGCGGCCGACACACCATTTTCTCGAACGTGAGTGTTCCATCTTTGAGGAATAAACGTACACCGTCTCTCACCGTTGCCTGTCTCTCGCGATACCGATTGCCCGTCTCAATCTCGCGACGCGAGAGTCCTTTGACGCTCGCCATGAGTGACACGAGTCGCGGCGGAGAAATTATATATCTTGACAAGGTGTGCAATGTCGCAAAGGGGACTTGAATACTCTGAAACGACGTCTAATGTTAATATTGCGATGCGGAGAACATTGCGAGCGAAGAACGCAGCGGCGCGAGATTCACCGGTTGAAAGTCACACACTTCTTCTTCTTAGCACGTTTAACGCGCGGCAGCAAATTGCGGCGACAATCGCCGAGACGACAAAGTCACCGAGCGAAGGTCGACGCGCGCGAGATCGCTCGAGGAGAATTTCGGGTTCACCGGCGCACCGCGCTTCCGCTTATTTAATAACGCCAACGTGTTTACGAGCTTTAAATATCGAAGGCGTCCGCGAGCGGAATCGTATCGCCGATACACGCTCGAGTGCAATCAGCGAAACGATCGCAAAAAATCGGAGAGAATCGGATAAAAGGGCGAGAAAAAGGAAGAGAGGGGGAGGGAGGGAGAGAGAGAGAGAGAGAGAGAGAGAGAGAGAGAGAGAGGGAGATGGAGTGATAAACAACGATCAAGAGAAAGAAACGCGGTTGCAGTTTGCGCGCGAACGCAAAACGAGCAGCACGAGCAGCGCGAGCAGTTGCGCGCAAATACAGCCGCGCATACACGCGAGCATACGCGCGCGTATACAGAGTGGCGATAAAGTAATCCACTGTCGTTATTGTTCGACTTCTACCTCTCTGCGCAAACCGCTCGACTCTCTCCGGTCCAGACCACTTCCGGACTACATTGTTAATAATTACTGCGAGATTCGCGTAACCGCAGAATGCGCGCCGCCAGCTATCCCCTTCCAGCATGGCGTTGTTAATTCCATTATTTATCGCGTAATTCGCGGCGAGTCGAATCTCTCTCTCTCTCTCTCTCTCTCTCTCTGTGCTTCTCTCTTTCGCCCGTTCTCTCTCTTTCTCCCTTCTCCTCCTTCTGCTCTCTTTTCCTCCGGCCTTAATTCTCGACGAGAGATGCAATTGCCGAATGTGTAGTTAATAACGTTAAAAGGTATCGCCGACATCGTCGACGGTCGGCTTGTTTTGCGTCGCGTTATTAATCGGGCGGACGCGGGGACGTGTCCGAGCGCGGCAACAACGGATATCTGTGCCGCGACGACGGTAAAATCGCCGCTTCCGAATGAGTTGAGCCGGAATTTCAATCACGCGCGAGTTTATGGAGATACTTCATCGGAATATGAAGAGCGTAAATAACAGTTATACACAGAGGGTGCGTGCGCGAACAAATTGCCGGGGGGAATGTATTTTCCAAAGTTCGCGCCGATCGCGCGCGCCTTTGAGAATCTCCAATTGAACGCGCGCCGTTAAAACCGAGTCTGGCTAAGCGAGCGACGCCGCCGTCGTATCTCCTCCTTTCCAGCCACCCCCCCTCCCCCCACGCTCCTCCCTTATTTACGCGCAGATAGCCGAGGCTCGGGCGTTATTTGCGAGCGCGAGGTATTCGGAGGCTTGGCAGCTCCCGGGCTATGCACCGGGATGAAAGTGGTCCGGTCGGTTCGCGAGTGGATCGACTGGTCACCTACTTTTACATCTCGGCCGTTTGTCGGCGCGGCGGCGCGAGAGGGCTGCCGCCGCGCCGCCATCCATTTGTATGGCAAAATCCTGAGAATTGCGAGGGCTGGCCGCTTGTTCCGCCGGATCCCGGATTTAAAAGCGTTTCGGTGTAAACAGTCGTATCTCTCGCGGCATCGCCACCACCTAATTTTTTCTCCATTGACGATGCGCACCCGCAGTTTCCCGCTCCGCGCTCCCTTTTTCTCCACCCTCCCATCCCTCCTCCCTCTCTCTCTCTCTCTCTCTCTCTCTCTCTCTCTCTCGCACGTCACCCTCCGCGCCTGTTCCGCGAGGAAAGTCGCCGGGCGCGTCTCGTCATCCGCGAATATCCGCGATTCCCCGCGGAAACACGCGAGACCGCGGCGGAAACGTGCGCGATTGCTTCCCGCGATCATTTATCCAGCCTCCATTTCGGCGATCGTCTCATATCGCGATAACGTGTATTCGCTCCTCTCTGCGGTCTCTCCGAAACGTCTCTCTCCCGGTCTCTCGGCCGTCGTTCTTAATTGTCCTCGTTTCCTCCTCTCGCCCGGCGCTTCATTCTTTTCCGAGCGACCGCAGCCGAAGCGACCGGCAAATCCGCTTTACTCCCTTTGCCATTCGCGAAGCCAACAAGCCGGGCTCGTTTCCCCCGACGAGCGGCTCCGGAGACACCGGACGCGATACGCCGTCATGGTCGTCAATCCGGAAAGTTTGGCATTTTGCTTTATACCCCGCGCGTCGTCGTCGCCGTCGTTCGCGGAGAAAGAACAGGAGAACAATCGAGTCCTGTCCCCGAAGGGCGCGTCCGCCCGGAGAACTCGGAGCGAGGAGCGATCCCGCCCGTCGTCAAGGACGCGTCAAGCTTGAAGGAGGAGCGCGTAATTGCGCGCTCGCCGCTTTAAATCCGGCGATCTCGGGAATCTCCTCCGCGCGCGAGACGCGCCGCATGCGGGAAAAGGAGCCAAGAGAGAACGGAGAGACGCGTCCCATATGTGTCTGTCAGTCGTTCGCACTCATCCTTCTCGCTCGTCGAAGCTCGCGAGCGATGTACAATTTAGTCTCATGTCACACTAATTTAATACCGAGCGACGCGCTCATTTTTGCCTCCCGCTCGGAATTACCGTCGCCGCCGTTTGTGGAACACACGTGACGGCGAAGCGGTGAGAGGAAGGGAGAGGGAGGGAGGGGGGGGGTCGCCTTTTGGAGAACACGCGTGAGAGCACGGCGACGGAACGATCGATATTCTAAAAAGGCGACAGAGAAGAGCCGTGTCGGCTGCGAGCGTCGCGCGCGCGTTCGGTCGCGCTAACGATTTTCGCCGTCTATTTTGAGGAAAAACAGGAAATTTCCGTCGTCGCTTTCGTCGAACGAAAATATCGATTTTCGTTTGGCCGCGCGCGACAGCGCGGCCCGGGCGCGCCGGGGACGGGTGTAGAGCGACGTAGTCGCGGCGTGGTGTTTCGAGAAGATCGATAATTGGGGCCGGTCGCGGGGAATATTTGCTTTTGTTATTCGCCAGGCTCGTGCCACCGCAGATGCACGTTCGCGATATTAAAAAGATATTAGGACGTCGCGCTTAGAGACTGGACTGTAAAGCCGCGCGCACCGTTCTCAGACGGAGATTGTATTTCAGATAACGGTGAATTTTACAACGCGTCGCGATATATGGGTCAACGGAAAGGGGCCGTACGGAGGGGCGAGGAGGGGGGGGGAGAGAGAGAGAGAGGGGGGGCGAGGGTGCGAAAGCGGTGGAGATAAGGGTGTAACTCCGGTCGGATGGATCGTTCGTGCGACGATTATCTCGCGTGACAATGCGTTGCCGCAATTTCCGTCTACGCGACGGCGAGTTTTAAGAACTCCATTTAAATGCCACGGCCTCTAATCAAACAGGAGAAGGAGCGAGTGTCAGGGAGTTTATCGCGTATTGCTGTAATTGTGCGTCCTCGTGGAATATATAGCTCGAGAGACGGCGTAGCGAATGAAATTAACGTTAACAATTCGTTGGCACTCTCTCCCTCTCTCTTTCTCTCTCTCTCTCTCTCTCTCCCTCTCTCTCTCTTTCTACTTGCCCTTACGCCGGAACAGGAAAGAGAAAAAACAGCGTGGTAAGGCGTAACTGCCAGCTGATGAATTAAAGAAGCGGAGTTAATAAACTAAAAGTAATCGCGCGTTCGCTCGCCTGTGCACGCCGAAGAGCGAATCAAAGAGTTTGTAACTTGAAAGTTTTTAATTTCCGTGCAAGTTTTATTATTTTGCCAAAGAAGCGAGTTTTTAATTTAAAATCCGACGCGATCATTGCGCGCCTGCGGTGACAATCGGCCGCGTTAGAGCTCTCCCGTTCGTACGAAGGGAGCGGCGGAGACTCGTAAGACTCTAACGAGAAGCGACGATTCGTCGCGTGAACGGGAGCTCCCGATGATTACGAGGAGGCAGAGCGAAGGAATAAAACGAGAGAAAGAGACGGAGGAATTGAAATGGCGAAAGTAATCGGGAAGCGACGAAGATACTTGTGCGAATATCTCGGACGGCGCGCGATCGACATCAGCTGATCATAAAGCGACGCTTCGAAAATAGAAACGGCGGAAGAACCGCGAATCGCAATCGAGATCGAAAGAGAGAGAGAGAGAGAGAGAGAGAGAGAGAGAGAGAGAGAGAGAGAGAGAGAGAGAGCGAGAGGGAGAAGGAGCGGCGAGGGGGAGGGAAAACGGAAGGAAGAGAGAAAAGGAGAGCAAGAGAGGCGAGTCCTGCTGGACGGCTGCCACAAGGCGCTTCGAAAGTAACGATCTCGTTATCGTTCCGCCTCGAGAAGCGAAGGACTTAAGATAATAAGTTTGTATGGGAGGATGGAGAGAGTCCTTAATAAGAAACCGGAGCGCTCTCTCGCGCGCGCAGGAGGGAAATGGCTCCTGCTTACTCCCCCCTTCCCCCCTCTCTCTCTTTCTTCCTGCTCACCGTCATCCGCATCGGACCACTCAACTTATTAATTCCATTAATATTTCTTTCATGCGATTTGACGCACCCCGACGCGCGGTGAGATTATTAAAAGCGCGAGCGCGAGGACGTGAGGAGGAGCCTTAATGCCCTCGGAAATTTCGTCTTCATTACTGGACGGTGCTTATTTAGGAAATCAACCGATCCTTCTGGGATATCGCGCGAAATGCCACTTATCTCTCTTATCTCGCAGTGTCACACCCTACCTTGCATTGTTCTCGAGGCACTACCCTTAACCCTTAAGCTCATTCTCCTTATTGTCTAATATACAGCCTACCTCTCGTGAATTGTTTTTTGCGGGGGGAGGGGGGGGGGTATAATTTTCCAAACTGTCAATCGAAAAGTTCCTTTAATGTAGAAAGCCGATTCCACCGACACGATCATTCGTATTTTTGTCGAAGAGAAATCACGAAATTGTAGATAAAGAGAAAACGTACGCGGATAATCCACGAGAGAGAGAGAGAGAGAGAGAGAGAGAGAGAGAGAGGGAGGGAGAGAGAGAGAGAGCAAATGAAGTACGACCGATAGATCTGCCGTTGCTGTTTCTCGAAAAAAAAAAAAAAAAGAAAAAAAAACGCGCGGCAGCGACACAGCCGTGCGCGACGTAACTGTGTGACGCATTTGCAAATAACCCATTAAATTTGACGGGCTCGACCGACACAAAAGTCCCCGTGACATTAATTAATCTCGCTCGGTCGAGTAAAACGCACACAGATTCGACGGCCGATGCGAACGCGCGCATATATCCGCTCGCCTCGCTCTCGCGGTGATTACATGCAGCGGATCGCTCGGCACGCCCGCTGAAGACGTGTGGGTGCTAATCAAACGCGCTCGCATCGATCAGCGACGATGGACGATCATCGCGCGACGAGTGTCTCACGCGTTTGATTTTTCGAGGAACGTTCGATAGTTCGATAGGCTGACGAGACGAGAAACCGCCGTCCGTCCGTCCGTCCGTCCGTCCGTCAATCCGACGTCGCCGGCGAGTGTAATCCCAAGTTCGTCTCTCGGAGCGGCCGCGAGAAGAGAGCCACGAGCATCGGCTCGTTCGGAGCGGGTCGAGAAAGTCGAGGAAGATTTCGAGAACAACGGCGCGGTCCTCGCGGCTGAAGCGACTCGTCGGGGAGAAGGCGAAGTTGTCCGCCGTCATCTCCGTGAAACATTTCGGTCACTGCACATTGTTGCGAGAGGAGTGCACGGGCGAGAGGAATCGGGAGAGACGGAGCGAGAGGTGGTCTGGCGGGGGAGGACGGGTGCCACAGTGGCAGGGGGTGGCAGGGGGGAGACAGAGAGAGAGAGAGAGACAGAGAGGGAGAAAATATCCGACACCCCGGTTGGTTGGTCCGCCTCTGTCCGACGGATGACGTCCACGATCAAGCTCCACCCACACACATGCCCCCAGCCAACGCACACATACGCACACGCACACGTACACCCCCGCACGCACACGCTTACGCACACACGTACAGAGAGAGAGAGAGAGGGGGGGAGGGAGAGAGAGAGAGAGAGAGAGAGAGAGATAGTTACGCCAGCCGGTGCGTACGTGTGGAAGCCGACACACGCGCGACATTCGCAAGCTCACGAACCACCCTTCGAGAGACTCGAATCAGGGGAGAGAATGAGAGAGAGAGAGAGAGAGCGAGAGAGAGAGAAAGAGGAAGAGAGAGAGATAGAGAGAGAGAGAGAGAGCGAGAGAGGGCGGGAGGGAACTGGTCCGCGGTCAGAGTTGGCGAGAGAGCTCGCGAAGTAAAGGGTTGCGACAGCGTACCTTCTCGGGGGTGATGAGCGGCGTGATGTACGTGGTGACCGCCGTCGTGTATACCTTGCGATGACCACTGGATGAGAGAGAGAAGCTGCAGGTCACTCAGTACCACCGTGGAGTACCGAGTGCCGTGCGATCGGCGCGTCGCTCTTCCTCCGCGGCAGAGGAGCAGGCCCGGAGATTCGACTGGGACTCGATCGATCGATCCGATCGACCGGTCCGGAGCGCCGAGACTTTGGCGCCTCCGTCGAGGACACACGCGCGTGTACCTGTTGTCGAGGTCGTGCTCGTGGTCGTCGTGCTCGTGTGCACGTCTGTCCGTCCGTCCGTGCGTGCGCTGGTCGATCGTGCGACACGGCCGAGAATTTTCACACTTCCGTCGGTCTCGTCGCGGCGAGAGAGAGTTCACTGCGCGAAGCTCGGGGGGGCTCGCGCTTGTACCCTACCGAGCGCGCTTTCCACGATACTCCTCTGCGCTGTCGATCGGACCGACAAACCACTGATCCTGGTCAGTCTGTCTCGAGCAGGTTGCCCTCGACGCCTCGCACACAATATACGTCTCTCTCACAGTCTCTCCCGGGGGTTACAGGTACTACGATCTGCAGACGTGACACGGTCGTTGCTCGCGCCGTTGCTCACCGGACGTACACTTTCCGCGACGTGTGGGCAAGACACTGGGGGGAGGGGGAAACGATCGGTCGATCGGGCGCTCGATGACGTCGTCGACGACGACGACGACGGACGACGGATAACGCACGACGAACGTGACGACGGTATCAGCGGTTCGCGCGTCTTCTCTCCCTCCGCGGCGCCGGCTATATTCCTCTCTGTCTCTCTCTCTCTCTCTCTCGGCTCGGCTCGGCTCGGCTCGGCTCGGCGCGCGCTCCCTCGTCTGATCTCTCCAAATGTGTGGAACCGGTCACGTCGTGTCGGACGATTCGTCGTCGTTTATCCTCCGCTGGTACCGCACGACGCGGGGAGGATGCCAACGAGACGGACGAAGAACACTCCGGGACAGACAGAGAAAGAGAGACAGAGAGAGATAGAGAAAAAAGAGAGAGGGAGAGAGAGAAAAAGAGAGAAAAAGAGAGAGAGAGAGAAAGGGAGAGAGAGAGAGAAACAGGACAGGTCGACTCGCGAGAACACACAGGCAGGTGGTCGTCGTCGCGCTCTTCGTCGCCGTACGTTGTTAGGTTCAATGCTGCACGCTGTGATGCCGAGAACAGAATGGGGCGATCGTGGAGGCCCGGGCAGTGAAGCCGTAGCGAGGGGAGGTGAAGAGGTGACGCGCGGGTGGCGGCGGAGTGGGGTGTCGGATAGAGGGGCGAGTGAATATTCCGGGAAGGGGCCCCTTCATCCCGCTCTTTCACGTCCTCCGCCCTCAAGCGAGAGCTACCCCTCCGAGGCGCGCAGGCGCCCCCGGGGGCGCTACCGTCGCTCGAGGGGGGTGCGTTTCCAGAGGAAGACGAAGGGAGAGCGAGCGATCTAGAGAGAAGGGTGGAAGAGCAAGAGCAAGGGGTTGCGTGTGAGAGAGACGGAGAGAGAGAGAGAGAGAGAGAGAGAGAAAGAGCGAGAACGAGAGCGAGAGGGAGAGAGAGAAAGAGAGAGAGAGCGCGCGCGCGAGGGAGCGAGGGAGCGAGACAGGCAGACACGGGCAGACAGAGAAAACGTGAACGCGAGGGCGAGAGCGAGAGAGGAGAACACGGGCTCTCCTTCTCGCTCGCTTCCTTCCTTCCTTCACCAGCAGCAGCACACCCCAGCATCGACCGACGCGCCACACTGCTCCGAGCCGTTCGTAGCTTCTCCTCCCGCGCCCTCCCTCCCTCCCACCCCTGCCCACAAACCTTCTCGCCACGCCGACCCAACGGGAATACTTAATGCCAGAAGGGAGAGAGAGAGAGAGAGAGACAGAGACAGAGAGAGAGAGAGAGAGAGAGAAAGAGAGAGAGAGAGAGAGAGGGGAGAGGAAGAGGAAGAGAGAGGCTGACTGCCTGACTGCCTGCGCCAAGCCACGCTCGCTTGACGGCGGGATGGCAGCGAGGGTGGCCAGCGCACAGAAGTGGAGAGGCTCGCGCGAGTCGCCGGATGTTGCTCGCGAGAGTTTCGCGGCTACTTGTTACACGTCGTCCGCAAGCTGCCGCCGAACTGGCGACGAGATTTCGCGGGAACGATAGGTCGCTCGTGATATCTCGCTCGCCGAGAGACGTGAGTCTCTCCGCTCGACCGCGCGCGTTCTGATGGAATTCGCGTCGCGTATCAACCGCATGAACCAGCCACGCGCGATCAATGGGTCTTGCTCGCCGAGTCGCGGGGGTTAAAAATAGCGCGAGTAATCTGTCGGCCGAGATGGCGGCGCGGCGGCGGCGGAGGAGAGCTGTCGCATCGTTTAAAAATTCGACAACGAGACATCGGGAGTATAACGAGGGTGCAAGAGACCGGGTCCGGCCCGCTCGATATTCTATCGACAGCTGCCGAGATAGCGCTACAGCGATAACCCGCTGGTCCAAGTAGTTGCAGCCCTCGCTGGTGAACGGGAGAGAGCCTGTTCGACCAATATTGACCACTACTACTCCCGTCGGATCCCGAAGCCAAGTGCCTCCTCGGCTACCTGCCTACCTGCCTGCTTGCCTGCCTGGCTTGGCTGGCTGGCTGGCTGGCTGGCTGGCTGGCTGGAGGCCAGGGTCTTCCCTCTCGCTCGTCTAACGTTTCGGTGTGAACGTATCCTACGCTTAACGCGGAAGGAAGGGACTAACCTAACCCAGAAAGATTTCATTGAGCCGCAACGTGACTTAGCCGGCCATCAGTACTATAGACTTCGCTCGCTCTCTTTCTCTCCATCTTCGCGGCAAGTCTCGCAATGACCGTCGCCGCCGTTTCGGAAGAAAGGGAAAGAGGACCTGCCGTAAGAATCGCCATTTTTTGGGAAATACCGCCGCTTCGGAATACGCCGTCGAAGCGTCTCGGATAAGGTCCAATGGTTCTGGTTATCGCGCGGGATAAGCGACCGTTCGGACCGTTTCGGAACTCGGGTCAAGCTTTCGCGGGAGTATGTGGTACTGATATCGATATGACGTTTTTTTCGTCTGCCTCCCCTCGCTCTTCCTCGTCCCTCTCTCGCGCTCACGTACCCTCTCTCTCTCTCTCTCTCTCTCTCTCTCTCTTTCCCTTCGTTATCGCCGTGGGGAGATAAGAAATTTAGTTTGTTTGTCTGTCGCTCGTAGCACGGTACGAGGGATACCGATAACGCCAACGGGAGCGGCGGCATTCCCAATTCTCGGATGATGGCGCTTGCGAGAGACAAGGTGAAGGGGAAGGCGGGCCTCCGCTTGCTCGCGTGCATTTGGCTTGCATCCAAAGCGAGACGCTGAATGAACTTGGCGGGAAAACCGCATTGGCGCGTGTTTCCTTCTGTCGTACGACAGACGCGACTACAATGGTTGGCAATATCCTTGCGCCGGCTGCGTAGAGACGTCTCCATGTTGGGAAATAACACTGAAGATAACCTGGGAATTTATCGACTCCCTCTCGCGCTAGTAAATAAATTTGCGCTGTCTCAATCCGCGGCTTTATTCCGCGGCTTTTATCGGCGGACCGGCTTTTCCTTCTTTTTCCTCCCGTTTTCCCCTTTTCTTCCTTTTCTTTTTTCTCTTTCTTCTTTTTTTTTTTTTTCCCGACATAACTCGACATTTTGTTTGCACCGCCACATGTGCGCCGCGCGCGCGTATTAAAAGCCAATGGTTTCGACGTCAATCATTGTTAACCCGTAAAATTAATTCCTTTTTGCGCTCTCTTTCCCCGCGCGCCCGCCGCACCCATCCGGCTGTAATTTAGAGAAACGCGTTGTTCATTTTCAACGCGATGTAACTTACGTTCCGAGGCATTATCAATTTCGGCGGAATGTCAGCGTGAAAAACGGGACAAAAAAATCGTCCGTCGTCTATATGCGCCAGCGCGAAATTTTCAAACACTGCGCACACATCGTCGCCGCTCGCGCTCGAGCGCCGCGTTCCTGCAGCAAAGCTCTCGATATATTGAAAACAAAAAAAAAAAGAGAAAAAAGAAAAAAGAAAAAACAGGAACAGATTAACGTGTCGATTTAAAACCCAGACGACGAGGCGCGCCCACCTGGGCGATCTTCAATTCCGCGCTTCGGCTCGTTTCGGCACGTTCCATTACGTTACCTTGCGGTTGCGTATTTATGGTGTAATAACGGAGCGTTACCGCGGAAACGGTTAGTGGTGGGCGAATGACGGATTATTCACTGGCCTCGAGATTTCGACCGGTCAATGTGATCCCGTAACCGCTTCGACGATCCCACAATAATCATTACTCTGGGGGCTGTCGACTGCCAAGGATGACATGTAATCATGATATTGGCACGTAACTGAGTTATCGCGCCACACGGAAGGGTCCGCCCTTTCCTCCGGGGGTTCCCTTCGGTCAACGTATATTCTACCGGGCGAGCAGATCGACGAGACGTTAATGCGATCGAGCCGTTAGGCATCGCGTGGATCCCTAACGCTAAGTGAAACGTTCCTGATGCGCCCCCCCCTCCCTCCTCGCCGTCTGCGCCGTCCGCGCGAGCAGCGAAAAACCGACACCGGTCGAACCGGTGACGTGTTAATTAATTTGAATGTGACGTATCGTGCGCGCGGATATTTTCCGCGAGCGGAAATTTAAATAAAATACTGATATTGCTGCGATGGATCTGAATTTTAGCACACACGCACGCGACTAAATTGACATGCTCTGTGTAGAATATTGAATTAACGATTTTCTCTGTGTTTATCAAATATTACAATAAATATTTCGTTAATGTAATACTTCCGCCGAGCGCGCGATGCAGACCGTAATAATGGAACCGATACCGAAGCGACGCGGAGCATTAAAATGAAAAAAAGAGAGAGAGAGAGAGAGAGAGAGAGAGAGAGAGAGAGAGAGAGAGAGAGAGAGAGAGAGAGAGAGAGAGAGAGAGAGAGAGAGAGAAGAAAAACGTCGTGTCGAAAGAATTTCCGACGGAGATCGGAGAACACGCCTTTCTAACGTTTGTCGACGTTTCTTTTTTTTCTTTTTTCAATTATTCGCGCGCTCCCCGCCAATAATTCGTGGAGTGCTCTCCCGCTTTGTTATCCCACCCCCGATATCCCCGGCGAGATATCGTTAATTGGAGCACCGCGAGAGATTCACTTTTTGCGTTGCCCGAAATTGTGTCCCGATCTCAAGCGTTGAAAGTTCCTCTCGCCCTTATCCGGGAGTCACGGCGGCTCGATTACGACGAATAAAAGAGCAGCGTTAACCCGTTCGCGGGGGAGCGTACCCCTGGAAAGCTCCGATACCGAAGAAAAAGAGCGCCGATCCCTTTTAACCCGCCTCTCGCAATCGGTATTTGTTTCGGTGACAGTACAAGGGCAGCGTATTTTCGTCGTCGGACAGCAGTCGAGTTTCCGAGGCCCGCATGCATGATGCACGCGCGGAAGAAAGAGAGAATCGAAAGAGAGAGAGAGAGAGAGAGAGAGAGAGAGGGGGGAGGGAACGGGGAAGAGAGGGGGTGCGGAGGAGGTGCGGCGGTGGGGGCGTTCGATTGGACCGTTCGACCGCAGTGGAAACTCTTCCACGACCTAGTTCGCCCTTTCCCGCATGACGTCGCCGGGATTTTTGGTCGCGATCCCCGAGCTCGATACTTATCTCCCCGCCAATATGGCTCATCCCGAACGACCCGGCTCGCCTGTCTACCGCTCGAGACCGCTCCTCGATATTCTCTCTCCCGACCTGTCCTCCGTCTCCTTCCTCACCTTCTGCTCCGCGCGACCCGGCCGAACGAACAGCTCGAAACTTTTCTAAAATATTAGACGCTCGACGCTCCGACGTGCTCGAAGGGCGTGAGGAAGCTTCTCCCCCGCCCTCCCCCGTGTCTCTCTCCACCGTTCGTCTAGGCCTCTTTCTCTCTCTCTCTCTCTCGTTTCAATCTTCCCAGCGCTCGACGCTCATTCACTTCGCACTCGTTGCTACCGATCTCCCCTCGAAGAGTTCTTCCAGGTCGGAAGAGAGAATATGGAAGAAGAGAGAGAGAGAGAGAGAGAGAAAAGAGCGGCGGGGGGGGGGGGGGAGAAGAGAGGAAACGCAAGCGGGTCGAACCAAGAAAGCCAAGGGTGGATGGGCAAATAGCTCGAATCACGCGAGCCGTTGCCTCGTAATTAATAGGGCGCACGAAAACGAGCTACTGCGCCATCAGCGGCCCTCAAGATCCTCCTAGGCAGCTACACATCACCGAGAAGAGAGCTCGTCCGCCGTAGAGAGTCTCGCAGTCTCGAGAGATAAGCCTTAATCGATATCGACAGTGTTTTACGTGGCCGCCTTTTTCGCCGCGCGCTCGCCGATACGATCGCCCCCGGCGTGAACTTAGCAACTCGCGAAATAGCGATGCGGCGTGCGAGCGCCGCGCGATCCCGGCAGATACGAGCTAAATAGAAACGAATAGTCCGGCGCGGTGAAAAGGAGAAAACGATGGCTCGCTCGCCGCGAGGTCGCGATCTCGAAGGATCTCGAATCCCGTCGCGTTTTACACGGCGGATCCTCCCCAAAGTGGACAGAAAATCCACCCCCCTTGTCTTTGGAAGAGTGATACGCGCGCGTTCGGTATCGGGCCGGCCTTTCCGTCTTTTAACCGTTATCACTCGCGACGTCTCCTCCCGTCGACCTCATCGTCCTCGAACTTAGTCCTCGACGAGTCTCTTACCGAGGTGCGCGAGCAGCTTGCGAGCACTCGGGCGTGATGTTCTTCCGATCATTTCTCGAGCGCTCCTTAAGCGTCCATTATTTCTCCGATAACGTAAGCAGATTCGCGCCGATGCGCGACGCACGAATCACGTGAAACGCCGCACCGCGAAGCAATCTTGGCAAGATGCAACGCCACGTCGGGATTTCACGCTCTCCGAGTCGCCTCGGCGAGAATCGCCTGCCGTCAGAATTTTACTCCCGCGCATCCCTCTGCGCAAAAATTTATATCCGGTCGTAAGAACGCTTCGCTCTCTTCCCGAGCATTTATCTCATTCACTTCATGAAGACGGTAAGAAAGCGAGGATCGGCGCCGGAACGAGGGGGGGGAGGGAGGGAGGGAGAGGGAAGGAAAGTTGGCCGTTGGGGTGCACGAAGTAAATCAAAGGAAGGAAATGAATTTTTATCGAGGACAGAAGGCCCCGGACTCGCCTCGGCGGCAACGACGGGACGGGCAAAGCTCCTCCTCGCTCGACCATGAGAGAACCGGCTGAGATCTGTGAAAAAAATCGGCGAGGAACTGCGGCGACACGATACGGCGCGGTCTCTCTCCCTCTCTCCCTCTCTCTCGCTACTCGGAAAAAGAAAACGTACTCGGACGCGAATTCACCGGCGCGATAAATTTCTGAGATCCCATCGTCCTTCCTCGGCGCGCGCGCCCTCCTTATTTTTCTACCTTCAGCGGCCGCTTCAACCGGCGCGACTGATTAATGGCATTAATAAGGGAATTTACCGTCATCGCGCCGCTCGATGTTACGACTCGCTCGCGTCGGTAAAAGCTCCGCGGTTATTTCGACGAACGAAGGCTCTCGGTGGAGCGGCGCGGAGGAGGGCACGGGAGGGTACGCTGCAAAATTACAGAGATCGAGTATTCTTCCGGCGGTCGGCGAAATTTCGCGCGATCCATCGCGCCCGGATATCCGGGGAAGTAGCGGCGAACGATTGCGATTGGCAAACGTGTGATTAATAGAACCCGCGTCGCGGGATCGCGCATCTACACGGCGGAGAGAGAGTTTAGCGACGTCGGTCGCGTTTGCTTAAAGACAGGAGGTGGAGGAGGAAGAGGTGTCGCGCCGGGAAACTCCGCGCAAATGTACACGCAGGTGTGTGTCCCCAAGTATCGCGGCTCCGTGAAGCTCGCTAATGACTCTCGCTCGTTAGATTGGTTCGCGTGTAATACGCTCGCCGACGCGGCGACGCGTCGCTGCATGCTCGATTAATCCGCGGGCGTCGATTATTCTCGCGATTATTACGGCGTGCACGCGCAGAAGAAAACGCCCGCGCGACCGCGCAGGCGGGATTAAAATAATTTGATAACGCCGCGCTTATGCTCTCTCGCGGGTGGGGGGGGGAGGGGAGGGGAGGGGAGGGGAGGGAATTTCTGCATCAGCGATGACCGCGCGGAATTCTCGCGAGGGATGTATGGCCGCGTTTTCAATAATACACGTTTAACCTAGATGTTAAAATGAGAGACCGTTAATTGACAATCGATTGACCGTCTCACGGGGCTTGTGTAACGATAACAATAATTAGAGCTTTATCGGTCGCGCGTGACGGGGGAGAGGCGAGCGAAGCGCGATAAAACGCGGCCAGGGAGCGTGACGGGACGCTGCGTTGCCGCCCGACCTGAAGATTACACTGACGATAAGACACTGAGAGATGAAAGACGTGTTAGCAGCGAGGAGCAATTAATAGGCGATTAATTGACTGTCCCGCACGAAACTCCGACTTGCGTCTCGCGCTCGCGAGGTGCACGACCGCGCTCGACGGCAACTTTATCCATTACGTAAACCTTGCCACTCTCTCGCACGGATACTTCGCCGGCGAAGAGCTAGGAATCCACCCCCTACCCGTGTAAACCTTTAAGAAGTAGATATTGCTCGTTTCACACCTCTTATGACGTTGATCGTAAGAGGATCAGACTCGGATTTACGGTTCTTTCGGCAAAACGGCAATGCTACGAAATAGCGCAGTCACGGGACGTTGTCGTCGACGCCGCCGCGACGACGACGACGAAACGCCCGTGTCCGTCTTTGTCCCCCGGCTGCGAATGCGCGAGCAGCGTTCCATCCATCGAGCGTTGGATGCTTTCGAGGTGAATCACGTGAATTAACACGGCGAGGTGTCATTATTCTTCCGACGTGGGATTGGTTCTAGTGACGTCTGTAATAACATCTCGCGATAATGCGAGTTGAGAGAGAGAGAGAGAGGGAGGGAGGGAGGGAGAGAGAGAGAGAAGGCGAGAGACAGAGAAAGAGAGGGCGGATTCCGTCGCGGGGGAGCGAGAGCGCGGTTATAGCCAGACGCACCATTCCCCGCGTACTTCGGCGCGCTAACGATCCGGGCAAGGCAGGCAGGCAGGCAGGCAGGCAGGCAGGGAAACAGGCAGGGAAGCGCGACGCGCGACAGCGAAGTCACGCGTTCGTTACATCGCGCGCATCGACTCTATTTCACGCTCATCAGCCGCGCGAGCGTCTAGAAAACTTCACGGCGAAGAGGAAATCTCGTCTCGGTTCTTCCCCGGGTGCTCTCATCTCCGGTTTTGACGTTGACTATGGTCCCAGGCTCTCGAGAACCTTCAAGAGCCGCGCGACACAAAGAGGATAGAGAGAGGGACAGAGAGAGGGAGCGAGGGACGGAGGGAGCGAGGAGGACGCCGTGAACACAGGGAGAGACTCGCACGCACACAGGAGTGCGCGGGTGGCAAGTCTGGCCTGAGGTTGAGGAGGGTGGCCTGAGGGGGAGGCGGGAGCACGGAGAAGAGGACGTCGCAACGATACACGGAGGAAGCGACGTGGCAGTGCGACTTTTCGTAAGCATAATGAAACTACCTGGTAATCTTAGAAGCGACGCGCACCGCGCGCGTCGCTCTCGTTCTCCTCGTCGGCGTATCGCGCGGCGTAGTCGGTCGGGTTAAATGTCTCGAAATGGATATTCCCGCCGCCCGCTTCTCTCCCTCTCTCCCCCTGCCTCCTCCTACTCCTCCTCCTCTCTCTCTCTCTCTCTCCCTCTCTTTCTCTCTCCCTCTCTTCTTTCTCGCGGTGGTGGATTCACTGGATTCGCCGGCCCCGACGACGTGCGCGAGTTAACGTTTCGGATATTACGGCCGTGGCCGACGCGAATTTCGTGCCTCGCCGGGGGTGCGCTCGCGGTTTCGTCGCTGCGTCGCGGTGCTTTTCTTACTCGGGAAGGAGGGGGAGCTCGAGGAATTGCTTTTTATCTATTTTTTTTTTTTCTTTGACGGGAGGAGACAGGGGATTCTCGCCGCGACACAATGAGAGAAAGAGAGAGAGAGAGAGAGAGAGAGAGAGAGAGAGAGAGAGAGAGAGAGAGAGAGGGGCATGCGCGTTTTTTGAAGCGCCACGAGCGCGGGATTATTAATGTTATTTCGCGCGATGTTGTTGCCGCCGTTAATGTCAGCCGAAAGCATTAGCGGGCTCTCGGCTGCCGGCGTTGTTACACCGGCGGAAATCTCCATTTCGTGACGCGGATGATTATTTGCAATTATTCCCGCTCGGAAATGCGCTCGCTCGCTATGCGGAATCGCGCGAACCCCGCGACGGTCGCGATAATGCGTGTATTTACATCGGCGTACATTTATATTCGCGAAACGCGCAGCAACGGCAACGGCGACGACGGCGGCGGTGTGAAACACTTGAGCGCCAGTGGACGCTGAAACAAAGTCGCGAGAGGAGGGAGGACACCCCTTGCAGCCCTCCGGGTGCGCTACTTACGTCAGCGCGGGCGCGAGCGCGTGTAAGCGGCTCTATTTTCGGGATTAAGAATTTGATCGACGTTGTATTTCCGTGCCGGGACATTGCTGACCGTCGGCGACAGGACGACGGGGGAGAGAGAGAGAGAGAGAGAGAGAGAGAGAGAGAGAGAGAGAGAGAGAGAGAGCGCGCGCTCGAAAGGACGCGCCAAGTGGCGGAATCCGCACCGCGGCGGAAACTCGCGCATCAGTTACCGCGAGTGTTCTCTCTTCGGCTCTTGTTCGGCTCCAAAGTCTCGAATTCGTCATCAGCGATATCGATAGCGTGCGATTCTGGAAAAGGGGGGGGGGGGGAAGGAAGAATTCGAAATCAGGGGTCTGCCGGAAGCTCCGCCGCGGCGGAGTCACGATCTCGCCCCGGCGCTTTGAATGCATTCCCGAGGCCCAGGCCGTCGATACCTCTCGGCGACATCGATTGCCCTTGATGGGACGTCCCTTTGCGCGGCGGTTCCGTCTCCTTCTCTCACGCAAGGCTCAAATTCAAATGTAAAAATATCTGGCCCGTGGTGACATTTTTCAGCCGCCGTATCGGCCGCCGTCACGCGATATCAGCGCCGGCCGATTTCCCAGCCTTCCGTGCGCTTCCGGACGATAATTTTTAGGCCGGACGCGTCCCGATCGACATCCCGAAACGTAATCGACGAGTCTGTAATTAAGAGCGCCAGCCTCGCCGAGGCGGCGGCCGACTTGGCGCGATCGGCAATGAGCGAGATAAACGTGAGGCGAGACGGTCGCTTTAATTTCGAATTTCTCCTTGCTACTCTCTTCCTCTCTCACTCCCTCATTCTCTCTCTCTCTCTCTCTCTCTCTCTCTCTTCCTTGCGCGCGCGCGCGCGCGAGCACGGGGACTCACCGATTAAATGCGCGATACGAGCCACCGTTGCCGACAGAAAACGCCTCTTCGATTCTTACCTGCAACAAAAAGGCAACGAGCATTTTAATCAAACTGTCGTCGGGCGAGATAAGAATAGGGCGCGTCTTGCGTTGGCATTTAGAAAGCGATTTCTTTCATTCTGTCTCGTCCTTCGAGCCTCTCTCTCTCTCTCTCTCTCTCTCTCTCGATTTCCCCCCTCCTCTTTTCATAGCGCCGGCGATAAATCTTATAAATAGAACGTGGAAAAATATGGCGCGCGCGCGAGCGTTAAAAGTACGTCCTTAGCGCGCCTTACACCGAGGGAGCAACATTTATTTGCGTTACCCCCCTTCTCGCTCAAAGGAAAGAGAGAGAGAGAGAGAGAGAGAGAGAGAGATAGAGAGAGAGAGAGAGCGAGAGCGAGAGACGGGGGGAGCGCGGACATCGCGAGATAAGGGGGTTAAATTCCGTGCGCAAAACGAGCAAGGCGCGGCGCGCCATTCGGCTGGAACGCGCCGAGAGTTTATATTCGACCGCGCGCTCCCTCCGGCCGGTCGGCCTCGCCAAAGCACCCTGTACGCGATCAATCCGTTAAACGCACTTATTTATCCGCGCCTGTCGCGACGGCGACGTCGACACAGCTGTTAACCGCGGAGATATATTAGCGCCCGCGCGAGCGTCTGCAAGCGCGCTGACTTCACACCGGCATTGCTCTCAAATGTTTCCGGGCTGTAATTCTCGGTGACTCGCGAGTCAAGCACCGCCGCTGCCTAATTAAACGCGCCATCCATTTTTCTCGCCGGGCGGCGTATCTCAGCGGCGTCCGCGCTTTCCAGTTAATGTGGACAAACTGCGGCTTCGGTGGCCGACGCGTCGTCGAAGTCGGCGATTTGTCAGAAAAGAAATCTCCTCGTCGACGGAGAAGCCGCGAGACGCGACGACTCGTCATTTCGCTCCTCATGGACCGAGGAATCGATTTGGCCAAGTTCGTTGGTGCGGTTCGTTCTTACATCGCGCCAGCGGCAGCCAGGGAGAGCGAGCTTTTCCACATATTCGTCGGACGTCGTCGTCGTCGTCGTCGTCGCCGCCGTGCGCGCGCGCGGCGCGACTTGTCGACAAATTGGCGGAGCGAGAGTCACGGTTCAACGAGTCAGTCAGGTCTGACGCTGCCTGTCCGGCGAGTGGACACAAAGCGTGTCAGGGGTGGCTATAAATCTCAACGGGCTTCTGATCAAACGATCAACTAATACCGGACCGTGAGAGACGCTTCGCTCTTTCCCCGGAGCCGTGTCAGTGCTCCTTGCCCCTCCGTCAGGAACCCGCTCGGTTACGGGATAATCCCAGCTGCATTACCTTGATGAGCTCCGGAACTCCGCCTCCTTCGTTCTCCCGCCGAGAGGGAGGGAGCGAGCGAGCGAGCGAGCGAGAGACAGGGAGGGAGAGAGAGAGAGAGAGAGAGAGAGAAGGAGAGGGCGGGAGACTCGGCTTATCCCGGCGTTAGGCAGACGCGGCTAAAGATCGCGATGCATTACCACGAGCTGCACGCACGTGTGCAAATACCGCACGTATAAATACACACACACACACACACACACACACATGCGCATATACACGCGATATCGAGAAGACTGGCGTGTACACGGACGCGATATTGGGCGGATTGTTGCCGCCCGAAGTAAGACGCCGGAGACGCGGGGCGGATCGGGACGGGACGTAGCGATGTATCCGCGAGAAAGGCGCCGGAGATCCCCGGGAGAGACACCTTCTCCATCGAGGAGCGCGAAGGGAAAGATCGGCCGATCTCGCGGAGAATACTGACGTTAGCTAATATATCTTGCACCGCTCCTCTCGGGCTATTGAGATTTCGGTATCGCGAGAGCGAGAGCGACGGAGAAGAAAAGACAGAGAGAGAGGGGGGGGGGGAAGGAGGGCTGATTTCCGCTCGGACAACCACCCCCGGGGATTCCCCGGGAAATTGCTCGTGGTCAGGATAACGCGGCTAATCGACTCGAAAGATAAAGACGTAAACGCCGCGTCGGAGGTATTCCGCGCGGGCGAGCAGATGCGCGCCGCCGCCTTTGGATCGGGAATAGAAGACGAGCGCGCGCTGCGTTGCTAGACGGCCGGTTGATGCCGAAAATACCGTGCGCGTCGCGCAGTTAACCATCGTTAAACATCGCGGGGGGAAGGAGGAGGGAAGCCGCGTCTCATGCCGAAGGGAAAACAAAAGCGGAAGAACGTCGACGGACTGGTTTCGGACTTGGTTTTCACCCTCGCCACCCGCCACCCTCCGTGCGCCATCCGCCAGCCAGGGTCATTCGACTGCCGTTAGCGCGCGTCTGAAGCACCTTGGGCACGATAGTGCAGAGCGCGATAGTGCTGCCGTCGGGGCGGGTAAACCGCGGACTTGCAAATTTGATCGCGGAGACGCGGCCGTCGAAGTTTCGAGCGCGAGACTTGTAATCTCGGCGAAGAAGGAGAATAAGATAACGGCGGTAGCGCGCGGTGTGCGAAAGGGAGAAAGGACGCGGAGAGAGAGAGAGAGAGAGAGAGAGAGAGAAAGTGAGGGGGGACGGGAGGGCTTGCGAGATTAAAGCGGGGGTTGGGCGCGCCGAGCTCATCTTAGTTGCTCGTCTAAATCTCCCTCAGAGCGCGAGCTGAGCATGAGCTCCAGTGGCAATACGTAACAACTATTAGCGAACCGACATTCATCTCGTTTAACTCGAGTTAGCGGCCGTGCCGCGTAAACCAGGTCCAGGAGCCGTTTTAGCAAGCCGCCGCGTTACTTAATACGAAGCGCAGCGCTCCGCGAGAATCGCTCCGCTAATTCGTACGAAGTGGCCTCTATCCGGCCTCTAGCCGCACCGCGGCGAGAATGCATCAATCAATATTTGGCTGTCAGCCGCTTCCCGGGGAAGGCCCGGGATGATGCCGCGGATCGAGCGCCAGAAACGTCGAGTGTGTCCAAACGGACGAATTCTACAGATACCAACCGCGCTCATGCGGAGACACCAAGTCGTGACACGGTAATCAAGTAATCGTGTAAAAATAGTATGAGACATTTCAAGAAACATGCTCGGGTCCTGCGAGTAAACTCCTGCTCCGTGCGAGGATGAAGAAGAGACAGAGACAGAGACAGAGAAAGAGAGAGAGAGAGAGAGAGAGAGAGAGAGAGAGAGAGAGAGAGAGAGAGAGAGAGAGAGAGAGAGAGAGAGAGAGAGAGGGAGGGAGGTGAAAAGGAGAAACAGGTGGACGGCGGAACTCTTATGCTTGTCTCAAACAGAAATACGAGCGGCAAAGCCGCGGGAAGGCTAATTTAACCCGAAACGCTTCGCTTTAGCGGACGAGACGTCAAAGGCCGCCGACAATATCGCGGTATGCGCATTCTGGGAGTATTCGGCACTCATTCCGGACACGTGCGCGGCGTATTATGTTATTAACCGAGTCAACGAGCGTAAAGCGGTCAGGAGCGGTAGGTGGATAGGTGGGTAGGTAGGTAGGAAACGGTCAGGATACGCACCTGGAGGACCTGTCCCTCGAATCTCTCGGCGGGTCGACGCGGTAGGAGGAGGAGGAGGAGGAGGAGGAGGAGGAGGAGGAGGATCCAGCGGTGGCGGTCGGAGGGCGCACGTAAGGGACGTAAGCTCGTTAACGAATATACAGGGCGGCGGGACAAGTCCAGCAGGACGCGGACAAACCGCGCAAACTAAACGGGAAAACGCCAAACGACTTTTCACACATTAAGCATCCGGCGGTAAGCCACGCCTCCTGATAAGCGAACTCCCCGAACGCGCTAATTAACGGTAACGACATTAATTTCAGCCCCCTTCGACAAAGAAATCGCTTAGCCCGGCTAACCGAATACAGAGAGAGGATGCGGTTTTTGTAGCGGCTCTTCATTAGATTTTTCTCGTTAAAGAGACCGTTATACCGAGTGTAAGTGAATTAGTAGGGATAATGAAAATTAACTTTTTACCGCGGCTCTCTCCCCCCCCTCTCTCTCTCTCTCTCTCTCTCTCTTTGTTATCGTCCACCTCCACGTCTCTTAACAACCGATCACTCTTAGACGCGAAAGCGTCGGCGTAAAGAATTCTTCAGAGAAGGAATTCTAATCTGGGCTTTTGTCGTCACTGTCCTTTCATTTGTTTCGCGCTTGTTGCATACGTCTCTCTTTCTCTCCCACCCTCTTCCTCTCTCTCTCTCTCTCTCTCTCTCTCTCTCTATTTCTCTCTCCCTGCTTCTCAATCTCCATCTCTCCTCTCCGTCTCCCTGCGCGCGCCCGCATGTCTCTTCCAGTCCTTCAATCCTTTCCACTCCGCTCTTCTGCCAGAAACTCCGTCAATCCCCAAAGGAGACGCAAGTAATGCCGGGATTATGTAAACGTCACTCCGGCGAAACACGCATCTGTTGGTCCGCATTCAAATTATTCGGCTGACAAGCAGCGTTGCGCGAGAGCGTCTCTCTATAGCCCGTAAATAATTCTAATCAATGCGAGAGAGAGAGAGAGAGAGAGAGAGAGAGAGAAAGAAAGCGCAGCTCGCGGTGTCGCTATTAAAAGATTACGCGCCATTGTAGCAGCAGCGCTGACCCGGTCGCTCTAAATCCGAGCGCGTCGCATCGACGTGAAATTATCATTCCACGCGTTCAAACGCGCTAAATGACGGAGGCGAGAGAGAGAGAGAGAGAGAGAGAGAGAGAGAGAGCAAGCTCGGAAAAGAGCGCGACCAGCGGAATTTTACACGCTCGCGTGTGCGAAAGTAAAACTCCTCCGGCTTGGCAGCAGCGAGATCCTTCCGAGCTTTAATTCGTTCGCGACGATGAAAGAGAATCGTACCCCTCCCCCCCTCTCCCCCCCCGCAACAACCCCCGCCGCCCGTTACGGAGGAAACATTTTCCTCCGAAGCAGACGCACTTTGTGTAACCTTCCCGACTCCCAACACGCTCCACTTGCGCCGCTGAGTCGGCCGGCGCGCGAGCAGCCGCTAATTCGCGCCGCTTGCTCGTTCCGTTTCGCACATGCGTTTCGCGCGGCTCCTTCGCGGGCGTATTCTAACGAGCAACTCTTATCGGCGCACGTCGCAATGTCTAAAAATGGCGAGATGTGGAGCGCGTGGTACGACGTCGGGGGAGATCCTCTCCGCTGTGTCGATCCTCTCCGAAACCTCTCGCCCAGCTTGGCGCGCGCGCGCGCTCGCCGGGTATATCCGAGTCCCTTGTAATTGGTATCCAGCATCCTCTCGGCGTCTTCGCCGATGCGCCTTACACTCGGTGTCCCAATTTAATATAACTTATGCATATTCAACGGATCCGCCACGCGCCGCGCCGGGGAGGAGCGTCGCGCGAGCGCGCCGGTGTCCGCCGAGTTGGAAACAAAAGCGCGAGTCGAATAGCGCGGCGCGACTTTGGCGCGGCGCGGCGCGGCGGCTCGCGTGCTGGAAAGTTGCTTGATTAGGAAAACTTCGAAGCCGAGGGGATCGAGCGCGCGGAAAGAGATCGCCGCTCTTGATATATGAATATAAATTCGCCGAGTTTTTCTTAATCGCGCCCGTACCGTTTTCTCGTTTCCTCCCCCCTCCCTCCCTACCCCCCCTCTCTCTCTCTCTCTCTCTCTCTCTCTCTCGCTGCCTTGGACCCGTTTCAAAGCAGCGGTTTGCGCACGGTTATCGACAACGAGCATGCGAGGGCCGAATAAGTCACGAGTTGTCGAAATTACATGCAAATCGCGATATTGGAACGTCTTATCATGTCCGCGAGCAATAGTTGTGCGCGGCGGCGGCGGCGGCGGCGGCGGCGAGGGGCCGGGAGGGATGGGGGAGGGTGGATCGAAATTCGCGTGGCGCAGAAACAGTCGTCATCGGCCGCCTTACGCGAGCGATATCGATTCCCAGCGAGGGCTCGTGCTACGCGTGGCGAAATAATATTCTGCGAATCCGGATAACCGGTAGGAGCGACGGAGACGAGCCGGGAGAGAGTAGAGACAGACAGCGCGTGTTCTCCCCCTCTCCCATCTCGCTCCGTAACTTTTCCCTTTATCCGCTCATCCCGACGTCGTCTGGCGGGACCCGACAATGAATGGATGTCAAAAACGCAGCAATTAATTCAGCCCCGCGGGGAACAAAGGCGTAAGAATACCGTCGGCCGTCGTCTCGTACTCCAGAGAAGTTCTTCCTCGACCGAGGGACTCTCTCGCCAAAGAGGGATAGCGCGGAAGAGAGTGGCGGCGGGGGGGAGGGGAGGAGGGTAAGTAGGAGGAACGGCGGGGAGGCGGCAGCGGCGGCGGCGGCGGGGAGGAGGGGAGGGAATGGTATAACTGGCAGTGAGGTAGCAACGAGCGGCGGGGCACAATAGTCGGATCATCCAACTTTACTTTGCTTATTGTAATTCAATTTCACGGGGGCGTCCGCCTCTGTTCCTCGCGGCGCAGTCGCTCGCTCGCTCGCGTCCTCTTTCCTTACCTCTCTCTTTCCGGCCTGACGTCTTCCTCACCGCGGGATTTCCGCCGGATTATAGCGGGGAGAGAAAAGCAAGCGTCTGCCAAGCGACGCGGGAGATGGACTTGACAACTGTTTAACATCCTCACTTACAATGCCGATCTCGCGCAACGCCGGCCCCCGCGATCTCGTGCCGCCGCTGCCGCGTCGCACTCTAGTCGCGCCGACGCTATTCAGGAAGTTCGCGGTTCAGGCTCGGATTCCGGCGCAGCTGTAATTTACGACGGCGCGTAACGCGAGGCGCGGCCCTCTCTGCGCTTCTCTTTATCTCTCGGCCTTTCTCCACCCGGTTGCCACCGCGCCTGTACGGCCGTGATTTTTCCACGGGGTTACCGGGGAGAAGCGGCTCGAACACACGCTCGAAATGCACACACCGGTGATTCCATTCGTGTATCATCGCTTGCCGCGATTTACGCGCAAGTTGTGTGACAGTCCGATCTCATTAACGGGAGGGAAGGGCGGGGGGGCCCGCCTCGACCGCAAGTGACTGACGATCGCGTTGCAAAAATGTGCTCCTCAATCCGCGCGGAGCATAATCCGCGGCTTTTCCCAAGATTGCCAAGCGTCCCGATGATTCCTGCGCGATTAAGATAGCTCGAATCGAAAACAGATGCGCGCGGAACCCCCGCGGTGGTGCTGTCAAGCATGCAGGGTAAACATCGGTAACTGCTTGGGCGGCGAAGGGTAAGAGGGTTGCATTCCCGAGCAATATCTTGCACCAAATTGTGCACGGCACGAGACACCCTCCCTTTTCTGCTTCCTCCTCCTTGCCTCTCTCTCACTCTCTCTCTCTCTCTCTCTCACTCATGTCCCACTCATGTTCTCTCCGTTTCTCCGTCGCTCCGTCTCTTTCTCTCGCGGCTTCTCATCATCTTCATCTTCATCTCTCTCTCTCTCTCTCTCTCTCTCTCTCTCCCTCTCTCTCCTCTCGTTCCCTTCCTCCCTCTCTCTCCGTCGCTCTCACCTGCTTCACCGGTCGGGCTTCAACCGGATGGCTTCGTAGCGATGCCACGGCAAATACGTGAATGTTGACTCAGCCAGCTATCAGACCCGCTACCGGCGCGCTTTATTCGAGCTGACTAAACATGCCAACTTAGATTGCCATAACACTGCGCGAGCTACCCGTCACCAAGACCTCCCATTTCCACGTCGGTAACGCACGCGACGCTTCCCGATGCGCGCGAAGCGACTTTCGAACGATATCCGGTAATATTCCGATCGTCGCAATACACCGAGATTACGGCGCGGTGCGCGACGCGAGGAGCGGAATCGCCGACGCATGTTTCGGGGCGATTCTGGCACGCGGAGGAGAAGACCGGGAGGAGAAGACGGCGACAGAGTTATTTAATATCGCGCCGCGACGAAAGAGAAAGATATAAAAGGCGTGCCTGGGCGGAATCCGTGCGGCGACGATCATCGAAAGGCGAAACTTTTCCACGTCGTGGAAAAGCCGGCGCTTTTGCGCGGGAGCTACGAGATAAAAGCGATTACAAGAGAGCGAGAGAGCGAGAGAGAGAGAGAGAGAGAGAGAGATAAAAGGAAGCGTGCCCGAGAGAAACCGCAGCTCGTCGGGGGATCCCCGCGAAACACGCAGCAGCGGCTCGGCCTTCCGCGCGGCTCTTCAAGTCTCGGCGACGACTTTTCCAGCGGGAGCTGCGACGCCCGGCCCGGCGTCAATTTTTCCGGAGCGCACGGACGGGATTAACGCGAGGAATTAGGCGATATAAATGCGGCCGTCGTCGCTCGCTGATTTATCCCCTCGCACTTATCAGGCGCGACTTTGATCGAGCGCGACGCAAACGGTTATCGCCATCGAACACGGTTGGCCGGACTCCAGCGAGCGGCCGGCCATTACGTAAACAAAGACAAGACGAGGCGCCCGATATAAATCAGCCGCGGCGCATTATATCAGGAATTAGCCCGGTCGGCACGTGACCGCGCCGGAAGATCGAAGCCGCTCGGTCCGGCGCGGCGGCGGCGGCGGCGGCGGCGAGATCCTTTTTGGGCTTCCGCTCTCTCGGCTCCATTACACGCCCTTTCGCTAATCTCTCGCCGCAGCCCCCCTGCGAAAGCTCGCGCGCGCGCGCGCGAGCAAGTGCATCCGCGCTCCGTTACCCACGCCTCGAGTTATCTCCCTTACACTTCAATCAACATCGAGAACGATCTATGCATTCGCGGGAGCGCGGCTTCCGTCCCGACGTGGAGTATCAATCGCGCGGCCGCCCGCTCGCTCGCCTTATCCAGCGCGGCGCTTCCTACCGAAAGCCTCTTCACGGCCGCGCGCCGCTCTCATGGCCCAACGCTCACCGTACGGTAAATAAGCGGCACGGGACGTCCCCATCTAACGATAGGCAGCGTGCGATCGACCGAGGACGAGTGTGAGTGTGGATCCGTATGTGTGTGTGTGTGTGTGTGTGTGTGATTGAAAGGACCGAGGCTCATTCGACCGATCATAAACGCGAGACGTGATTATAGCGGCGACTCGGTGTGGCCGAGCTATAACCACATGGAGGGTATTTCTGGCCACGTTGGAGGGCAAAGTGTCACTTTTCGGAGTTGATATTTAGAATGGCGAACGGCGCGATATTGCTGCGCGGCGAGGGGTTCTTCGGCGAAAATAACGTCGAACGTAATTACACGATACGGACACGTGGCGGTCGGTGAGCCTCCCACGAGCGGACGACGGCGACGGCGGCGGCGGCGAGGACGCGTAGGCGAGGCATCGCGCATTTTTGTCACGACCGGCTCTGTCCGTCAGGCCGCCGAGAAAGCCCCCCGCGCGTTAAATATACGCGCGCTTGTGCATTTTCTTTTTACGGGCTTGAGCCGCGCCGCGCGGCCGGACGGGCAGCGCGCGGCGGGGGGGAGGGGGGCTGTGTCGTCGCGCGCGGTTTATAACGGGAAAATTGTGGCCATTCGTCGTTATGATTCCGGGGCCGTGATACGTGCCGCGCGATCGAAGGACACGACACACACCGGCAGAGGGGAGGGGGGGGGGAAAGAGCGACTTACACGGGCGAGCATACGTGCGCGCGGCCGGCGTTGCGGACCGGTTATGATCGGGCGTAAGTACGCGATATAAGATGTCGTTCGGGGCCAGTCGTAAAGCTGACGGACACGAGCGGGCATTCCGCGCTTTATTATCTGCTTTACTACTTTAATATAATAAAAGCCGGAGCGAACGTCGCTGCGACGGACTCTCGTCGCACCTTCGGAAATCCGGACTTTATCGGCCGAGATCTAAATTCCGGATCGCCCCGTTAGAGGGGCGATCCCTTTTGTTTTGTTTATGCCCTCCCGTTAACCGCCACCGGCCCTCACGGCGTCGCCACTCACGGCGAATGTTATCCGGCCGGCTATTGCGGATTACTTTCGCCGTACGGGGACCGACCACCCGGGGAGCGATCGAGCGTCGCGAATAGTCGAGCTTCGGTATTTCGCGCGCCGGCCCGGCAGGCCCAAATTCTTCGTGCCTTGCGGCACGATGGCGCTTGCTTGTCTTATGTGTTGAATATCGGCCTGAACACACTGACGAAGGAAGGAGCACGTAAAAAATAGGAAATATTTATCCGGTTAACATCGTCGATAACGTGTTGGTCGTTCCGCGCCGGAGAGAAATCTCTCCTGAGCGGGAGACGTACATTTTCGCGAAATCGTCGAAACCTTTCATGAAAGAGCAATTGCGCATTCCGCGAGAATAAATGAATTTAGATTCGCGTTAATGTGTTACTTGGTGGTATCCATCGGACTAGTGATTTTTATCTTCCGGCTATTTCCGCTCTCAGCGCGCCATTTTTCTCTCGGTGTAAATTCAGCGTAACGCGATTTTTGATCGGGCAGATAAAACCGCGTTACCCACAACCGGTGGTGACCGATGACTCACCGAGGCGTTGAGGAAGACCAGAACTTTTCAGCAAATTGTCCTCCACCGCCGCGAATAGACGAGCAAGTCTCACTTGCGCCGTCGATATAGCCAGTTTTTTTGTTTCCAATGAACGCGCGTGTCTCGTTGCGTGCACGGAGCGAGCGTAAATCACAGTCCGCATTATGCGTCTTGCGCGTCGCGAATTTCGATTCCGATTCCGCCGGGACACGTAGGTACAAACTGACGTTTCACGTCGGACGTCCTTGTCATAGAAAGCGCTGCCACGAGAGCTGCTCGTAGACAGTTAATTGCGGTGTCCCGCGGACGAAATGTGCTCCGGTTGCTGCAAGGGACAACTTGCTCGACGGACTTGGTCTGCGTGCCGCGCCGCGCCCCGCTGCGCAAAAATCTCACAAAATTTATAAACTTGTGATATTTCGTCCCCCCCCCATCTCTCTCTCTCTCTCTCTCTCTCTCTCCTCCATCTCTTCCACTCCGAAATCACTCAGCGATCGAAACGTCAACCAGAATCGTTCCATTATTCCGACCACCGATCAATCCAACGCGAGCCGCACCCCCACCGCTGATTATATAATTCCACCGTTTTTACGCTCGCGCGACCGCCGCATTTCGCGCATCGCGGCGGGCATTATTCCGCGTTTCCGGCGATGCATCCGGCGATTTCCGCTCGCGGGGGCGAAATTATAATGCGTGCGGTTTGTATCTCGTAACGGGCGCGTGCGCAAGAGAGAGAGAGAGAGAGAGAGATAGGCTGATTCGAGTCGCGAGTTTCATACACGCGAACTTTCAGCGAGTCGACGTGCGAGGGAAGCGGCGGTGGAAGGGCGTGAGAATGCTCGGGAGAAGCCGGTGTTCTCTCGCGAAAGGGCCTTCCTCCCCCTTCCGCCACCAAACAACACCACCATCGCCTCAGCGCCTTCTTTCGATTCTTTATTCCTTCCTTCTTTTTCTCCTTCCTTTCTTCCTTCCTTCCTTCCTTCCTTACTTACTTCCTTCCTTCCTTCCTTACTTCCTTCCTTTCCTCTCACTCCTCCGTCTTCCTTCGTTTCTTCCTTTTCGCGGCGCGGTGCGATATGAGACCACGCGGTGTACATTTCCTCTGGTTATTACATGCACATTCTATTATCTTGTATTCGTTTCTCCACCTTACACCGCGGATCTCTCCGCTATACCTCCTTCTGCGCCCTCCTCCCACCCCCCAGTGGCCAACTTCACTCCGTCGCTTCGCTCCGTTCCTTCCAGACCTCCTTCCCCCCCCCCCTCCTCCATATCCCGTGCCTACGCCATATTACGCGGCGCATGCAAGTTTAACTCCCGCAGCCCTCCTCCCGCTCCGCCGGCCGCCGTCACTTTCTCCGTCCTCCTCCTTCCATTTCTGCCGGTCTGTGAAATCCAAACTCCTGGAGATTGGTAGCGGAAGGTACTGTTCCCTGCCTATCCCACAGGGAAATACATAGCCCGGCTCAATTAATGCCCCCGGAATCGAAATCTTATTTCGTGCACTCGCGTTCCAACCTCCGACGGGTCTTTCGTTATCTTTCTCTCCCTCTCTCTTTCCCTTATCTCCCTTCCTTTCTTTCGTTCTCTCGGCTTTCACCTGTCTGTTCCCCTCCCTCTCTCTCTCTCTCTCTCTCTCTTTCTTTCTCCTCCTCGTGCTGTTTCTCCTTTTGTTCCTCCTTTCTCTCTCTCGCTCTCTCTCTCTCTGCCGCTACGCGGGTCGTAAAGGAAATCACAAATGAATACGTAATGCTGTCGCCCGCACGGCGACCGCGACGGGAATCAGCCGGGTTGTTTTCCCGGTGCTTCGTTTTATCGGCGCGTGCTTTATTTCCGTCGTATCGTGGGACGTGGGGACGCGTCCTCGGACGGAGGATCGCGCGAAGTGCGAGACGGCACGCGATCGGGACCGGAGATTCTATGCGACTGGATCGCTCGCTGCGGCTGCGGTCGCGCGCGCGAGAATTATCGCGATCTTCGGCAAAAACGATAGTTTATTATGACAGAGAGAGAGAGAGAGAGAGAGAGAGAGAGAGAGAGAGAGAGAGAGGGAGAGGGAGAGAGAGACAGAGAGAGAGAGAGAGAGAAGGAGAGAAACGGACGTAACCGCGGAGAAGAACTCGAGCTATCCTCTCAAAGATCTCGCAGCCACGATCGTGTAGTAGTAGTTTATCGGTCTACGCTTTCGCGAAGCTCCGGGGCCCTCTCCTCCCACCCACCCTCCTTCTCTATTTTCCTGACCCAGTTGCAGGATTCGGAAGTAGAAAAATATTATGACAGCCCGATCAATAAAGTCCAAGGTATGATATACAGTAGCAGATTCGATTGTGTGTTGCTTTTACCAGGCCGGCGTCTCGGTAAACTTACACGTGCCGCCGCAGCGCGGAGGATATAAACAGGAGACACGCGTGAAATATGGCATCGCCGGCGCGCGTGATGCGGCAATTACGAGATATCGCTCGGCACAGGAGCGCGCGCCATTAGCGAGTATAAATCGCGACAGTGTGTCGTCGAGGTTTAGCCGCCGCGATAATTGATATCGCCGGGGCTCTCGACGATCGCCGAGACACACCGCGACGTCCGCAAAATCGACAATGCACCGCAACTCGGTCAAAGTACTCCACTCTCCTCCGTCCCGCCGAACGAGAAGAACAGGAACTGCCGTAGCGCCGTAGAAACGTCGAGAGCCCCGGACGAGATTCGGCCCTCGGGGGGAGGCCCCCCCCCCCCGGCAAATTAATCTCGCAGCCTCGATTCGCAAGCTCGTCCGTTCGTCGTCGTCGAGTTTCGCGAGTCGTCGTCGAACGATTCGTGTCTCTCTCGCTGGCCAAAGGAGAGGAGGCGCGCTTCTCGCGCCCTTCGCCGCCGCTTACTTTCTTCGAGAAGTCTCCGTATCCGCTCGTGCATAAATAAAGAATATCCTCGGCCGCCCACGACCGTTTCTATCGCGATCTCTTCTTGCCTTCAACTTCCACCGCCACCCCCTCTCCCTCGCCGTCTCTCTTGATCCTCTTTGACGCCTCAGACTCCCCCTCTCTTCGTCTCTCTCTCTCTCTCTCTCGCTCTTGGCTCTGGAGTTTCCACCCTCCGGGAGACTGCCTCCGTTCTTAGAAACAATGAGGCTCCCAATCGCATTTGCTATTCCCCGGTTCCATCGTGCGAGCTGAGCCCACATCCTGCTCCTTACTGCTCCTCGGGCCGCTCCACTGCCCTTCTCTGCCCCCCCCCTCCCCCTTGCCCCGCCGCGTTCTAAGCCCGCGAAAACGGCTCGCTCGCGAATCCTTTTACATTTTTATAAAGCAGCTTAATTCGCTGCCAGAGACGAGACGGCACACTTGGCGCTCGCGCGCGCGCGCGCGTGGAACCGCGTCTCGAACGGGAACGGGATGAGGAAATTGGAAAGGAACGAGGAAGAAAGTCCCGCCGCCGCCGCCGTCTCCCTGCGAATCTGACCTCGATAAGCGAGCGAGCGAGCGAGCGAGCGAGTGAACGAGAAAGGCAGAGAGAGAGAGAGAGAGAGAGAGAGAGAGAGAGACACAATCCGCAGGACATCGAACTGTCCGTCTCTCGCGGCGTCGCATCTCGCGGCGATACCGAGTAACGCGATGAATAGAGATCGTTACAGCGAGATTTGCGTTCCGCGAACCGCACGGGGATGGATCGGATGGCAACATTTACGCGTATCGCGAGCCAGCGAGCGACGGCCGGGGACACTCGCGCTCGTTTCACAGGCAAGACACACACACCGAGGGGCCGAGCTCGAAGGGACGTGCGTTTTCCAACGGCTGAGCGTTTCAAGGATCTACGATTTCGCGAGTGACGGTTCCACCGGGAGACGGGGGCGGAGACCGGGGGGGGGGAGAGACCGGGTGGCGAAAGCCGACAGATAAACGATCGAAATGGGCGAGCGAGCACTTGAACGCGAGTACCTTACGCGAGAATTGCGGAGAGAGGAGAAAGAAGCAATGTCCGGTGCTGAAAGTTGGAGCAATGTTTCAGTCGCGCAATTAATCCCAATGTTTCAATTACACGTGTACTCTCGGCTCACGTATAATGTAATTGCCAGTGTCTGCCGAATCCCTGATTTCCTGAAATTCCCTGTAATTCGCCGGGCGATCAAACGCGCGTGCGGGGAGGAGGAAGGGGTGCCGCGCGGGAGACGGCTTTCGGCGAGCAAAGTGCGAACGCGGCTATGATAAATCGCGGCCAGTTAGGTACGTTAGCTACATACGGCTCTCTCCGCGCGAGCGCAGGGAGAGAGAGAGAGAGAGAGAGAGAGAGAGAGAGAGAGAGAATTATCATTGGAGAATTTATTTCGCGACGGAGAAATTATTGCCGCTATTATGTCGGCGGGCGAACACGTGTTTTAACCGGGCCGGCGTTAGGCATTCGCTCGTGCCGAACGAATTGCCGCCGCGGCGAGGGTTTCGCGGTCGT
The DNA here is from genome assembly GCF_003227715.2 of Harpegnathos saltator. Classification (NCBI taxonomy): domain Eukaryota; kingdom Metazoa; phylum Arthropoda; class Insecta; order Hymenoptera; family Formicidae; genus Harpegnathos; species Harpegnathos saltator. The sequence goes on from NW_020230283.1 coordinate 1,980,783, forward strand.
AGACACGGCCAGCCCTCCGGAAGGTTTGAAACGCGGAGTGAAAAGAAGAGAGAGAGAGAGGGAGAGAGAGAGAGAGAGAGAGAGCAAAAGAGAGAATTTTTCCGCCAATGAGAATCGCGATAAACCTTTGAATTTCCAACGACACCTGCGAACATTTTCAGCTTGGATTTTTGTATTATCTACTGCGAATGTTGTTATCATTGTTATCGAACGTCAAACAGAGTTCTCTGTTTGCAATCATGCGTCATAATGCGATACTCCGCCGGAAGTCTTTCCAAGATACGAAAGCCGCGTTATATCCGATCTCGCGTGTTTCTGAAACTTAATCCGTCATTATATTACATGTAATTTCCAGGATCGCGTAATTGTATCTTCGGCGCTATCGACGTTAGATAATTATATTCTTCGGCGTTAAACATTACCCGGCGTCTTTGGCGCACGCCCGCCGCGGGGCTGAAATACTGATTAACATTAACCGTGTTACTCTCGCTGTCGCGATTAATACACGGCGTATCGATCGGCATTATCTAAGCACGTAATTAATTCGCGAGTGTACACGAGCTCGCGCCATAAGAGTTATTATACGTAGTTGCGGCGCGAGTGCGCCTCTCTCTCTCTCTCTCTCTCTCTCTCTCTCGTGGGCCTGGGTCGTTCCTGATCGCGCCTGCACATTTCACCGGTGCGATAATCATCGCCGATCGCGTCAGTGGCTGACACGGGAAATTACATCGTTTCGCCGCGTATTCCGCGGAAGAAACTATTAATAACGGCTGCGCAAACAGTCGCGATCGCGCCCGCGAATCGTAATTCCCGCACGGAACAACTGCGACGAACACGGCTCGACAGAGCCGGGACGGGACGGTGGGAGGGAGGGAGGGAGGGAGGGAAGGAGGAAGAGAGAAATATCTCGCAGAGAGAGAGCAGCTCGTTCGTTCATTCTCCTGCCAACCTCTGAATTTCCCGAGATACCTCCGAATATCTGCAGCACGGAATTTTGCATTGTCCGCAGCCATCATTGAAATATTCTTGTTATTATCGAGCAGCTGGAAAATATTCCATCGCGCAATCGCGCGACGATAATATTGAGCCAAGTGCCGCGTGTCTGAAACGTAGTCCGCCATTATCAGCCGCGATTATTGCAAGCTCTGCGTGCGAGCCGACGGCGTGGGGGGGGGGGGGGGGGGAGGAGTGGAGGAGAAACAGCGGCGCGGATTTTCGTCGCAACGAAGCGTGCTCAGCGCCGGCACTTTGGAGAGTCTTTCGGACTTTTTCCGAGCTGCTACGTGCATCCCCGGTGCTTGCGGTAACCGTCAAAGTGCATCCGGCCAGCTCTCGGCGGCGGTCGCTGGCTTACATCATGATGTCGGTATCGCCGGCTCTCGGCGGCGGCGGCGGCGGCGGCGGCGGCGGCGACGGCGCCGCGGCGCGCTGGTTCGGTTCGGCAGTCGCGGTTTTTGAAAGCCCTCTCGGCGCAAAACAGACGGCGAGGTTGCACACGAGGCCCGGGCTATCCGCAACCGACAGCGCAGTAGAGACTGCGGTTAGCAGACCGCAAGCTACTACCGCTCCAACGGTGGCGAAGGGTCGCGGGGGACAGCGACGGCGGAGCGGCCGGGGCCCAGGCGCGCACCGGCGATGCTGTAAACCCTCTAACGAGCTTACTTCCCCGTAATATCTGAGCGTTTTAGTTCAACCCCGGAGCGCCAAAGATAAATTCGTTTACGATTAATTCCCGGCCGCGCCGCGCCGCGCCGCCGGGAATTTTCGCCAGTGCGTTGCAGTCGAGACACCGCGATTTTCGCGACGCGCGTTGCGAAATCCGCCCCCCGTGCCCCCTCCCCCCATTTCCCTCGCTGCAGCTCTTTGCCGGAGAATCACACGCGCGCGTCCTCGCGAGAGTTCGCTGTCCGCGCGCGGCGAATTATAGGCCATCGCACACAAACGAACTTAAGCAGTGAGACGTAAGCAGTAAGCAAATCGACCGATCACAATCGAAATTTTATAAAACTTAGGAGAATAATTGATTGTGATTGGTCAGTTTCTTTACTGCTTACTGCGTTCATTCGTGTGTGTATGTGTGATGGCCTCAAGTGTCTGAGAGATCGAGCGTGCTACGCGCGCCATGGCGTTCCTCAACAAAACAAACGACGAAAGTCGAGATGCATACGTACGTGTCGCTCGAGACACGCGAAAATGCCGACGATCGCGCGCGATTGCACGCTCAATCGCGCCGCGAAATCCATCGTCCGCGGATCGTCGGCGAACGCGCGAACACCTCGAGACTGCCGCGACGATTCCTTCGAGCGCCGTCGACTTATATTCTCTCGCGACGAGAAATTGGCCGTGGAATATTTACGAGGTGGTTTCTCACCTCTCTCTCTCTCTCTCTCCCCCCCCCCGCCCCTCCCGCCAGCCCTGCTTCGCTCCTATGCGCCGCGACATCACGAGACCCAGGCCGACGGCGCCGCACCCCCTTCGTCGAGCTTCGCCGAGCTCTCGCCGGCCGTGCGCGTGTGTGCGTGCGTGCGTGCGTGCGTGCGTGCGTGCGTGCGTGCGTGAGGAGGCCATATAATACCGACGGGCTCGCGATTTCTCGCGGAGGGAAAGAAGAAAAAAGTGGCCCCCTCGCAGCCCCGCGCACTTACGTGTCCGTCGTCGTCGGTTGTAATAAAGGGGGAAAAGTGGCTGCGGGACGGCGGGCCGGGCGAGACGGCCTGGGCGAGAGGGGCTACGGAGGGGAGCGGCGAGCCGAGGTTGCCGGGTAAGGAACGCAATCGAGCGGGATTAAACCTTCTCGATTGCTTCCAACTTCGCGCGAGTTTTCTCCCTTTTTCCCTGCCCGACCCCCTTGGGCCCTCGCCCGCGCGCTCGCTCGCTCGCTCGCCGATGCTCGTTGCGGTGAAAAGACGGCCGACGGTGGTGTGCGCGCGGGGTCGAGCCGATTCCAGTCGATTCCATCTATCCTCGATGCTCCTCGGGGTTAATTGGACATTTTTTATTGTCAATTTGTGATTGAGATCGCCCGGGCTCTTTGTCACCGCGGGGCTGGGAATAACGGCGACGGAGAGCAGGCAAAGAGAGAGAGAGAGAGAGAGAGCCCAAAATGGCGCTTTGTCGACGAGCTCGCATTAGGCCACCCCTTTGTGCCTTATCGAAGACCACGAGGGTGTCGCTCGCTCGTCCACGTCTTGGGGAGAGTCGTTCCGCGCCGATCGTTCGGCCGGAGCGTAAAACGGAGTCCTACCGCGGTATCGTCCATGGGAATCCACGCTGACGGGAATCGCGCTGAACTAAACCGCCGATTGCACCGCGCGATAACTTCCCCACGGGGGAAGCATTTCTCCTCATCGTCGAAGCGCCGAAGAAAGAGACACATTGCGCGACGTAGAGTAACGCCGGGGCGCGATGCCATCACATATTGAGTTATCCGCGAATCTTTCACCGCCGACGGTGGGTTAAAGCACCGTGGAGATGCATCATGCAGCGTGAGAGGGAAGAAGGGACGACACCGCGAACTGAGGATGTAACGAGGAGAAAGAGGCGGAAAGGCGGCGAGAGTGAAGCCTGGGCTCGCTCGGGGGAGGGAGGAGGGAGGGGTGCAAGAACAGCCGCGCTTTTCGCTACCTTCGGCCGGCGCGGCGCATCGCAAACAGGCGGCGAGCACAAGACGAAAGATGAGCGATGAAAGGAGGCGGACAGGACCCCTCGCTAAATCGCGGACTCTCTCTCTCTCTCTCTCTCTCTCTCTCTCTCTCTCTCTGTGCGCGCGCGCTCGCGGAAAAAGCTCTGAAATATTAAACGTGCAATTACCGAGCCTATTCAGGGAGATGCATCATGCGACGCGACGCGACGCGACGCGACGCAGCGCGGCGCGACGCGACACGCGCTCGCGATGCACTTACGAAAAGAGAGACGAGAAGGACGGACAGACGGACGGACGGACGGACAGACGGACGGTAGGACGGACGAACGGACAAAGGCAGGGGAAAGAGACGCGAGGACGCGTGCAGAGAGACAGCTGCATTCCTTCTCTTTTGCCGCGTGTCGATTCAGCGCGGTGATAAAAAGCGCGCCAGATGGAGAAGAGCTTTCGAGGCAGACGTGCAACTTGTGTGTGTTGCGAAAAAGCGACGCGCAGCGCGAATTTGCGATCTCCCTCTCTCTCTCTCTCTCTCTCTCTCCCTCTCTCTCTCTCTCTCTCTCTCCCTCTCTCTCTCTCTCTCTCTCTCTCTCTCTCTCTCTCTCTCTCTCTCTCTCTCTCTCTCTCTCTCTCTCTCTCTCTCTCTCTCTCTCTCTCTCTCTCTCTCTCTCTCTCTCTCTCTCTCTGCCTTTCTCCCTCTCTTTCTCTATCTATCCATCTATCTATCTATCTAGCCGTCTGCGTCGCGGCGCGTCATTGTGTTTCCGCCTTTCGATCTCCCGGTCTCCGCTGCGAATCGTCATTAAGATCGGCGCTCTTGAGTATATTAGACTCGACGCGTCGTCATCGAGTAACATTATCGAGCTTGCGGAAATCGCGACACAGTCTCCGTTCCCTTCTCGAGACACCTCAGTTATCGCGGAAGACGCGCGATGCGCCAGTGTTTTACGCTGATATCGCCGATCGATCAGCAATTTCGCGTCCTCGCGCATAATCGTTGATCGTCCGTGCAAAAACGAGCTACGTGTGAAACGTGCTGGTAAACTGCGCGCGGTTTTTTTTGGATATTTCATGGAAATACAATCGTCCGTTACGCGAGTCTCGTGTATGTTGATACGCGCTTGAAGGTCGCGCGACCTTTGGACGCGCTCGGGCCGTGAACGGCGCGCGGCCATAACAATACGAGACGCGAGTGAGTCGACACGGGCGGAAACGCGTCGCGCGCGTTATTTTCCGTTCCATTGAACGAATTTAGTGCTAGTGGTGCGAAAGAAGTGACAAATTATTCGCGCGGCCGTCCTCGAGAGGAACATCGTGAGCAGCGGCTGGGGGGTTATGCGGTTTGCGGAGAGAGGTAAATACTGCGTTTCATTCTCATCTTACAGGTCTCACAGGTTATATATTAGGTTAGATTTCGCGTTTTCGATTCACCGGATATCGCAAAGACATCGGACAACTCCTTCGACGCTGCGACTAACGAGGAATATCTCTTCTGTTTCAGGCTGGGTTCAGCGGCGCACGTAGCCGTATCATCGCGATGCCAGTTGTCATCCCAATCGTTGAGCCGAGAATCGTCGTGCTGCGTCTTGAAATTTCAGGGGGTAAGTGTAACCACCACATTCTTATCAGTCTTCAAGGAGATACACCGTGCGACAATCAAATCATGACTCGAAGGCAATCGCGGTGACCGCGTGATATTCTCGTATTTTTTATCTGATCTCTTTGGCTACATTTTATCATGTCTCGACATGTATATTTTGATTGTATGTACCATTGAAATTAACATTGACGAGGTGCGAATATATGAAAGCTCGCGGGGCTGCTTGGGCATCGCGCGCAACCAATCCGCCGATCAAAATTCCACCGTGCGACAATCGAAAGTTATCGCGATCTCGAGATTTCCGTATTTTTTTGTCATATTTCCTTGACTATATATTTTTTGACATATTTTTTGACAATATATATATATATATTGAAATTAATAACGACGATGTACACGAATATATGAAAACTCGCGGTTTCTTGAATATCGCGCAACCAATCCGTCGATCAGAATTCCACCGTGAGATAATCGAACCGTGAATTCAAAAAAAAAAAGAAGTTATCGTGACCTCGATATATTTCCGTATTTTTTATCGTATCTCCTTGACTATATTTTATCATATTTTTTGACTGTATATATTTGATATATGATGCTGCACATCTTGTTTATGTATATTGATACATCTTCTTGACTGTATATTGTTATCTTATATTATATATCTTGACTATGCATATTGAAATTAATAACGATAATATGCGGATACATGAAACACTCTCGCGGCACTACTTAAGCACCGCGCGACTAAAATCCCGCCGTATCGAGCCGTACCTCGAAAGCCACCGTGACCTCGATATTTCCGCATTTTCTATCGCATCTCCTTGACTATATTTTATCATATCTTGACTACATATAGTTTGACATATCATTGAAATTAATATTGACGATATACGCGAATACATGAAAACTCGCGGCTACTTAAACACCGCGCGACTAATCCGCCGATCCGCGAATCCCACCGTGCGACAATCGAAGCGTGAATTCGAAAGGTATCGCGACCCGACGGTAGTTTCATATTTTTTACCCCAACACTCCCTGGCTATACACGTATACATTACGATCTACATCCGCCATTGAAGTACCGCCATTGACGAAAGCACCGCGCAACGACGAAACGCGTATGAATGCGTGAAAACGCACGGCTACTCAGTCAGCGCGCGTGGCGTCAATCCGCCGATCGGCATTCCACCGTGCGACAATGAAACCGCGCGTAATGTTGACCCGAGCTGCGTTTCGCGCCCCCGTGCGCCACCCGTTACGTGCACGTATGCGTACGCGCGTACAAGACAGAGGGGAGGGGGAAATGCGGGGGGTCGACGCGCGTCACGTATAGCTATACATTATCTAGCAGCCATTTCGGCTGGCATCATGGCGTGGCCGCGCCGGAGTTTACGGGCTGCTCCATCACGCGAGGAGAGCTTAGCTTATCTCAATGCGACACAACATATCTGAGGCTTCCGTCTCCCGGCCGGCGGGAAAACTACTGTCGGCCGCGACAGGTGGTGCCTTCGGAGCAGCTCGCGGTCAAAGGATTCGCGGGCGTGGTCGGCCGCTCGTTTTAGGAAGTTCCGTCGAAGATTAACTCGGCGATTTATCGCCCGGGGGAAGGTAGATTCGGACGCGCGGTGTAGCTGCGGAAGTGGCTGATCATTAACCACGGTCTATCGTCGTCGTTCCGCGCGACGGTAATTCGTACGGTAACTCGTTCGATCCTCCGCTCGACCCTACCCTCCCGCCCGCCCTCCTCGATATCGCTCGAATTTTTCCTGTCGTTGATGCCCGCTGCAAAATGGCGTATTATTCGCGTCCTCCTCGCGGATTAATCTCGTCACGGTGCGATTAGAAAACGAACAGCGGGTCCGATCGATCACTGCGGAGCGGTGTCGTCGGGATTCATTGTCGGTATCGGCGGGATGAATTAGCGAGAAATTCCGATACCCGACTGTATCTTTTCGACAGTTTCAGTACCCGGACTCGCATATCCACCCCCGCATGGCACATTGACGGGGATCGATACGAGGCGGTCGAGTGACCGCCTCTCGACGCGAGCCGAATTTTTCTTCTTATCGATACTCGCCGCGAAATATTTTATTCGCGTCTTTCTTGATGCTCTCCTACCGCCGCGATTGCGGAATAAATAATGAGCCGGCATCGTCGCCGTCGAGATTCATTAGGATGGAAGCCGATATCGCCGAGTAAGCGCAAGAGATACAGTTTTTTGCACCGGCATTTTTCCATTTGCATTTTTCCAACGCGAGGAGTACCGTCCTGCTGGCGCAGCCCGATCGGGCTCGATATTGGGAAGCAACTAACCGACGCGGTATATTCCGCGGCGGACGCGCCGGCAAAACCGCGACCGTCACTGCGGAACATTAAACTAATATCGCCGAGAGTGGTGTCCTCCCTCGACATGGCCGCGGTGGGGACGCGCGACCTCCAAGCCCCGTGGCTTTCCTTTTTTCCAGCGCGAGAGACAGTCCTCAAGCTCTCCCCCGAGAATCGGCGTGAGACCGTGAGACGCGCGGAATAGCGCGAGCGAAGCGCCGAACAATCCCTGCCGCCGCTCTGGCACGGGGAAACCTTCGGGGACGAAGTAGTGACATTGCAGAGAGAGAGAGAGAGAGAGAGAGAGACACCACTTACGCCGCGCAAACATTCCACCTCCGGGTCATGTCGTCCCCCTTTTTCCGTGTTTCTCGCCCGTATAGCCGGAAGGCCCGCCAACTAGGAGGAAAAGTAGGCGCGTCAGAGCGGCGGAAGAGGAGAGAAGGTTGCGTCGTGGGGTCTCCTCTCGGGGTCGGCCTGTGTCCACAAGGTGCCGAGGGTGGGTGCGGGCGGAGGCGGGCGGAGCGACCGGGGGCTCCGTCGTAGAGTACACAGTCGCCATAACCGACGAGTCGTCGCGCTGAATGACCCGGGCGTGTATAAAATGCATGGGATTTCACTCTAATGCCGACCAGGGAGTTTGCCCGAGAGCGTATTTAGCCGCGGCAGATGTATGTAACAGGTCCCTTTTGAGCCGGTCGGCGCGAGAGACGAAATGGGACCGGGGCCGGGGCCGAAGGATGTGCACACATCCGTAATCCTTGCTCCGCTCGGAATTACGAATAGGCCTCGTGGGAGAACCCCGATAACGCCGGTCGATCCTTAACGCTCAACCCCGACGACTTTCGCGTCGCTTTTATAATCCACGTCGGACGCGCGTGCGCGGACTGTCCGCTCACGCACGCACGCACGCACGCGGTCCGGCAAATCGCGAATGATCGTCGTTCCGCGTTTCCGCAACGTCCGCGACGCGAGCACGCGCGAGCCCCCCTTTTACCGCCTTCGAGCCGGAATCCCAATCCCTCCGGCTTGTTCGTCGCGGTTACTCCGGAGGATCCACGCCCGTCCGCCCGCCCGCCTTGCCGCTTGATACCCCGCGCGATTCATCATCCCCTCATCGTCCCGAGCTGATTAAGTTTTCACGAGTGAGCTTCCGCGCGCGCTCGCGCCCGCGTGCTCCCTACAATCTACATGGAAATCGCGCTGATGGCGGAGATGGCAAGTGTGGCGAAGAATTTTCAACGCTTCAACGTTTACATTAAATGATATCTCTCCGCTGGAATTAACATCGCGCGAGCAGGAGTGCGGGGGGGCGGGGGGGGGGAAGAAAGAAAATATTACAATCGTCCAGGGCCCAGTATAACGTATGGGGGCTTCAATTTAAATATTCATGAAATCTCCATGGTTTGCTGATTACGCTTATACGTTCTCTATGCTAGATATCTCTAAAGTCTCTCTTATTACGCCGCCAAATTAACCTTTAACTAGTCGGACTACCGCCCCCTGCCGCCCCCTCCGCTGCGCCTACAGTGGAGAACGCGTGTAGTGGCTACGTATTTCACCGAAGCCCCGCGCACCCTCGCGCCCAGAATTAAAGCTTAATCGCGTTGGGAGAGAAGAATCTGGCCGGTCGATCGAAGATGCAGCGAACTCGCCGCAATCCCGAACCACGTCCGAGTATCGTCCGTTGGACGCGTATAGTCACGTGGGACGCGTCGCCGCAGATTTTCGCGCACAGTGGGGAACAGCTTTCGAAAATGCGGCGGCCGTGCGCGACATGTGAAGTTCCGCGGAGAAATCGGGATTTTCCGCCGGAGCGGCGAGCCGGGAGATTTTCCGCGCGAGGCGAAGTCAAACAAATCATATAAGATAACATTAAGGCGCGGCTGCGACGGCGGAGGGACGGGCGTCGGCGTCGCGCGCGCGCGCGCGCGCGAGCGATCGAGAGCCGCCGGGTATCGACGAGATATATACTTGGCACCCCGCTCGAGTCGAGTGGGTGGATATCTCTCGACGAAGGAAACAAAACGGGTTCGTGAAAGGAGGAGCACGCGGGGCGGCTGTGAGGGCACGTAGGTGCTGGAGGAGACATCGCTTCGTGTGGTGGACGAAGGGGGACAAGAGGGGGGGAGAGAGAGAGAGAGAGAGAGAGAGAGAGAGAGACGGGCAGAGTGAGAAAGAGCGAGCGAGAAGGGCGTGCGAAGGGAAGCTGAACACCCTGGGGAGCCGACAGCTCGTTACGCGAGACGTGGTGCAACTATCCCCGGTTTTCCCATCCTCTCTTCCTAGACTCTCCTCTCTCTCTCTCTCTCTCTCTCTCTTCCTCTCTCGCTCTTTCACTCGCCGCCCATCTCCCCCTCGGCCTCGCTCTTTCTCCTTTCTTTCAGTCTGGATCTATCTTCGTCTCGTCTGCTCCTCTCTCTCTCTCTCTCTCTCTCTCTCCTTCTTTTTCTTTATCCCTCTTGTTCGCATCTCTATTTTCTCTCCGTTCTCCGCGATACCTCTCGAGCTTACGACGGTCGGAGTAATGTCCCTCCCCCGCCTCCTCCTCCTTCTCCTTCGCTCACCCCGTCGACCCGCGTGTAGCGCCTTGTGTATCCTGCGTGTACGTATTACTACTCAGTAACAAGTGGGTATTATACCGCGGGGTTGGCGATGCCATTACTGTCCCGAGCGGCCCGGCTGCCCCGGCTAAAGGGTCGCCGTCGCGCCATCGATGCCGGGCGCAGGGTTTATGCGTCGCGCTAGTTACACGCGTATCCCTTATACGCCACGTCGATGCTCGCCGTAGTTTTGCAGATCGTGGTTACGACGCGAGTTATCGCGAGCTGTCGCGGCTCCGTGCTTGCTCGCTTCTCGGCTAACTGAATAGACGCCGCGCGCGCAAATAGCTTCGCGACGCCTGTCCTTTCGCCGATGAGACGGGGACACGTGTGATCACGCGGGTTGAAATTTTCGCTATCTGCTGGCGGCTGCCGCCGTCGTCGAGTCCACGCGTCTCGGGATTTAACGTTGATTACTCGGACACGTCGCGGAAACGGCTCGCTGCGTGTCGTCGAGCTTCCAAAATTTGCTCTCACAGAGCAAGCTGAGAGAGTCGCGAGAACAGTATAATAATACGGATAATGCGGAGCAGTAATTTTGACGATATATCCTTCCAAGCGCGCGCGCGCGTGCGATATATTTGATCCTTCTTCCGAGGGAGTGAGTGCACCCCCGCAGACCGTGCCGATTAATATTCCCGATTAAAAATGGCTATCTAATTGCCGCGAGCGTCCCATTCGTTTCTTCGGCCACGAAACTTCCAGACAATTATCTGAAGTACACCTCGTATTTTCCCGAAAAGCGGGAAAAATCCTTGCCGCGCGGCTGCCTTTTTTCGTGCGTCCGCCGCGAAAGGAGAGCGAAGCACGGTGGCCGCGACGGAGCGGCGAGAGCGCAGCGAGAAAGCCAAAGAGAGAGTGAGCGAAGAACGAGCGAGAGTAGAAAGAAAGAGAGAGAGAAAGAGAGAGGAAAGGAGGAAGAGAGAGAGAGAGAGAGAGAGAGAGAGAGAAGGGCACGGTAATGACTGTCGCTACTTTTCCGCCGTGTCGGAAGCGCATTGCGCCATTTCCGTCAGACCGGAAGTGCGGTAACAAAGCGCTTCCGGCGTGCGGTCTCAAGGAGGTTGTTACGAGGAGCGCGCGCGCGCGCGCACGCGGGAGCACTCGGTGACATTTCAATGAACTTTGCGGCGGGTAGCGTTCTCTTCCTAAAGTTCAGCGGGTCTAACGTGCGTTTCGGGTGTTGACGAGCCGGCGGTATTAAGTGTCCTATTGTGCGACTCCGCGCGCTCCGCGAGCGATATTAACTCGACTGCCGTCGCGCGGCGATTCGAAGCGAGGCGGAATCGCGCGCGCCGTGTGTAGCCGAGCAAAGTCGCGGAGCAATTAAGCGCCCTCCGCTACTCTTCCAACGAGAAAAGACATTCGTTAGTCGAAGGAGCCGCCGCTCGTTTCCGCGGCACGCGCTACGCGGAAACGCGTGCGGCGAGTCGCGCGCGCTCGCGCTACAAATCGCGGGAATTGCGTCGGGAGGAACCGTCGCGGAGAATAATAACACGTGTTTGCCAGCAGAGTTCACGCGGGCGACCCTCCTGACAGGCGAGAGATGTGCTTCTTTTATGCACGAAGCAGCGAAAAGTTTGGAAGGTCGCATATGGGAACCCTTGCCAGGCGCTTTTACGAGCCCTTTAACTTTCCGTTGTTTTTGATTTCGCCGAGAGCCTTTCATCATTTCTGTGTCCCCCCCCTCTCTCTCTCTCTCTCTCTCTCTCTGTCTCTCTCATGTAATTGCGAAGAACGGACAAAGTTTTTGTTCGTGTAAATGTAGACGAGAAAAATGTTCACGCGACAACGTGCGCGCACAGCTTTGCGTTCCGTCTGTAGCTCGCAGTCGCTCGCGATCACGCACGTTTCCAGCGATGTGACCTGAACGAAGCGAGCGCGCTGTGAAACGACGGGAGAGCGTTTCTTCTCCGACCGAGAGCGACCTCGCGAACTGCGGAGTTATCGTATCGCGCGAATCGCGCCAAACGCACACGCGAACGGCTGCTTTCCTGGCACTGGCTCCGATCGCGAAGCGCGCCCCACAGCGGCATAACTTTCTCAGAAGAGCCTCGTACAGTGCGAAGGCGCGGAATAAAGGTGGCGGTCTTAGGAGGCCGGTGTGTTATTTTATGAAAATTGCATCCCCCGTGCGCGTTCTCTTCTCCTTGCGAAGCGCGCAGAGCGCCGCGTACGTTACACCGCAAACATATATTACGTGCATCGCGCGCGATTAATGCGGCTGTTGTGTTATTTCGAATACCGCGCATTCGCGCATCAACTTGCACACGGCCCGCGGGATAAATTTCATACACCGTATTCCCGAAAGAGAGGGGGAGCGAGAGAGAGAGAGAGAGAGACCTCGCCGCAATCTGAAAATTCCAGTCGCAGAATCTGAAAATTCCGGCTATACGGAGGGCTCCGTTTGTGCGGAGCGATCGATACGGCGATCGCGTTGCGAAAGGTTAAATTCTATCACCCGGTGGATGCAGCAAAACGTAATAATTCAGCAAACACGATGGCGCGCATTAATGACGCACTAATGAGTGACGCATTAATGACGTCGGAAATATCTGCTGGACAAGTAACGCGCGACCGAGATTCGAGATCGCAAGCCTCGGCGAGATGGCGCACGGGTGGTCGGCCAGCGATTTCTTCGCGTTCGAGTGAACGACGTGTTCAGGACGTCAGCAGGAGGAGAAGAGCTGCAGAGCCTGGACGCGAAGGATAAAATTAATATTTTCGGCGTTGCAAGAATCCGCCCCCAAGACCCCTGCGCGTTGCAAAGTTGCGCCCTCCTGCTGCTATCGCTGCCCTCCCCTCCGCCCTCCCGTCTTACGTCATATCTCGAGAACACTTTATTTCTCACGATTAAAGTTCCGAAGTCGCGGCACGCGAAATTTTGGCAGACATTTGCCGTCCGTGATAAATAAGCTCCGCTAGGAACTTCCAGACGCGGCACACGCCAGGCCGTCCTTACGTAACACAAAAGCGAGTGACATTTGTCCGGGCTGCAAGTCCGTATGAAAGGAGAGCGTTCCATTTCTCACGAGAGAGAGAGAGAGAGGGATTCAAGATTTTCTTTGCCTCGGCTCGCGCCGACACAAACGTCGTTCGATACCGGATTGTTGAAGCGCGCGATTATCAACGGCGCGGCGTCCACTGTGTCGCGATTTCGGCTACGCGTCGTAAATCATGTCCCTTCGGATTCTACCACCGAAATAAAACGTCGGGGCCGTGGTCACGAGAGGTCGAGTGGCGGCCGGGAGTGGGGGGAGGGGGGAGGGGAGAGAGGGGGGAGGCCGGGGGCGCGCGCGCGCGCACGCACGCGTCGTAAAAACGTAAAAATGCGACGGTAGGCAAAGGTAAGAGAATAGCGCCGAGGGAGATACTGAGAGTCCGGCAAACAGAGAAAGAGAGAGAAAGAGGGTGTGGGAGAGGAGGAAGGAGAAGGATAGAGAGAGAGAGAGAGAGAGAAAGAGAGAGGGAGAGCGAGAACCCGCCACCACGAGGGTGAGAGATCGGCAGGGACGGCGAGAGTGGGCACAATTAAAATTAGCGCAATTCAGTCACTCGCCGGTAATTCGCGTGCCTGGCATTTATATTATTAAGTCGCGCGAATTTCTCTCGCCACTTCACCCCCGCCGTCGCTGTGTGTGCGTGCGTACGCTCGCCACCCCCGTCGGCGTCTCCCACTCGCTTCCGAGCTAGCCGACCCATCCGCTATCCTTTTCCTCTCCCGGTCGGTGTAAGCCGTCGGCTACGCGCACTTTTCATCATGTCGTCCTTTCTCTCGCGCGTTTTCTCGATGCGCGTTTTCCGAACGTCGTCGCCTCGTCGCCGCGATTATTCGCCGGCGAGGAAGTAATTCCGGGTTTCGAAGTGAATTACGTCTAATTGCTCTTATTGCGAGGACGAGACGGCTTTATTATTCCCTCTTCAATCTCGCCCTCCGACCGTTCGCGCGCGCCGTCATTTGACTTTTCAAGCTCGCACCTCTCCGCCGCCGCTCTCTCCCCCGCGGTCGTCCTCCACCACCCGGGGGGCGGCTGCACCGCCGAAGCTGCCGCCGCCGCGGACGCTTCGCCGCCGTGTTTCCACGTCCGTGCTTTTTTCACGTGCGGTAAAAACACGGCGTTCCAAATGAACGTAGCCCGAGCCGAGGCTGCGAGTAATTCTCGTTAACCCGCTATTTCACTTCGCCGCGCAGCGCAGCGCAGCGCAGCGCAGCGCAGCGCAGCGCAGCGCAGCGCAGCGCCGTCGGCCGTCGGAGAGATTGGTACGATAAACGTCAGCGTCAGCTCGTTCGCGAATGGACGAGCCCCGTACCGAATATCTCCGCGTTAGAGCCGTTTCCGATGAAGTTTGCATTGCCGTGATTTCCGGCGCTAATATTTACGGGATTAAGCCACTGATAGGACCGCCGATGGAATATCTTTCTCCCGATAACTCCGCGGCGACGCTGCCACGCGCGCGCGCGCGCGCGCGCTCCGCTCATGTACTCTTCTCTTCCTTTTCCTTGATGAATCAGCTCTCGGTCACGCGCACGCACGCACACATACGCATCACGGAATTCGATTTAAGGTAGACTTTGGCCATCAGAAGTCGGCATCAGCTTACCTTTGGATGTGTTCTCCTAGGAAACGCTACCTTTGGGTCGATCTGAAACGAGAAAACGTCGAAATTGAGAATGTGAAATTCCTGGGAGTTCAATGGGCAAGAATGTATATCGCGAAGCAACGGGAAAAAAATTCGCAACTCGGTGTCACGCGACGGATAAACCTCGAACTAGCTCGCGATTCGCGCACCACCTCGCCGAGGGAGAGAATGCGCAACCGCGGAAAGAATATTACGCGGCGCTCCCCCGCTCGGATACAAACTCGCAAACAAATCTTATTCGCTCGAGAGTATTCGCAGCGGCTAGGCTAGAGAGAGAGAGAGATAGAGAGACAGAGAGACAGAGAGAGAAACAAATATGAAAATACGTATTATACGCGAGCGCAGTGGGAAAACGCGGAAAAGGCGGGAAACAAGAATGAACGAACGAACAAAGGGAGAGAGGCCCTCGCTGGGCTGTTTTCCCAGTTGAAATCCCCATTACAATTAATTACATAGTAATAAAGAGTAGGTGTACTCGAGAACTCCGAGTCGGCTAACCGAACTCTCGGTTGCCCTTGCCCTCGCCCTTCGTCGCCGCCGCCGTCGCTGTCTAGCGGTGGGGCCGCCTCTTTTCACTTCGCGGACGATCCCGAGGGGGATGAACACCCCGGCTAAGTCGGACGTAAGCGCACCTTACGTTCCGCGCTCCGGCTAAAAAGCGAAGGCTGGAACCGTCTTGAGAAAGCCGGGAAACTTCCGCCCGCTCGCTCGCTCGCTCGCTCGCTCGCTCGCGACAGCCGCGTAAATTTCCAAGCCGCCGCGCCGGCGCGGAACGCTCTCTCCTCTTTGTTCGCCGATTTCTTTCCGGACCCCCGCAGCCCCCCGCCGTTTAACGCTCGTCGCGGAAAGACGTGTAATTCCGATCGATAGCGGTGCGCGACGTGTCCAAGGTGACGCGGCTGTTAAAAAGTCCCCGCGCGTTCCTTCCGCGCGAAGGATTTTATCGCGCGATTAGATTCTCCTCGCGAAGCAGCGTCTTGGCGACGTGGCGCGATCTATACGTGCCCGCCCCCCGCCCCCTCCTCATTAACATCCGGGAGCGAGATGACGGCCATTTTGGTGGTAGTTGCCGTGTGTCACGGATTCAGATGACGCGTCGTTATGCCAAATATCCATCTAGGATATTTCCGAGCGCTCCGCTCGTCAAAGGACCTAATCTCGAATTTCCGAACTGTTGCCGCTCTCGACGCGGCGAATAGGTCTATTTATGCTCATTAGTGATGCTTTCGGGTCACACGACTTCGTCATTAGGGCCGTCACACTGCGTCACACCGTGTTTTCCTTTTGACCAGCCTGCGGTCCTGCTCCGTATTTCTTGGCGTTTTGTCGCGTTTGCCCGCGTATTTGTAGTCGATATCGGTAAAGCGATTATTCCAGAGTCTATATGAGTCTCGCATCCGTTACACCGCTAATACGAGAGCTAATCCTCCTCTCCCCCCTCCCCCCCTCCTCTCTCTCCCCGTAGGGACGTATTTTCCGCCCGTACTTTATCCCTTATAAGCGGCACGCGGTGGAACGGAGTCGCAGTGGATGTTGGGAAAAACAAACAAAGATCCTTTAATTTAACCGGTGTGTTAGCAAGGCGATCAGATTCTCGCGATCGCGTTGCTGAGATTTTTCGTTGAGCAAACGCGTGTAAGTAAGTAAATTGAGTATCGCACACGCTCGTCGGGACGCCCCGTTGCAGCGCAATCGCCGGCGCGCACGGCGAGCCGGGAAATCTCGATCTTTGCGTTTCTTCGTCCCCGCGAGACGACGATCGCGATCTCGAATTATTTTATCGAGGCGCCGCGAGAGCTCTTCCCAGCACGCGCGCGTGTCCGCTTGTAATTAGCTCCGAGAGAAAGAGAGAGAGAGAGAGAGAGAACGCGCGCGCCACTTGAAAAAGCAGGAAGAAAAGGGCAAAGAAAGAAAGAAGGAAGCAAAGAGTATATTCTTGCGCGCCCGCGCGCGAGCGAGCGAGCGGAGGGGGCGAGTTTTACTACCCTTGCGCGCGAGCTCTCTCGCAACGGAGAGCGGCCGGCACCCCGGGCGGTGGAAGCCACGAACGTGGTAATGACAAGCAAGAGAACCCACCCTCCCGCCGCCGCCGCCGCCGCCGCCATCAGCACCGCCAGCACCGTCACCGTCATCATCCACCCCGACGATGCGGCTTTCTCTTTCTCTCTCTCTCTCTCTCTCTCTCTCTCTCTCTCCCTCTCCCTCTCTCGTCCCGGCTCTCTCGCTCTCTGTCCCTGTACTCGGCAACCACTCCCGTTTGCATAATCCCCTACGGCGAAGTTCACACCGGTCGCTCGCACGCTCCCGGACGAGAGGCGTCTCGACGTCGTCCTCGTCCTCGTCCTCGTCGTCATCGTCGGCGACGAGAGACGGGAGACGAGAGAGAGAGAGAGAGAGAGAGGGAGAGAGAGTGAGGGGAGGAGAGAGGGAGGGAGGGAGGGAGTCTTTCCGCCGTTCTTTCGCTTTGGTAATACCTCTTCTTCTGATCTCGCCTTCCGATACGCGGAAGAGATGGGAGGGGATGAAGAAAGTGCCTCTCAAACTTCGCTACTGCACCCGCAGGAGCTATTTGCAACGGATTTCGCGGTACATGTCGTACACCGGATACGAAGTTGCGAGCTACGACTATGGCGCGGATATATCGGTATGTTGAAACTAGAACACAGCAGCCAATGACACGCGTGGCTCGCAGCGTGGCGCTGGCTAGCAGAGGGAGGGGGAGGAGAGCGAAGGAAGAGGCGGCGGTTAATCAGTCAGTTGAGAGCTGATTCTTTGTGACGTTCGGCAAATAATTCGATCTCCGGAGATTTTCCCTCTCGCGACGGCGCGGCGACCTGCGCGACGGAATCCGCCGATGCTTAATTCCAGATCGCTTCTCGGCCCGTTTCTCGTCAGCTTTCCCGCGTCGGCTGTTTCGCCGTAGAATCTCACACAGCGTGTGCTCGTGTTAAAGGACTCTTGTCCTCGAGCGCGAGAAAAGCTCTCTCGTCGGCTTCGCGCACGTCGAAATGAGGGCAGTACACGAAGATATCGTTACAACTTTGCACGAAGGTGCACGAAAGTAAAGTCTATTATCTCTATATCCGATAGACCCGAGGAGAGTCCTGAATTTAATGTAGCTATCTCGAACTGATGAAAGTCGAACTTTCGACTCGCGAGATCTCCCGCGCGGGTCTGTTGAAATTGCACGGCGCGCGGTGATAGATGGCGAGGCGACGGCATCTGCCTTTTCGTAATCACTTTCCGCTATCTTACGTAATAGACGTTTGTCAACTAGACGCGAATCGTGGCCGCTCAGTCGATCAACGTGAGGGCCTTCGATGTGCTATTCATTCGATTCGTTTCACCGGACGATGGTTTCGCGCGGACAGAACAGAGAGTCGGTAGCGGGGAGATATCGAGAAAGCGAGAGGGCAGGCGGAAGGCAAGCGAGAGAGAGAGAGAGAGAGAGAGAGAGAGAGAGAGAGAGAGAGAGAGAGAGAGAGAGAGAGAGAGAGAGAGAGAGAGAAGCGGAGGAGAACGTGGGTGCGTGGAAAGTAAGGAGAGAAAGAAAACGTCGTCGGGAACGGAGAGATAGCATTACCGAGAAAAATCGAGAGGCTCGAAGCCATTTTCGCAAACATAACCCAGTTACCCGATATCTCGCGAAATGATCGGCCGCCAACCATCGTCGTCCTCGTCGTCGTCGACGTCGCCGTCGACGACGACGACGACGACGACGATAGAAATTCAATCTGGTTGGCACGCCTGGAAATTGGAAGAGCCACCTACCCCTGGATGCTTCTGCCCTGAAGGGGCGCGGTAGAAAGGAGAGCCTCGAGTCGGATCGGGAGCATTTGGAAAAGTAATTCACGACGCCATTCTTCGCAACTACCCCTCTTCCCTGTCCCGCGCCGTGTCGCGTCGCGTCGCCACCCCCGTCGCGACCGTAAGCGGTCTCGCTCCGAAACCTCAATCCACCCTCCCCGCCCTCTCCCCCTCCTCCCCCCTCTGCCCCGCTAGCTCTCTCTCGCCCGATGCGAACTGCATCCGCGGATAACGCGAACGAGAAATTTCACAGGCGAACTCGCGCTAATTCCGTAGGAATTCGAATGCTGGTTACACTGTTATACGAGGTATGTGGCCGCGCGTACTCGCTCGCACCAAAGACAGGGGGGGAGACGCGGAAATGGCCGCAGAGGCCGTATAACGTTAAAGTTTCAATTATAACGGCGAGAACGAATGACCCGCGGGCTCGAATTACGCGGGGGTTGCGCCGAATTCCAAAGCCCCCCCCCCCTCGGCGTTTGTCCTCGCGAAGAAGCGAAGACAGAAAATCATTCTTGACGATCCCCACCCCCCTCCTCCTCCCCGTCGACGACATATTTCGCGCAGCTTAGCGTAGGTATCGATAGCGCTGCCGTCATTCGTGACATTCCGCGTGACGGACGCTGTTATTCGTTGTTCCCACGAGAAACGACACTGAGAGAGAAAGAAAGAGGAAGAAGAATCGTTCGCGCTTTCTTCGCGATCATCGCGGCTTTTAACATCTCGTACGGCGTGTTCGTTTTTTCGTCGGCTCGTTAGCTGTTTAAACAGAGCAGCGCGCGCTCTCATCATTTATTTCCACCCCCGCGCGGCGGTTTCCCCGCTCGGACAACATCGAGCTCTCGCGCGCGGAGACACGACGACGACGACGTCGGACTCGTCGTCGATAGAGACAACGAGAATTCACCGACGATGTCGTGTTTGGCGACGTGAGGCTTTGGAGACGAGAATTATTATTAAATTTCGGAATCCGCGCGCGCGCGTCGATTCGTTTCCACCTTCCCTCGCCGCCCCCTCCGCCCCTCCCGCGCCACCGATGTCGGCGGCGGTGTGGCGTTTGCCCGCCTCAAATACCCGATTAATTCGCTCGGCAAATTAAAGGCAAATACGCGACTGCGATTTTGCAACTGATCATTTCTACCGTGCCGAACAGTCGGTGCTTTTTACCGCTTCCTTCCCGTTATTTCATCGTCGTCGTCGTCGTCGTCGTCGTCGTCGTCGTCGTCGTCGTCGTCACGAGGGGTGGCATTTTATCTAAGAGCGTTTATGGAGAGGAAACGCTTAGCAAGGGACGTGACTTCCCCCGGATTCATTAACTCGCAGGAATGATTATTAAAGGTTGAATCTTTTTTACGATCCGGACGCGGCCGTCGCGTGCGAGCGGCGAGCCGATTACACGCGGAAGCAATTTTATAGAGAAAGTTACTGCGCTACTTTGTAGCCGAGGTTGCGTATCGACGTTGCGACCTCTAATTAGTCAGCCTTTCCCTTCGTACGATCTCTTCGTTCTTTTTCCCCCTTTTTATTTATCCACTTATCTACTTAGCACACGGAGTCGAAGTCTGCTATTGAGCGATTCTCTGTACGTTTGTCGAAAGAGATCGCGACGTTTATAGTGAGATAAACTCCAACGCCGACATTCTACTTTCGTACTATGAACGCGGCAGAATCGAAGAGAATTTATGCGAAACGAAAAGCCACGCTTTCGCCCCGCGTATCTTTGTCGAAAATTCGACAACTATTGAGCGAGTACCGTATTAACAGTCGTTACCCGTCGAGACTCGTGCCAAGCTCGCCCCCGAAAGTCGCCCCTCGCGCGAGATGCTCGGATCGGAAGTGGTCGAGAGAGATCTTTATAGTCGGACGGATTTTCCAGTGGAATCTCGCGCACAACGTACGCATCGCGATTCCATCGAGGAGCTCGCGCCCGACTTTGAACTCGAGTCTGCGTGATCTGATTTGCGACGAGACTCTCTCAGGCGAGAACTGTCAACGCGCCCCGCGAGCCTAACACGGGCCCCGTAAACAAAACCTAGTTTCGTCATTCTCACCCTCGTTGTGTCTGGCCGAGACTCGGGGGAGATCAATGCACGTGTACAAAAGCGCGAGCGCACGATTCGACGCTGAATTTTTAATCCATAGACTCGCGCACGCTCCTCTCTCGTCGTCAGCGACGCGTTCGTCCGCTATAACTCGGGTCTTTGAACGAAACGGCTGCCTTTGTCATTCGCGCGCGCGCGCGCTTCTCCTCTTTTTCCTCTCCTAGTTTCATGATGACGGAATCGTCGTTTCATTCCCGTCCTCGTCCATCTCATCCCTCTCACCTGACTTTGGCACGTCCGCGTGGCGCCGCGCGGAGGAAGCGTTCTCCCTCAGCGAGCGCAGTTGCGCACAGGTCCAAGTTGACAAGGACAGAACGCAACAACATTCCGGGTCATCCGAGATTCCTTCGATTTCGCGTGATCGGCAGAGAGAGAGAGAGAGAAGAGAGACAGAGAGACGCGTGGGTGCCGCAATTTTGCGGGACTTACGTGCGCGGATAATAAAAAGAAAAAGAAGAGCTCCGCGCGTCACACGCTGACGCACTGGAAATAAAAAAAAGAGGAAGAAGGCGGGGAGGGAGGAGAAAAGCCGCGCGAACGGCGACGCGGCGGCGACTATTATTCTTTTCATGCAACTACGGATTGCAACGCGCGTCGGGCAAGTGCGACTACGCTATATATGCACTGGCGGATCGGCCGGTCAGTTATTACGCGGGACTGAGCGATTGCTTTTAATATTCGCGCCAGCTGCTTCCCCAGGCTCCCCTCGCCCCTGCGCGCCTTGTTCACTTCACGATTCCGCCGCGACTACCGTCAAGATGTATAGGCCGATAAAAATGGACTCCCGCTTCGATCCGGCGCGCACATTATTTCTCGCGCGGGCGCGGGCGCGACGAATGCGTCGTTATTGCGATGTCGACCCCCGAGGCGAGCCCCCGGAAACTCTCGCCAATGGAAATCCGTCCCGCTGGACGACGAAAGAGTCCCGCGCTTAATGCGGTTTCATCGTTCGCCGGCGCGAGAGCTGAAATTTTTAACGGGACTTGCGCGCTCTCGCGCGCGCGCGCGAAAAAGGAGCAGAGAAAAGCGAGCGAGAGGGAACCCGATCGCGCCGAATGAAGGCGCGGATTTGAGTATTTCTTTTTTTTCTCTTTCTTTCTTTCTTCCTTTCTCTTGCTTTCTCTTTCTCCATATACGTGCTCCAATCGGACAGGGAGACAATTTTATATCGCTCTTGGGGTAGTCGCGAAAGTCCACCGGCGCGATTCGCTCGACAGCGCGGCCGAGGCCGGGGCGGGGCGGGGGGGGGGGGAAGGGGGATATTCTACATCTTGGTCGAAGTTTCGACGGCAAAGCGCTTGTTTCATTTTTCGAGCAGCGACCTCTCCCACGCTTCCTCGGCTTTTTAATAACAAGGCTTGTCAGAAGTCACCCCGACAGCGTCACCGGCATTCGGCGCCAGCCAATATCGCGGCACGATGTACGCCTTTAACGGCTGCCGCGCGCGCGCGCGCGCTAGGTGGGCTCTTTTACACCGGGCGGCGATAGAACGGCGAGAAATATGAAAGCGCGCGAATAACTTAATGATTAAAAAGGTCACCGCGCAGTCATCGCGGACGCATGAAATCGCGACGCGTCGTCAAGCGTATCGAGAACGCGGAGAATCATTCACCCGGCTAACCCGACGACGCGTTACATATCGCGAGGGAGCGGCGAAAGAGCTTCGCTACGAAAGCTTCGTTGCGAAAGCTCGCCGCCGACGAGTGCAATGAAAAATCCACAAGACGGATCTCTCTCTCTCTCTCTCTCTCAAATCGACAGGCGCGCGTGCTTTCGTGACGCTCTCGGAAGTATGAGAGTCTGTAAAATTCAGCGGCTCGCGGCTACGGCCATCTGATATTCTACCATGCAGCGGGGGAGGAGGAGGAGGAGGAGGGAAGCAGAGGACGGGAAGGGGAGGGAGGGAACAATGAATGTCCCAGGGGCCGGCGGGGCCGTCATTTTCGCGGATTACTCGTCGCAAGTGCGAGTCGGCGGCCGAGCGCGCGATCGCCGGGCAACTTCATCTTCGGCGAACAATGAAATGCCCACTGTCGATTCCGCGAACATCGGGATCTCTCGCGGGCCAAGTTATCGAGGGGTCCAGCAAGTCGGACGGCCGGCGGAGGGGGGCGGAGGCGGGCTACTCCGGAAACGATCTCTCGAGAAACTCCGGCGCGTAACGGCGGCAACGGCGACAACGAGAGGAGGGAGGAGGACGTTGCCTCGCCGAGCGCTCGCGCGAGCTCGCGCGAGCGAGCGCTCGGCGGAGAGCTCGGGACGAACAGTGACAAAACAATTAAGCAACTCATAACTGCCTGGCACAGGCGCTCTCCGGACACCGTTCTCCGCTCCGTGCTTGCGTCAAAGTGTCACGGCCAACGAGGTCTACCAGACCGAGCCGAAATTACAACTCGCGAGGGCGTGTAGCGGGCATAATATCCCTTTCGCAAACTCGCGTCTCACCGCCGCGCGCGCGCGCGGAAGAAGGCACCACCGGCGCTTCGAGAAACTCGGGGAGTTTATCGAACGGTCGCGGAGCATCGACACACTCGCGCCGAAATTTCACGCCAGCGCGAGGTATAACAAGCTCGCGGCGAACCCGGCGAAGACGGAGGACCGAGCAACGAGACGTCGCCCTCGGCGAAAGCGCCCCGCTTGAGAATCGTCGCTCTTGGGGGGCGGTGTGTCTTGGGTTCGTTGATTTCGCACCGCGTTACAACGGGGGGGTTGTAGCGCATTAGTCGGAGGGTGAATTTGGCTCGAGTAGCCAAGGACGTACAGTCCCGCCGAGAGGCGGGAGAGATGCTCAATCGGAGATTGCGCGTCGGATGACAAGGATCATAATCACACCCTGATGATCGTCACAGGTGCGCGCCCGGTAAGAGCGAACATCCGAAAGCCCCATCTCTGGCGCGAGCGAAACGACGTCGGGGAAATTCCGCGCGCAAAGAACGACGAGTGTCCGAAAGAAGGAGCGCACGCGAGCGCGCTGATGTTTCCCGTTTCTATTGGGATACCTCGAGAGAGGGCTTTTGTGTGGGACGAAGGAATTCGACCGGGCTGAGAATCGGGCGAGCCGGTGCGGCCGGCGGAGGCGGCGGCGGCGGCGGCGAAGAAACGGCGCAGTCGAGAACGTTTCGACGAAGTGGGCGAGAGAGAGAGAGAGAGAGAGAGAGAAAGAGAGAGTGAGTCTGGGAGGAATTACCGAAAGCGTTTCATGCTCTCTCCCATGCCGGTGACGCTGTTCGCCCGGCACGTCAATGCTCCCGGGCGATAAAGTGCTTTTCTTTACGAAGCCACCATCCGTCGCACAAGCGCGGCCAATCAGGCGACAATGGCTCGTAAATTCGAGCCAATCAGGAGGGAAAGCCGAGACGTGACCGCGACCACGGCGCGCGATATTGCTTATGAATTATTTAAGCGGCCGGAACAACACGCCGCGCTTCCGTCTCCCGCGCGCTCGTCTGTTTTGATTTCGCGAGCACGACGCCGTAGGCTCTCTCTCTCTCTCTCTCTCTCTCTCTCTCTCGGTAGGCGCGCGCGTTCAGGCTTCGTCTAAACGAACGTCAATCGCTTCTTCCTCAAGGTCTCAGCGGGACGGCAGCAGCTCTCTTCTCGCTTCTCTTCGTTCGCGTGGGTTTCGCGCGACGCGATTAATCACCGCGTGATTAATCGCGTCTCCTCGTGTTTCACGAATATCATGTGGGCGCAGCAGACGACGAAGAGGGTGAATGCGAGATATTGAAAATTCAGAGGGCGCGGAATTCATCGGGGCTCAGCGGAGGCCGAGGTGAAACCGACGACACACACCGAATTGTCGCCGACAATTCGGGCGCGCTCGCGAGCAAGAAGGCGAACTATGCAATTAACCGGCAAGTTTCGACTTCGATTCGATCGAGGACACGCTTTCGCGTTTCCAGCAGCCTCCCCAATTCCTGACTCTGCCTAACGGCTTACTCCGTGGGAAAACCCGCAGCGTCTCTCCCCCCCCCTCCCCCCGGCCCTCCCTCCGCCGACTGTGGATTATTGCACATTGTCCGTGAGACGACGCCGCCCCGAGAACTCGCCATTGATTTTCTAACGATTACTTAAGACTTTCGCCGGCGCCTCGCGCGCTCGCGAACTTGTGCGATGGATTATAATGTTTTTCTTTCGTAACTATCTCTCCTCTTGCTCCTCCTCCTCCTCCTCCTCCTCCTCCGTCTCCCGTGTGTATTTTCCATGCGCCATTAAGCCCCACATTCGGAAGCAAGTCACCGGAGGAGGAGGAGGAGGAGGAGAAGGAGGAGGAGGAGGAGGAAGAGGAGGAGGGGGGAGGAGAGGCGCCGTGTGTTAACTCTTAAAACTCTGGCGAACTCGGCTGTGCGCGGCAACGAAATTCCGACGTAGCGTCGCAGCGCTCCCCGGGGAAGAGTTCGCTAATAATTTTCGACATTCCCCAACTCCTAGGGGGCTGCACCCTCAGCTTCTATTTTTCTATCTTTGCACATGATTGGGGGAAAAGTTTGCTTAAATCGACGAATCGACAACGAAGGAATTAAAGCGCGTCCCGCGTCTGAAGAAACGGAATCTCTCTCTCTGTTTCTGAGATAAAAATTTGCTCCGCGAAGCTTCGCCCCTCTCTCCCTCCTTTCCTTTCTTTTTTTCAAATTTCCTGTTCGATGATACTAGTCGGAGGTACTCGCGAGTAACGGCATTAATTCGCGTCGTATCCTCGCACGCTCGCCCGAGCTCCTCAAGTCGAGCCTCGGTCTCATTACACAAATTGGCACAGCGCTAGACATCCCGCACGTAGCGTGAAAAACCCGTCGCGCGCGCGCGAGAACTTCTTCCGTTCTCTCTCTCCTCCTCCTCCTCCTCCTCCTCCTCCTCCTCCTCCTCCTTCTCCTCCTCCTCCTCCTCCTCCTCCTCTGCCGTCTCCTCGTTGCTGGGCGCGCACCACGTCCGGAACTTTTATTCGCACGGATCTTCCCCGTCGCGCTTCCTCCGCCGAGAGGAGGCAACCGAGCGAGGTGAAAGCAAAACGCGCGATTCAGACGTGCGCTCTCGCGCGCGTCGCTGATTACATTCGTAATTATTATGACGTGTTAATACGCGCGTAGCAGCCGCTCGCTGAGCTCAATAGATCTCCCGGCCTGTCCCTCCTTCAACCAGCTTCCGCGGATGGCGGAGCAGAGAGAAGGAGATGGATAGATGGATGGATAGTGAGATAGAGAGAGAGAGAGAGAGAGGGGGGGGGAACAGAGAGGGAGAGAGAGCCGCGCGTTATAACGTCTCCCCCGCAGAAACATTCCCGTCGCTCGGCCTGACGAGCTTTGTGTGCTCTCTCCTTTTCTCTTTCTCTCTCTCTCTCTCTCTCTCTCTCTCTCTCTCTCTCGCTCTCCGAATGCCTCGCACGCATCCTGTCCTCTCTCTCTCTCTCTCTCTCTACGCTCTCGCTTCTCTCCCTTCGTACTTTCCATTTCGACGTCACGTCCCGCCTTAAACGATAACGCTTGCCTCGGAGTATCTCCGTCCGCGCAGCCAGCGCGCCTCGTTAACGTCGCTCCCATCGATCTCGGCTGACCCTGACCTCGCGTCGAACATGCCCGATAACCGGAAATTGGTCCGTTAAGGAAACAGGCGTCGCCCGTTAGCGCGGCGGCGAGATCGGCGAGTTTTCGCGGAAGTACCGTCCGGGCGTATTTTATTACAAATCCATCAGCTCCCTCTCTCAAGCTTCCTCGAAAATAGCCGTTAATATTGATGACCGGTCGATACCGACTGATACCGGTGTGTCGCGATACCATCCCCCCCCCCCGCTCTGCGCGCGACGTCCCCGGAATCGAGAGGAGTCGTTGTCTGCCGTTTCCGCCGCCGTTTCAGCAATGGCCCCGCGCCTTGGTCTTGGATATTTCCCGATTTCTCTCCGAGTGTGTCACTGAACGTGTGTTTAAGTCGCAACTCAGGGCAACCTCGCGGGTTGCTTCGGGTACTTTAAACATTTCTCGGGAGTGCTCTTCGGTGTTACGAGCCGGCTGCCTCGGAGTAACGCGCGATTAAACGGATATTTCCAGTTTGTCGCGAAACGAGGGACTCGCTCGCTCGCTGCGACGTTTCAAATGACAGCACGCGGGTCCTTCCCGCCTGTCATCCACTTTTCGGGGGGTCGAAAACAGGAAGGGGCGCCGAGGGGGTAGAGGAGAGAGTATTGGAGACCCCGTGTATGTTCCCGAAGGGAAGGGAAGAGGAGACCCGAGTGCGTGAAAGGCGAACAGACGAGGCAAAGGGAAGAAAGGAAGGGGGAGGGGGGAGGGGAAAGCGGGGGAGAAAGGGGCAGGAGCGGAGGGTAGCAAAGGAAAGAGGAACATAGTTCTTGTGTGTACCGCATGAGAGTGGAGTTTTACGCGTGTTTAATCTGGAAATGGATCGCCCGAGAATACGCCTCTATGAGGCGAGTTGAAGAGGCCGGGAGGGAAAACAGACGCGAGAAAGGGGAGAAGGAGGGAGAGAGGGAAAGAGAGTGAGAGAGTGAGAGAGTGAGAGAGAGAGAGAGACAGGTGGAGCAGACTATTCCAACGTCTCTCCCTTCCTTCATCCGAGGCCCTTCTCTTGGTTTTTCCGCGTCCTTTCGTGCCGCCCTCTCTCGCTCTTTCTCTTTCTTTCGCCGTCGCAGAGCCGAATCGCGCGGCGCGAACTGGCCGGCAAATTGCTGAAAGTCGCGAGAATTACTCGTTTCGTGCGATCGCGCTTCATTACGCAAATTACACACTCGCGCGCGGCAAGTCGCCGGCAAGACCCAGAAATTTATAGACGACGCACGTTGAATCACAAGAGAGCCTCGTTTGGGCGTCTGCGTCGTCTCTCGTTCCTCCCGAAGCGAGCCGTCGCGACGATCGAGCAGTTTTCTTCACGCGGCCGAAACGTCGAAAAGACGAGACTAATGGAGAAAAGAACAGCGACTCGCGCATCTCGTTTACCATCTCGAAGGGTGCTCCATTTGTTCCCCAGATCCCTTTATAAACTTTCTAACGATATTAAACGTCTCCCCGTCCCGCCGAGAGAATATCACATCCCCTGCGAGTTCGTCTCGGGCGGATCGTCGCGAGTGACTTTTTTTACCTATCAAGCGGCCAATCTTTAAGCGTCGTCTACAATGACAGTAAGCAGTAAGAAGTAAGCGTAAGCAGTAAGAAATAAACCAATCACAGTCGATTATGACAAGAACAATCAACTGTGGTTGGTCCATTTCTTAGCGTCCTGTTCACGCTTATTTTTTACTGCTTACTGCCATTGTAAACGACGCTTTACATGTTAACGCGAGGCGAGCCAGCGAGCTCGACGAACGAATATCGTCGAAAAGTAATTCAGAGTGCGCGAGTCATGATTACGAATCCTCCAAGTCGAAATGAGAGGGCGAGGTTGTTCCTCGCGAAACGACTCGCGAGTCGTTTTTCCCTCTCTCTCTCTCTCTCTCTCTCTCATTCTTTTCTTTTTAATCGCTCGTTATCGCGCGAATAAAGATTCCGCGCGCCGTCACCAGCTCAGGTTGCGGCGTCCGGAGAAACGCTTTTAGGACATCGTCTTCGGCATCAGGAAACTCGACACCGTCCTCCCCTCTCTCTTTCCCCTCTTAGGACTGCGGAGAATGGACCATCATACGCATCTCGCTTTTCTCTCACGCTCGTGTCCGGCGTCCGCCCATTATATTTTCGCGGACAGCCTTGATCCTCAGATTCCCAACGAAGCGCGCCCTGCGCAGCTGTTGGATTCGCCTTGTCGATTCCTGCGGATTTAGCAAGTCGCGATTCCTCGGCGAGCGATCGATTCAACCTAGCGCGATTTTACAGATCGAATATATCGGATCCGCTTGATATCTACGGGTTGCCAAATCCAAAAGTTAAAATTACCGGACATTTCTTCTCTGGTGACAAAGCCAAAGCGGACTAAACCGGACCAGAAATAATAATCGTAACGTTACATTAAATACAAAATATGAATATGAAAGAATTTATTTACAATATCAATTTCCAAACAATTTTATAAACAAGATTTGATTGAATAAAATAATAAACTATTACTTTTTTAATATATATATATATATATATATGGAATGATGGATCGGCAGATATCATCTATTAGATGGCTTTTCGTGGCGCTCGGTCGTTTATAGGCGCTTGAAACGGCGAGAAACGTTGCTAAAATCCGAACTATCATTCCATCGATTGGATATAACTGAAAAACCGGGGACATACGACGTCCGGTCTGACTTATTAACTTATTCACCGCGCCTGGACAAGACTTCTGAAAGCCTGACAGTCCGGGTCAAAACCGGGCAGTTGGCAACCCTATTGATATCGCGTGAAAATGATCCAGCTCGACGACGGTTTCCTCGAAACTAGTGACACGAATCGCCGCGCCGCGGCCGGCCGTGCTGATTCGGCGCGGCTGAAATGTAGCCGGAACAAAGCCGTGGGGCTCACGTCGATATAGCGCGCGCTCGCCGCTTATACGTCACACTAATTATTTATACTTGACGCACACACCGGGCCGGTCTCGCTGCAACTTGCAACGCGCGCGCGGTATTTCACTCTCGCAGTGCGTCGTTATTTACAAGGAGCGCGCCGGCGGAGTCTCGCGCGAGTCGCGCTGAGACTCTTCGAGTCGTCCCGCTCGCATCGCGGGAGAACTCGAAATCATCGAACCGCCGAATAGAGCTGCCGGGAAAAATTTGGCGCGACGATCGAGCGGATAAATTACCGCGGAATTTCGCTGCGCAGGATAAAGAGATATTAACGAGAATCTCGTGGCAACGGCTGCCGTCGGAATGAATATTATATTCGCGTAATCGTCATTTAAGGAGAGAGCGCTCTCTCGCGCTCGCGCGGGGGCTAATATCCCCGGCGAAAGAATGATTCGGCCTCGATGAAGCGAGCACTCAACTTTCGGTTGATCGGCGCCTTAAAACCTCGTTAATGAACGCTATATTGACGAGCCATCAATCTTCGGCAACGAGACAGATAGCATCCGCTGGGTCTTTAGCGATACCTCGAGAGTGCAATTTCTCCCTCGTCTCATTGACGTCCGCTCATTGACGTTGAGACGCTTGTAAATCGCAGCAGGACCTTCGGCGGAAGCGTTTTAGCGCGACTTTCGAGATCGACCGGGGCCGGACAAGCGCGCGCGCGCGCTCGCGCGAATGCAGTCCGTAACAATTAAATCGCAAGGCATACGTGCGCGGTTTGCCTCAGCGACGCGAAATCAGGAACGCCGGAATGACGCATCTGTGGAAACGCCGGACCGAACGGTGGTAACCTATCCGCGTCTATTTTCACGGGGAATTGACGTTGCAAATGAAAAGCACCCCTTTTTGCACACTGCCGGCGTAGCGGGCGCTTTGTTTGTGTCACACACACACACACACACACATGCGCGCGCGCATATACACACGGACATAAATTTGATAACTAGCTTCTAGCTGAACGCCACGCACAATAAACATGACGCGTGCAGCTGTAACGCAAAACATTGGTTGACGCTGACACAAGATATAGCACGGCCTTTTTTACATCGTTGATTTCCGGGCTCGTTAAGGCCCCGCGAACGTGTGCCTCATGCCAATCCGACGGCATTACATGAATTAAAGATGGCCCTGATGCGTCTGCGGCAATTATGAGAGATAACAGCTGTATTTTGCAGTCGCTGCTGCAACACAGCCGCGCGTCTCTTTCTCTCGCTCTCTCTCTTCCTCTCTCTCTCTCCCTCTCTCTCGCGCCGCCTCCTTCGCTCCCTCGTGCGCCCCCCCGGACTCGTTCGCGCGTAACAGCTGTTTCATTGTACATCGAGCTTACCGTTCCTTCCGTGATTTACAATTTCGCGAGCTACTTTTCCCGCAGCCTCGCGCACACGCTCGCATTATCGGAGCAACAACGGTAGTTTATTTCACGAGCGGGAGAAAGAAGCGACGGAGGGGGCCGCTCGCGGGGGAGTTGCTGTTGACGTTGTGCGCCATTAACGAGATCGCGTTTCGCCGCGGCGGGGAATCAAAGGGCGAGGCATCGGAAAGCCGCGGGACGAAAGGCGGGCCTTTCGTCTTTATATTTGCGGCGGGGCTAAATCTTCGAGAATCCCCCCGAAGGCGCCCTTGAGAACGACGAACAGCCGCGTGCCGTGAGGAGCGAGATCGATCGACCAAAATCCGTCGACGTGTCTGTCATGCATAAACCGATCCAACACACACGCACACGCACACATATAACGAGACAGCGCGTTATTCATCCCAATGGTGAAAGCGCGCAATTAGAGCGCGATAAATGATAATCGAGGCTCTCGTACTCGGCGTTTCCGCCGAGAACACGCCGTGTGCAAAATGTGTCGCTTGCGAGGCGTCTCGAATAGACTTTTTCCGACTGAGGGCGCGGAGCGTTCGCGATTACGAGTCGCTACTTGCGAGCTTGCGTAATAATCCTGACAGCGGCCGAAGCGTACAGATCTGTTACGAGGACCGACATTGGTCCTCATTGTAGTCCCACTCAACGGGCGAGGACGCAATGAAGATAATTGCGTTTTTCGCGAATCTCTCTCCGAACGTCTCTCCGTCTCCTTTATTATCACTTGAGCCGCTCTCACAGCGGCGGCAGTCGTCGAAAAGGATCCGCTCGAAGAGGGCCCCGCGCGACGGCGAAGATCGGCGAGATCGCGTCGTAAATCGAAAAGGAAGCGGAGTCGCGCTCGTGCTTATGATAAATCTTGCCAAGACAAACAGAAGACGCGAATCGTCGCGATAAATTACGTACGACGTAGCGGGATACTCTCCTCTCCTTTTTCTCTCTCTCTCTCTCTCTCTCTCTCTCTCTCTCCTTTTGTTTCCGCGCTCGCGGGCTCGCAGATAGTTCGGCCACGTTGAATTCACTATCCCGCTCCTTGATTTCCGTCCATGATAAATGGGATCTCCTTCTTTCTTCCTATCTTCCTCTCTCTTTCTCTCTCCTCCCTTCTTTCGCCTCTTTTTTCTCTTATTTCCCTCCTTTCCTTCCGCGACTGTCTGATGTAGGTGCCCCAGTTTCGGCTTATATTCATGCAGGCTGTACTCCGTATATCCGGTGCAAAGGGCGAGTGAGTTAAGCCGTTAGTAACAGATGCCGCAACCCGGCTGTATCGGTTTAATTCGTCGGCGCGATAACCAGAAGTTTCCCGGAAGGCGACTCGCGGCGGGATGCGTCTTCATAAACCGCGAGCCATAAACTTTGCCGAATTACGATTACAAAGTGACTAATTCCCCTTCCGCCTCCGTGCCTCCTAATTACGTTTGTGTTTCCCAAGAAGTTGCCCGAGTCTTCTCCGCGGCGCGATGCTGCGGCGCGGCGCGGCGCGGCGCGGCGCGGCGCCGCGGAATCAACACGAGCTCCCCACGAGAGCGAGGGGGATCCTAATAACCCACATAATTCCGTCATTGTAAACTTGCCGGGCGGCTGCACGCGCGTTCTTTCTCGTGCGGCTCGCGCGGGATTGAGACACCGCTCGGCTCGGCTTAGCGCCTGCACAAGTGGCGCGGGTACTTTCGTGCGGAAAGGCAAACGCGCTGTTCGCGTTCAGTGGCAGTAACAGGTGCCGCCGCGGAATTCCGGCTGCCGGATTATATCTCAGCGGCGGCAGAGAGTAGCGGCAATTATATACGATAAGCGAAACTATAAAGCGGCACGCGAATGAGGAATTCTTTTGAGCGCCGTGTGTACGCGATGACGTTGATAGGTTGGGATAGGCGGGAGGGAGGGAGGGAGAGAGAGAGAGAGAGAGAGAGAGAGAGGGACGAACGGGGCGAGCGAGATAAGGAACGGCAAGGTAGACGGTTTGTATTTCAAATTTAAAAGCATTCGACAATGGACGCGCTCCGCGTATTGTTGACTCACTCGAGGAAAAGAGAGAGAGAGAGAGAGAGAGAGAGAGAGAGAGAGAGAGAGAGGGAGGAAGCGAGGGAGGGAGGAAGGGAGGAAGAAGCAGGAGGAAAAGAAAGTGTACGGAAGTGAAGAGAGCCAGTCCCGAAGAGAACGGCGCGGTCGAGAACGAGGTGGGGTGGCTCTCTTGGAGTTTTGTGAGGGACTGCAGACAATTTCCGCAGGGCTTAGTGGCTTCGGGCTCTCCAAATAAATTATTCCGCGGATGAGCGACGCTGCTTATTTTTCAGCGTTTTCCGAGCCACCGCTCGAAGCGCACGCGAGGCGTTTAAGATGCATCGATCGAGAAAGAAAAAAATGCTGGATAGACAGAAAGAGGGATGGATGGGAGAAGGGAGACGGGCGGGCGAGAAAGAGAAAAGACGAGGGTGAGCGAGAGGAAGCAGGGTGGCAGGTTTTTTTACTACGTCTTTGGACGAAAGGGAGAGAGAGAGAGGGGGCGGAGGGGGGGAGGAGAGGAAAGGAGGAAAGAGATGGAAGAAACACCATTTATGATGGCTTAATTCGGGGACAGATTGCGGAGGCTTGTATAAATATCTCGCAGTGTCTCGAGCAGATATTCAATCGCGCCCGATATTCTACACTTTTTTAAAGAGGGGGAAAAGAAGGGAGAAATGCGAGAGAAAAAGCAGTTTCGCTGTGTCCCGCGTTAAGTTCAAATCTATGTTTCAATTAAAAAAAAAAAAAACCGGCGTAATCGCCAGCAGCATCGCGAGATCATTACGAAAAGCGTCGATTCCCTAATATACTGTCTTTGCAAAAAAGCTCGTTTAAGCACGCTGCGGCGTTTGGGGGATCGGGTTTTGCGAGAATTTCAATTTGCGCAAGTATAGAAAAGCGCGCTCACAGAAGTATCGGAAAAGAGCGCGCGTCTCTCAGCGCGTTATATCGACTTACCGTTTCAGTTAATTCCCGGCGAAGCATACACACACCGTAACACTCGGGGATTTTAATTCTCCCCGATAAGTTCGATAAAGATTTATATTTCGCATTCACCGCGTAAACTTGATCCGGTGTATTCCCGCGGAGTCGACAATAAGTCAGCGCGCGTCGCGATTCTTTAAGCCCCTGCATATTTAACGCGCCGGAACAAAAAACTCGCCGCCGTTGCGTCAGCGAAGGATATCGAGTCACTCGCCAAATCTGCGCGACAAAGGATGTCGCTTTCTAATCCCGTAGTTTTCCGCGCGTCCGCCGAAGGATCGGTCGAAGGATCCCAAGTGTCCCCGCGGTGGGACCTCCTTTGACGAAATTTAAGTCCCACGACGAGACGATATGTCTCACGAGCAAATATTTGACGATGGGAAAACTATGAATAAAAGAGTCAAACTGTTCGAGTAAGGAGAGCAGAAAAATCGCGAAACAGGAAGAGAGAGAGAGAGAGAGAGAGAGAGAAAGAGAGAATGACACTCGTCTCGAAGGGAAATTCGACTCCGTGTTTGTCGAGGAAACCACGCTCGAGAGGGAACGCAGGATTTTTTAGCGCACCCTGTATTTGTAACGTTCTTTTTCGTAATAAAACGGGTACGCTCTCGAGAGGGTTAAGATCCTTTAAGAGGAGAAGGAAGCCGGCGGACGGGGGAGGGAAGGACAGACTAGTTCGCCGCGAGCCCTCGTACGCTGCGTCTTTAAAGCGTCGAGACGTCGGAAGGTATCCAGGAATGCGGGCCATGCAGAGTTCTAAAGAGCTTTCACAATTTCGCGTGCATCCACCCTCTCTCTCTCTCTCTCTCTCTCTCTCTCTCTCTCTCTCTCTCTCTCTCTCTCTCTCGGCGAGAGGAAGACAGCGAGATAGATAGAGGGAGACGCGGTTCCTTCTCTCTCGCCACTTTCTCCTTAGACACACCGCCCGCATCCGTCTTTATCCTTCGTATTATTTCAACGGATTCTCGCGACGTTTGAGATTTCTCATCGCTCGCCCTTATCGCGCGCGTATATATACCCAAAGTGTATGGATAAAATATCACGAAACCAGCGACATTTCTAAACTCTGCAGTTGAAAATTTGATGAATCTCCACGAATTTCCTCGAAAGTAAATCACGTCTGAAAGACCCGAAGCTTCACCGAAGCCAGATTCACGTCAGATTAATCGCAGGATATATAATCTCTTCGCATTCTTACGGCGTTTCTAATCTAAACCTCCCCCCTTCTCCCACCCCCCCACCCCGCCCCCACCGCTCCCCACCCCGTCTATCACTGTCCTCTGCGAACTTTCCTCTCGTTCGCTCTAATCTGTCCGGCTTGGTGATTCGACGAGAGCCAGGGGGGGAGGAAAGAGAGAGAGAGAGAGAGAGAGAGAGAGAGAGAGAGAGAGAGAAGGGAAAATAGGCTCCGAGACCCCGTATTACGAGAGCGGCCGGCATTATGGGCGAAACACGGCGAGTACGGCCGATTTGGCTACTTCCGCTACGTCTGTCGAGATCAAACGGGACGCAAACGAGGACGCGCACGTTCGACCCGTGCATTTTTTAATCAGCCGCCGCGCCGGCCCGATTAAGCGGAATCTGCTGGCTATTCTGATCGTCCGCACGGCATTGTGCCGCGATCGGTGCTTACGCGGCACGTTGCGAAATCATTGTCCATGCCAGATGGGGAGAGAAACATCTAGCGTATCGACCCGCAAAATCGCTCTCGCGTGAGCTCTACCGTCCCCGCGCTGATTTTCGATAATGTTATATGACCGACGTGCCGACTGTGCACAGCGACGCTCGCGAGAATTGTTCGCCCGCCGATAACGAAACGAAAGGATCGCTTTCAACCCCCTCTTGGCGATCGTATCTTAGGCGTACCTTTGAGTAATCAGACATTCTTCAAAATAAAACGAATGATAGCTGCGGACAAAGCATCTTCATTTTCTAATCAATGCCGCGAGCACCGAATCGAGCATTTCATCAATTTCTAGCTACGGTTGCCTATTAACACCTGAATATTTTGTCAGTCGATTTTTTTATATCGGTAACTCGTCAAGTTGAATCACCTACGCGAATGAAACGACGCGCTAAAAACGCGTCTATATACCACACAACTCGACTAGAAAAAAAGATAGTACAAGGAAATTGTAAATATTTGATTATTCATCGGCATTCCTGACATGTGTATGATACAACATGCGATTTTTCTCACGAGTTGCGAGCGCATTTTCGAGCGCTCGCGGAATGATTTTCACCGGTATACTTTCTCCCACACGGAAATCTATGTGCGATATCTATGAAACGCGCAAGAGTTAACGCGCGCTAAACCAGATAGATGTAACCTCGTGCCGCGCTATACGTTATATGACATTTCCGAATGCACATTGCGGCGCGTGACAGCGGGCGATTATGTCCGGGCGTTAATTCAATTAAAATCGCGTAACCGGGATCTCCCTTAATTTCCGTCGGGCGGAAAATGTGTCCATTAATATATTCGTTTATAGACATCGACACGATAAACCGCGGTGCCCCCTCTGGATCGGATTTCAGGCGATATCTCTGCGATGATATCCGTGCGCCGAGGTGCGCGAGGCGAGGCGAGGCGAGGCGAGGCGGAGAGGGGAGGGGCAGGGCGGGGCGAAGGGAAACCGTATCCCCGTGACAGCTACACCTGCCGCCGGAATAACCGCGTGTTTCGCTCTTGTCCCACTTTATTTATATTCGCGTGTCGGCGCGAGTTAAGAGTCCCCGCGTTCGTTAACGCGGACGACGGACGGGCGGCGGCGAAGGTCGCGCTAATTAATGCGGCGAAACTTGTCAGCGAATCAAAGCACCGGGCGCTTCCGCGCGTTTGCATTCCTTGTGCATCCTCGCCTCCACCCTTTTTCCTCGAGGAGCGGGAGCAGCGGAGAGAGGCGAGGAGGCTGAAGGGGGTGGAAGCGAGAGAGACAGAGAGAGAGAGAGAGAGAGAGAGAGAGAGAGAGGCCGACCAAGTGCTGGAGGGTGAGGACGTCTCATCCCTTAAGAGGAAGCCTTAATAGGATGCGCCGGCGGTTGCCCTATACGCGCGATATTCTCTTCCCGCTATCGGGAAGGTGTTAGCTTCCGGATCCGTGCATTCGCAATTTGCATTAGCCGGAGCGAATTACGCGAAATTTATGCGAGCCGGGGATACGACCGGGGCTGCCCTCGCTTAAGCGTATTCGGGGCCACTTAGGCGGTCGCTCTGGCGCTCAGAGTCGCTCTACTTATGGCTCCGTGGACAGCTAATGTCCGCAACTATTTCTCTCTCTCTCTCTCTCTCTCTCTCTCTCTCTCTCTCTCTCTCTCTCTCTCCGTCTCGCGCGCGCGTGCTTCGTGCGACCCGTCCGCCGTCTTACGATATTATTCCACGAGCATTGTCTGAGCCCTTGGCGAGCGAGGAGGAGGAGGAAGAGGAGGAGGTGAGGCCGCGCTTGCCAAACGGTCGCGTCGGGCCGCGATTAATCGCCGCACCCGTCGTCGTCGTCGTCGTCTTGGTTCTGCCGCTAGCGTCGGCGGCGAGCGCGCGAGCTGTCCCCCGGGAAAGGGCGGGAATCGATACAGGGACCTTCGCCTCGGTGTCCCACGCTGAGAGCTCGGCGGGAATTTTTCACGGCTGAGGATTCAATCAGTAGCGTAGTTTCGGAAGCCACGCTGCGCGATTTACCGCTTGTAATCGCGAGACCCGGGAGGATCTCGAAGCGGAGATACGGCGGGGAGTATGACGGATAATCCGAAGCTGATATCAACAAGTTACGGCGTAGCCGACGGCGTCCACGCGAAAATTTATCGCCCAGGCAAATGCGGAGAGATCGATTTTCGCGCGACAACGCGCGGACGCGACGCGCTCTCTCCCTCGCGTCGCGTCGCCGTCCGGGACGCGAGGAAGACGGCAGCGAGTTTCGTTAATGGCCGAGGGCGACCTGCGATTCCGCCGCGCCGCGGCACGAAGCGGGACTCGCGGAACGCGACGCGGACGTCGAGCGGCGCGAAACAACGTTTGGCGGTAAATTAATGAAGTTTGAAGCGCGGATAAAATCTCGCCGGCGGACTCGATGACGCGTCCCGGATCGGGATGTAACTATATACGCCGCGGTTTCCATCAATCGGTTTCATCAATCGACTCGCACGGTATGCTCTTTCAATAATCTCAGCCAGACGGCTTCGATCGGACGTGAAAATTAATTGCTCGCGTGACGCACATTCGATCACGGCAATTTGTATCCTTTTTTCCCGTCCTCTTCCTCTTTGCTTCGCCTTTCAAAGCACTCCCCCTCGCGCTGCTGGAACGGCTGCTGCTCCTGCGCGCCTTTCGCGGCCGATCGGCTGTAAGTGTCGGCGTTTACGTATACGTGTAATCGAGGATCTCGCGGTAAAAATCGACCCTCTCCCGCCGAGCGCGGCCTGTAAACCGTTCGTATCAACGAGGAAGACCCTCGAGCCGACCCGGATTACGGCCGGCGCTTCGTTTAGGTAACTCCGATACTTCGTTAGGCAGCGTGAAAAATATTATGCAACGCCTGTGGAGCCGCGGAGAGAGTCTCCCCTGCGCATGAAAACGCGGCTTCCTCGGGGGTTGCGCGGCAAATGTGAGCACTCGGCGCGAGAAGTTGAAACGCGTTTGTGTGTCTATTAACACTCGAGAGGACAGAAATTGCAAGACACTCCTCATCGTTTCTCCTTAACGAAGCGAGCTTAAGTGTTCGCGAGACGCGAACTTTGATTGAACTTGAATGCCGATCCGAATACTAGAAAATCGGAGAATATCTGGAGATATCTCACAAGACAGAGAGAGAGAGAGAGAGAGAGAGAGAGAGAGAGAGAGAGAGAGAGAGAGAGAGAGAGAGACACCACTCGAATATTGGACAATATCTCACGCGACATGTCGAAATTTTGACATAATAGAAAAACGTGAATTCCCGCGCGCGCGCGCGCGCGCGCGCGGTGCTCGAACGCGGCAAAGTCCACAAGAGACGCGGACTTTGATCAGAGAGACCGATCGCTACGTGCTTGACCGAACATCCGGTGGGTCGCGAGGTTACTCACTTTCTTGCCGTCCAGCTCGTGATTGCCCTGCGCCAACACTTTGTCGACGCTCGCGGGGTCTGCGAATGTGATGAATCCAAAGCCCCTGCGAACAAACGAAAGGAGAACGTTCAAAATACGGCCGGCTAGGACGCGCGCTGGGTCGCGTCGCAATCGCGGCCATAAGGGACGTTAACGAGGCGGCAGCGGCTAATGTTATTCTCATCTCGTGAAATTTCAACGCACGCACCGCGGGAGCCGCACGCGCGGCATACATACGCTGCGAGAGAGAGAGAGAGAGAGAGAGAGAGGGAGATGCGTATCTCGATGCAGCGCGCGCGCGCGCGCGCGTACATCAAAGCGCACGCGCGCACGATTGTAAAAAAAGGAAGCCGGAGCAAACATTTCGCGTATTAATTCGCTGGCGTATTAATTCGCGCGAGACACGGCGGTATTAATTTCCCGGATGGGTAATTCCCGGGATTCAGTCTTACGGCCGCGATTCAAGGCGGCCATTAGCAGGATTGATTAATGTACGGCCGCTTCCGCTTCCGCATCCCGCGGATCGACAGAATTACGGCTGCGAGCGTTATTTGGAGAAGAAAGTTCGTGAAACGTCTCGAAAGACGCGAAAGAGCCGTCGCATCGGCTTCCGATGCGGCCTCGTCGGCGCAGCTTAGCGCGCGCGCTTAACGGTACCTTAATGTTCTTATCTGGAGAAACGGCGACGGCGACGGCGAAATTCTCCAGACGAGAATTTCACCCGCACTTCACGCCGCTCTGCTATTTTTTATATTTTTATATCCGCGCTCTTCACGCGAAAATGGAGAGATTGGCAGCGCTGGCGACTCTTTTCTCTGCCTTTTTCTTTTCGCGCCAATTCGAAAGATCGAAGACCGAAGGATTCAAGCGAACTGCATATCGCGACGCTCGCGGCGTCGTAAATTTCACGCGACGGGGAGGAGGACGGGGTGAGGGAGGATGGGGAGGTTCACGCGAGGCACGCCGTGTACACACGGATATATTAAAAGACAGTTCGATGCCGTGAGCTAAGGGGGTTGATGTGTCGGTGGGGCCGCCCCGGCCGAAACGAAGGAGGGAACGGGCGAGGGCGGCGAGAGTGCAACGCACCGAGGGCCGGACGCAAAGCGGTTTGCATTTTTCATGCCGGGGCCGCCCCGGCAGTTATTGAAAATATTTACATGTTATTTATGGGGCACACATGCTTCAAGAACCAAACGCGCCACCGAGAAGCCGGCCCGGTCGAGCCCCTCGCATTTCTCTCTCTCTCTCTCTCTCTCTCTCTCTCTCTCTCTCTCTCTCTCTCTCTCTCTCTCTCTCATCGCGTCTCTTCGTTCTCCCGGCGTTTCTCCTCTCCTCTCCTTACTCGCGCGCAAACCCCTTTTCCGCCTCTTTTCCTCCGCCGGCTGCCTCCCTTTTTCCCGTCTCTCCGTTCCCTGCGGAACGGCGTATTCCGCCGCCGCACTCCCCCCCCGCCCCTCCGTCGCTGCCGCCCCCGTCTCCTTCATCCGCTGCCGAAGCAACCCCCCGGACCTGCCGGCAACGTCTCGAGAATTCTGCAAAACGTTTCACGCCTCTCTTGCTGCTTCCGCTTCCTTCCCACCGACGAAACAACGAATACTCGTATGGATTGAATTTTTGATGGAGCCGACCCCTCCGGGCTCTCATACCCTTCTACCGTAACTCGCTCTCTCTCTCTTCCTCCTCTTCGCCGTAATCCCTTTCCTACGTCTGCCGATGGCTCGACGATGCTCATGCATCGGGCGCGAGCTGCGTGGCGGCATCGGCTGCCTTCCATATCGATTTCTTCGCGCACGCGATACCACCCGACCAGTTCCAGCGAAATCGGCTCGACGCCCTGACGGCCCTGACGCGGGGCACGCTGCTGCACGTAAAGGGAGCGAAAACGTCGGCGACGACAACGACGACAATGCACGCGTACGCGGAATCGCGAAGGTAAACCCTCAGCGATTGTTATTCCGCGTCGACGACGCTCGAAGACCCACGACTCCGCGCGCTTCCGCTTTGGCCGATCACGATCATCGCAGACATCGGTACTCGCGCACGACCGTGCCTGTTTGCCTCTGTAGTGACAAAAAAAGGAGAAACATTTCAGCGGTGCAATTTGGAAATACGCGGGATCGCCGACGGGATATCGCTAAAAGCCGCGCGCGCTAATACGCGAATACGCTAATTCGCCGGAAGCGTTAGCCGCGCGCCGTTAGCGTGGGCGCTTTTAAATCCACACAGAATTCCACAGTTACCTCGATATTTCTGACAAAGAAAAATCGTCTGTCAATGGGGAACGAGCGATCCGGCGAAGGCGACGGGGAGGGGAGGGGAGGGGAGGGGAGGGGGGGAGGAGGCATGTGTCTGGATTCACGGCGCCCACGAGAGGCTATCCCCGGCATTAGTGAGCTCGCGATTCGCGCGCGCGTAGTTACGACGGTATACGCGGCGAATTTTGGGAGATTTCCGCGGGACGACCGGTCGAAGCGACAATCGCGGCAAACGAACAGCCGCTGAATCGGCAGTCGTCCAATCAGCATTAAAACGCCAAACAACACGAGCGAGAACATAGCGGCAACGGCGCGCATTTGCATACAACGAAACGCCGAGAGACCGCCCGGCCGGTTCTCTCTCTCTCTCTCTCTCTCTCTCTCTCTCTCTCTCTCTCTCTTTCTCCCCTGTCGCTCCCCCCGGCCCCTCCTCCCTCTCTCGTTCTCTCTTTTACGACACCGCGTTTATGACGGTGTACGCGCAATGTACACCGAAATCATGGACACCGGCCACGGAAAAGCGCGCGAATAATTCATCCTTTTTCCGCCGAGCATCGCAGCGGAATTTAATTAGAACTCTCTGCTCGCGTCAGCCCGCGCCGGCCGCGCGCGCTGACTGCAATATGTATCGATCAATTGCGCAATAATACGCTTGTAACCGATCGCGCGATTTCACCGTTGGTCGTTGGCGGAGAGCGCGCCCTTCTCTCTGCTCTGCGGGAAGAGAGAGAGAGAGAGAGAGAGAGAGAGAGAGAGAGAGAGAGAGAGAAAAGAATTCTTCGTCGAGTAGACACGACGTATACGCACAAATGAGCGGAGACGTTGTTTCGCGGAGAATATATCGAGCGAGGCGCGCCGCGGCAGGTCGCGCGATGGCAGCCGCGTTTAATTGAAACCGAGGAATTAAGCGGATCGCGCGGCTAATGAGCCACGAGATACAATCCGCCGTCTCACATTCTTGAGCGATTATTCGCAGAGAGGGAAGGAGGGAGGGAGGAAGGGAGAGAGAGAGAGAGAGAGAGAGAAAGAGCCGGGCGCGAGATCCAATCTTGACCCGCGGCAATTATCCGCACGAAGGACGAAAGAAATCGTATCACAGCGAGGTCCAACCTTATGACGGTATATCAGGGAAGTCGAGGGCCGCTGGAGAGTCATTCCCAGGATAAAGGAGGGATCCATCGCTCGCGGACCCATCGCTCCGTCGAGGCCCCGGCACCGCGCCACTTGTCACCCCGGCCATTGTACGTGAATAATCTATAAAAGGCTGAGTAGAAGGATGGCGGCTGACGTGTCCCTTGTCTACTTGAGCACGGCTTCCACGATCCTCTACTTTTCATCCTGCTCCTCATCCTCCTACTCGTCGTCCTCTGCCGCTCGGCCGTTCCTCCTTCTCTGTCTCTCGCTCTTCGTCCCCTCTTCCTCTACCCTTCCCCGTGCCGGAGACTTAACCGCCCTCCGCCGGTCTCGTCGCCCTTTTCGCATGCTTCTCCATGCCGTCGCGCCGTCCCGGCTACCCGGAAGGGTGTCACGCCGGGCTGACGCGGTGCATTTGTTTGTCACAGCCTCTCTCGCTCCGCCGCCGCGGCGGAGGCGGCGGGCCTCTTCGGCATACGCGAGAGCATCCCAGACACGTGCCACGGGAGGAAATCCCGGTTCGAAATCAGTTCGAGATAATGCGGCGCGTCGTCGTGCAGCTTTCCGCTCGCAAACTCGGAAGAATCGCACGAACCGAGAAGAACCCCGCGGACGGAGCGGCAAAGGTCGAGGGTCGTTGGGGTGAGGGGGGGAGAGACCACGAATTTACCGCGAGTTCGCCGGAATTATCGTAGGAAACACAATCTCCGATCTCTCGGCGTGAGCCTCGCGAGTGAAATCCCGCGAAGATCGCGGCGCGCTAATTGCAACAATCACCCACCAACACGTCTTGCAGGGTTGTGGCACAATGGCGCAGCCCGCGATACAGAGAAAAAGAGGAGGGGAGGGGGGGAGGCGGAAGTGGAAAAAGGAGAAAAAATTTTATCACGCGTGACGCGCGTTAAGTACGCGAAAAGAAACCGACAGGTGAATCGCGCGGTAAATCAGCTCGGCACAGTTCGCGAGCGCGAGCGCACGTAACCCCCTCGTATCGCGTCGAAAGGCTGCACTTCCGACCTGGGAATTTACCGCGAGACAGGATAAGGGTGCGACCCGGGCGAGAGAGGACGCCAGTGTATTAGGTGTATTTATGTAGGCGGTCTCATTGCGCGCGAACTTACTGTAAGTACCGGCAGTTACTTAGCCCGACAGTTTCTGCTATTGCAGCCGGCTGCGATATACCCTCTCCCTCCCTCCCCGCGGCCTCCACCACCGCCGCCAACGTCCCCGTCCTCGGTGTCTCGGCTCGGGCCGCAGCTCGGTGGAGCTGAAGCCAGTTACGGATAAGGGTGAACGACGCGCACTCCACGCATTCCACCCCCGTCGTCGTCGCATATTCGACCACCCTCGTTTGGGCGTTTGGGTGCCTAGAAAACGCCTGCTTTTCTCTCGTGCCGCCGCGTTTCCGCGCGCGCAAGCGCGCGCGCGCGCTCGCTCGCTCGCTCGCTCGCTCGTCCGCCACGTCTCGCCACCCCCAGAAGTTTCATCCACCTCGCGCCCACTCTCCGCTTTGTCGCGCCGACTATATGGTAACTGCTCTTTAACCAACCGCCTTAATCCGCTTCCCTGTGCAGTCGAGGTGAGGACAATCAGCCTCCACCAGCGCCGAGGCGAGAAACACGCGAGAAACTCGCTGCGAGCTCCCGCCGATTCGCCGACAGGGGACTCTCGTCATTCCCCTTTCCTCCTCCCCATTCCCTCCCCCCTAGTACCTAGTCATATTCCTCTTTGCGCAGAGCACCGTGCCGCTAGACAATCTCCTGTCGCTCGGTTTTGCGTAAACTATTTTCTCCCGCGCCGCCGCGAAAACGGAAGAGGAAGAGAGAGAGAGAGAGAGAGAGAGGGAGAGAGCAGGAGAGATTTGTAATTAACGAAATATTATTTATCGATAGAGGCGGAATTGATCGTGATTGGATAATTGAGTGGGTCAGAGGGTGTGAAAA
Source organism: Harpegnathos saltator (assembly GCF_003227715.2). NCBI lineage: Eukaryota > Metazoa > Arthropoda > Insecta > Hymenoptera > Formicidae > Harpegnathos > Harpegnathos saltator. The sequence continues at coordinate 2,024,751 of NW_020230283.1, forward strand.
ATGAATCTGTTTCGACTGACCCGCTTATTCGATCGGACGGAATAAAATGAAATGAAACGAAATGAAAGAGAAAAAGACGACACGTTTGATTAAGGGACGTTATATTGACGCCTCCGAAGCCTCGAAGCGTTTTAATATTCCCCTTCAATTCCCCGGCAGGACAATAGCTTCTCATTTTGCGGCCGTAAAAGTGCTCTCGCAGGACTTTCGCCGCGCGCGACGTAAATTGAAATGTTTCCGCGGGATCAACTTAACCGCATAATAATCCCGGATACAAGCCGCCCGCTACATTAAAAGCGTCGCTAGCCGCGCGCACACACACACACACACACACACACGCGCGCGCGCACCTGTCGCCGTTACAACGGTACACCAAATCGAATTACAACGAGCGAGCGCGCAAGAACGCGTCAAGTCGGACGACTTTTATATACTTTTACCCTCCCCCCTCTCTCCTTATATATATACATATATATACATACACATCGTTCTCTAGCTCTCTGTCTCTTTCTCCCCTTCTCTCTCTCTCTCTCTCTCTCTCTCCCTCTCTCTCTCTCTCTATCTTTATCTATCTTTCTATCTCTCACCTCCTCCTCTTCGCTTCTCCCTATCCCCGTCGCCTTAATGACCGGCTGAATATTTATAAAGCCGACATCGTCTAGGTGGCCGGTAGCAAGGCCGTGAAAGCCACCGCGCGTCCCATGGAGTCTCATTGTAATTGCCCTGTTCTTCTTGACTTTTCCTTGAAACGGGATCCCGTTGAATTGCATTATGCAAATCGCAATCTCCCTAAGTCAGCCCTCCCGCCCGCCCGCCGTCGCTGCCGCCACCGCCGTCGCCTCCGCCGCCGCCGCCGCCGCCGCCGCGGGCTGCGGCCGGGAGAGACGTTTAAGTCGAGCAGGAAAAACGCGAGGAAAAATCTGCTCAATAGCCGCCTCTCGGCTTGCTGCCGCTGCTGCTCGACGCGATAACGATATCCCGCAGAGTCTCAGTTGCGTTCGACGCCTAATGATAAGGCGCCGTTTCTTTTGTGCGAGATAACGCGAGACCGTGTCATATCTGAGAATAAATCCATATTTCCTCCCTGCACGACGACGGGATATTCCGTCGTGTCGCATCGCGATGAACGCCTCCGTTTCTCCTCGCGGAAACCATCTCTCGTCTCGAGTGGACGCTCGATTAAGCGACCGCGCGTAAAAACCATGTCTCTCTCTCTCTCTCTCTCTCTCTCCCTTTCTCTTTTATACCGTCTTGAATACTTGATAAATATTTGCGAAACGCGCGAGAATTCTTTTCTTTATCTGCATTAAGAAAAAAAGGAGAGAGAAAGATAAAAACGAGAATAAAAAAAAAATAGCGGAGGGGTTAAGGTCACGTAGCGAGCAGGAAGCGAGGATAATGAAAATTCGCGACATTCCTGCCTAATGACGGGCGAACGCAATTTTCTAATTTCATTGAGTTTTTAATTCACGACAACTTTTTCCTTCCACGGCGAGGCGAGACGACGAGGAAACGTGCGGTGCGGCGCGGCGCGGCGCGGCACCGCCGGGGGGGAGGGAGGAGGAGGATATGAATATTCATCGGGCATTTAGGCCGCGACGTAACTCAATTAGTGACGGAATTATTGTCCTCCGCGCGATGGAAGGACGGGAACAAGGCAGGGTGAGGAGAAACCTGGTTCCGCACTGTCTGATTTGTCGGCGAACTTCTTGGGTCGCCCCTCGTCGTCTGAGCGTGATTTTTAATCCTTCTCCACCCCTACCCCGCCGCGAAGACGAAAATTCAGTTGCCACGTTTCCTCCGAGAGAGAGAGAGAGAGAGGGAGAGAGGGAGAAAGAGAGAGAGAGATAGACGAGCGTTAAAAATGTCGAACGTCGAAGATGAAAGGAAGCGTCGCCGCTTGTTCTCTCGTTTAAAGAAAAAGCCGCGCGAGACGAAAACGTGGAAGAAACCGCCCTCTCCTCGACTTAACCGTTCAACTCACGCCCTTTCGCGGCATCACGCGGACGGATAAAGAAGACGTGACGCGATGAAATTAAAAATTAACGGGACGACAATCCCACCCCTCCCCCTCCCTCCCTCCTGTCGTCGAGCGAACTCTTCGGTCGGTTATTTGTCGTCGAAGGCACGAGCTCTCAACACTGTGTATTGCCTTTTCGCGCTCGCTTCCCGATGGATAATTTATGTTGGATGAGGCATCATAGTGGCTCGTCGCGGAGCTGGAAAATTAATTTCATTCCCGGATTGTCACGCACACACCACAGTCCAGTCCGTCCCTTTCAAGTCTTGTCCATCCTACCGCGCTGGAATTCGTTAATATTCATGACCGTGGGGGATAACGGTTATCTCGCAACGCTGAAATAACTCGATAGCGTGGGCACGCGCGCGCGCGCACGCGCAATCCTGACTCGGCGTTTTCTAGCCGGCGCTTCTTCGCTCCTTCCTGCGGTTAAAAGCCTCTAACTTTTGTTTGTCCTTTTGTTCCTATTAATACGAAGCCGGCCCGACTATCGCGGCCCACGTCAAACCGTGACGTCGCTGATTTTAACGACGCTATTATTCGCCCGGAGAAATACTGTCGCGCGTGGATAAATTCCCTCCGCCCTTCGCTCACTCGTCGAACACAACAGCGACAGCATGTAACTCGCGTTGTCCGGGGAGTCGAGATGGACATAGGCAGCCGCCGCCAAAGTGTGCCCGAAGCGAACGATAAAAATAGGCCGCGAGGTGAAAAATCCGCGGGCCGATTAATCAACGCGAAAACACAGGAATTCGCGTTTTCATCAGACTCAACGACGGCTCGCAGACAGCGCGCTCGCGCTCGCGCAGCAGTTTACCTCGCGCAAGCGTGCGCTCTCGAAAATATTAACCGGCCAGTGCGTAAAAAAGTTATTTACAAATTAAACGATTCGCGCGCGCGGGCTGACCGAACACCCACCGGATACACCAAGAGACCGAGGAAGAAGCGGGGAGGAGAAAAAAAGCGGCGGATGGCCACCTGTTGATACCGTCCTAAATATTCGTCACGCGTCTTGCCGACTGATTATTACAAATATTTGATTACGCTCCGTCGAAAAAAACCCTAAACAGCCTGGTGGCGAGCTCCTGCTGTCTCGCCGCGCCGCGCCGGTCCGCCTCGAAATTTGCACACGCGCTTTCAGCTTTCTCCCCGTCGTCGTCGTCGTCGTCGTCGTTTGTTGTTTCGCTTCGGATTGTGTTCGTTTCTCCCGCACTCTCGCGCACTCGTCCCCGCTCGCCCCTTCGCCCCTCGTCTCTACCCCGTTTCTTTCGGTCCCCGTCGCGACGCTCCAGCGTGCTCTAACGAGAGTCCGGATGAAGCGACGTGTACGTCGAAGGAGAGCTTTTCTCCCCCTCGAACGCGGCCGCGCAGACGGCCGAGATATCTGTTTCCGCGTTATCAAGTGAAGGTAATCAAAACGCGAGCGCGCATTAAAGCATTAATCAATTGCGGCCGCACGCTGAATATGTTTGCGACTAATAAATTACACGATTAATTCTGTTAATATAATATTCATTTCGTGAATTATATATATATATATATATATATGTATATTTTGGATAATAGCGCGAAATCACAATTGCTCGACTCCATTGGCTTGGCTCGCCAAGTTCGAATGAACTTTTGCGCGCGCGCGCCAGTGTGGCGGATTCGAAAAAGTATAATATCGGCCGGCGCTTTAATTCCTTCGTTTTCGTCGCCACCGCCGCCGCCGCCGCCGCCGCCGCCGCCGCCGCCGCCGCCGCCGTCGCTTTATCGATCCGCGCGTGTAAACATTCAAATAGAGAAGCTCGACAATCGAGCTTCTCTCGTCATTGTCAGCGGAGTCGAGTGCAGGAACGAGTCTTTCCGCTCCGCTCCTCCCCTTTTTTCGTCCTCCGACGCCCTCCTCGACCCTTCTCGAGCGCGCGCACGGAGCAAGCACCCCTTCTGCAGGCCAGCCCAGACTGGCGGCTACTTTGATCTCGCGCGTCACTTTCGCGAGACGCGCGCCGCGCCGTTGCGCGAAAGATACGCGTTCTTGTTCCCTTTGTGCGCGACTTCGGACCTCCACTTGCCCCTCTGTTGACAAAAATTGCGAGTGGGGTGCGAGTGCGAATTGACGCCGGCGAGCGACTCTGCGGCTGCTTGTGATGCGGCCGATGTATTTTAAAGAGATTGATATTTCTCTGCTTATCAAGTAGACTTCCCACGACAGGGAAATATTTAGCGCCTCCGCTCGATCGTCGTCCACCATCGTCTCGGCTCTGCACTTTTTAAAACGAATCGTACTTGGGGGAGGGCGGCTAATTTTCCGTCCGACACAGGAGCCACCCTGCTCGATCCTCACGAATTTTTCTTTCGACAATATACTATACACGCTTTCTTCACGGACGGCAAAATACGAAAGCGGTCATTACGAAAGAACTTATTCCCTGCGAAGATTATCTTCTAACACATCCCTGCCGCGCCGACGCACACAAGAGAGAGAGAGAGAGAGAGAGAGAGAGAGAGAGAGAGAGAGAGAAAGGGGGTGAGTGTGGCGTCGGTCCTTTTGTTCCTCGGAAATCCCGCCGGCAGACGGAAAGAACCGCAACAGACGGGATCACCGAGCGCGGCGACGACGTTTGAGAATCTGAAGAGCGAAGAGACGAGGAGACGACGACGACAGGCGCGAAGAGGCCGCGACGGGCCGAGGAAACACGGACGAAAGAGAGCACAGGGAGAAAAAAGGGAAGGAGCCGCGGCGGCGGCGGCGGCGGCGGCGGCGGCGGCGGCGGTAGCCGTGGGGGTGGCAGTGCAACAGAGTCACTTGACGCAAAGAGAGCGAGAGACGACGGCGCGGGGCCGACGGCTTGCATCCGGGGAAATAGAAGGGTAGGTGCTGGCTTCCGCCTGTCTGTTGCCATAGCGACCTCGGCCGCCCTTTGGCTCGGGCGAAAGGGCCGCGGACGGCAAATCTCTTGTACGTACAATAATCCTGCGAGTTGCCATTTTGCAATCCGGCCTGTCGAGAAGCGTCGTCTTGCATCCCCTCTCCTCCTTACCCCGCCGCTGCAAGCACGCATCGAGACACGTCGTCATCGTCGTCGTCGTCGTCGTCGTCGTCGTCGTCGTCGCTGTCGCTGTCGCTGTCGCTGTCGCTGTCGGCCGTCCAACACGTCGCGCGATGTTTTCGTTTGTCCTTGCATCACGTCGCCGTTCGCAGCCGGCGACCGTCATGTCGGGAATTTCTTGCCGCCGTATCGCCGATCGCATTTTCGCCGCGCCGCGCTGCGCCGCGTGTGACGTAGAGACGCTGGAACATGTCGCGCAGCACTTGCTCGCCTTCTCCGTTATTCCGCTTTGGAAATTTGATTTTCCGCAGGAGGACCCCCGCGGGGTGCGGAGAACCGTCTCGCCTCGCCTCGGGTCGAGTTTGGGGGGATTGCCGGCGCGTTTCCGCGTAAATGATTAGTGCGAACAGACGAGACATATTGCGGGCGGGAGACGTTCGTTTCTCATTGGAAGGCTGTGCTCTTTCTTTCGCCTTCTTTCGCGCCAGTGGAGTCTCCGCGGAGAGCTTCTCTCTCTCTCTCTCCGTTGGAAACTTTCGGGGTTGTTATAAAACACCAGGTAGCGATGTGTCTTTTGCGAGATTTAAGCCAGCCTTCAGCCGCTCCGCCGGGAAGTAGTTAGTCACGCGGAGGAGGAGTAAATTCCCTCGAGGGGGGAGCGCCGTTCGAGCGTCCGAGAGCTTATTTGCGCATTCCCTCGCGCTCTCTCAATCGCGCGATACGCGAGGAATCGCCGGCGGATTCTCGCGCCGTTCGTCTTTGTAATCCGCTTTCCGGCAATCGCGACGTTTACGCGCGGCGGGAGAAATTCTCAGTCGTTCGCTTTTTTCACTCCTTCGCATTATTATCCATTCGCTCGCGTTCCGCCGCGCGGGTCGACATGCCAGTCCAGCTTTTCCTCGGCTTTCGAGGGAAAGCGTTTCTTCGGCAAAATTGGCAATAACCTGTCCGGCTCTTCTGTCTGTAGCACGTGCGCCGAGGATTTTCCCTCAATTCCGAAACGTTTGCACTCGAGAGGAAAATCGTAGGGATTCGGGCGGCCCGACATCGATCAGCCGGTGTTATCGCGCGATAATTTTATCGTCGATTCGCGGCGGCGCGTTAACAATAGTCCTTTGACACGTCGCGAGAGACCGGTGTGTGATCGTGTGTTTTCATCCCTTTGCGAGAAAGTCGAAAGCTCGACCATGAGGAGAACGAGAGCTGTATATATAATTAGAATAATTTAATCAAATAACTTTATTCTCAAAACAAAATAAAATATCGAAGGGCATGAGAGAGCAGCGAAGCACAGTCGGTTAGAAGAATGACAGAGGCCGAAAGAAAAGTCCTCGCTGCCTCTGGTCGGGTGCGTTAATTAAATGTTTCCTTCGGCCCGATATTTCCAAACCTCAAATCGGTCGATCGCCTCGAGCTTGAACCGGCCTGAATCGTCAACGTGTTTCGCGTAAACGCGCTCGCTCCTGCGTTGCGCTCCGTCGTCATGCTGTCGCAAGGACTGCGTCTAACACGTTAAACCCCCGCAATAATCTCGCGATTCTCATTAGATCTTCCGACGTAGATCTCCCGTACGTACACGTATATACAACGAGAGACGCGAGAGCGCGAGAGGGAGGGAAGGAGGGAGCGAGAGAGAGAGAGAGAGAGAGAGGCAGACTCGCCTGTAGAGCTTCGCTTCATTCCGCAGCCTAAATTCGTTTCACGGATGGGCTGAATTTCTAAGCCGCAGCAGGGATTCGAAAACGAAGCGCCGGCGCCGATGCAACCTAATTCCGAAAGTTGGTCTCGCCGCATATCCTCCGTTGCGCCACTCATGGAGAACCGGGAGTAACGAGACACACAAAGAGGGAAATGGAGGGGGAGAGAGAGAGAGAGAGAGAGAGAGAGCAGGAGAGCGGATAAAAGGAGAAATGTGAAAGGACGCATTGTTTCATTCGCGTTTTCGAGCAAAATCACTATACAGGATGTCCTTTGTAAAACTCGGCTATTCCAGCCCTCCTCCCCCCCCTCTCTCTCTCTCTTGCAGCCGAAACGCTTAATGTGTCCATTGATGAATGTCCACTTGATACTTTCCACCGAAGTGCCGATAATACTCTCGGATACTTAACGAGACGCGCCGCTCTTCGGGATCGCCGGCGGGCGCGCGCGGCCAGGAAGAGAGCGGCCGCAACTCTGGAACAGCCGTTGGCGTTAGCAATACGCAAACATTGGTCGTGACGAAAGGGCGAGGAGAGTGCACGGCGAGGATGCGGTTCGCGGCGGTGCCGGCGGCCGGGTCGTTTGCCGGGCGGGTGCCAGGAATGCAATTTTCGGATTCTCGAATGCGCGCGCGACGAGTCCGCCCGCTGTATAAGCGTTCGCATAGATTCGGATAAGGACCGCGCATTCTGAGTGTCACCGGAGGCCATAGCAAACTCCTATCCCGCGAGGAGCTACGAGCTACATTAGCGAATACTGCGACGTCCCCCCTCCCCTCCCTCCCCCTCCACCCGCCCCTGTCAGCATTCTGAGACGGCAGCCGCGCGCGCGCGTCTCAGACGACCAGCAATTTCGGCTGTATTATCTGACCGTCCCGCAGCCTCCTTCTTCTCGGGGGGAAGACCCAGCCCGAGGAGAGAAAGTGTCGTCGCGAGGGTCTTCTTCTCCGCGCCGGCAGCGCGCGCGCGTGCGCGCGCGCGCGATCACTTGCATCGATTGCGAATGAAAAGTGTCCCGTGGGAAGTGGCAATGAGAGAGAGACATTTGCTCTGCGATGTAAAATAATCACTAGAGCGCGAGCGAGAGCAGCGTTTGATCCGCTCGAGCATGAGAGTATCAGAAGCTGAAGAGTCGAAAACGGCGCGGCGGAAACGGAAACGACGTACTAATTGTGGGGCGACTAATTATGGTATGTTCATGGCCGGAGAGTGGCGGAGGGAATTTTCTTGGGGGAATTTCCGCTCTTCCGAGTCGAGGTCGCGCCGTGAAGGGGAGGACTCGCGCGAGAACACGCAACGCCGGTTAAGCGGCTTGATCGAAGAAGCTCTCGTAATTTGACGCTGACGCGCGCGCGCGCGGTCGTAAGGTAAAGTTAAAGTCATCGCGGATTATTGTCGTCGGGGGCGGATTACGCGAGAGAGGATCCTGTTTGATAATCCCGAGCAACCCCGTGTCCGACTGTCCGACGCTCGCGACAGCTCGCGCTGCGAGACACCCGGCGAGAATTCCGCGTCGCGTAACAAGGCGCGAAGTGTGCGCGGTCTAAAGCCATAAATAGGCCAGAGCCGCCGTTCGACTTTGTATTCTGCGGGCACCCTCGGAAATATGGATCGCATAAAGGATCGGACGGGCCGCCGCGGATCCTCGCAGCATATCCAGGCGAGGTTTCCTCGTTCCACACCAGACATATCCGCGCTCTACAAAACGCATTCGGGGAAGACGGCGGCGGCTTTTCAGGGCGAGGGGGGAAACATTCGATTCATGCGACACGTGACGATAACGTGACAGGACTGTCGGCGACACGTGCGCGTTTCCGTTACCGCGGCTTCTTTCTGCCTTTCGCGTGGAAACGTTATTCGCCGGATCTTATTCCTTACACCGAGAGACGACACGCGCGTGTCTTTCTATTTATATAATTTTTTTACAACGCCCGCCGCGAAGTGATTGAAGCGCGCGGTCGCTTTAGCGATCTCGATCTTTCGCGAGAAAAAAGCTCCCTCCCTCTCCCTCTCCCTCTCTCTCTCTCTCTCTCTATTTTTCTCTCCTTCCGCGGGAGGTTCTCGTAATTCGATTTTACATCAGAGATCGTCTGAAGTTAGTTCATCTTCGGATGTTGTAAAGACGACGACTGCGCGCATCAGCCTGAGATGATGAAATTTAGACGATCTCAACGCTCTGCCGTTCCGACGAGTATCGCTGACACGCTAACGTATGAACGTTAACAGATTCCCTTCAACGACGCGAAGTGTCTGCGGGCAAAGCGTTGTACGTGTGAATACCGTCCCAAGTTTCTCGTGCGCAAGTTGCAAACGCTAATATATAGGCCGTGCCGAGATAAATCGCGGAAAGATCACGGTGTGTCGATGTAGCTGTGTATAACGCACGTAACGCTCGCGGTGAATCTCCGAATGTTGCGATTAAATCAGAGCAACTCGAGCTACATCAGCCTACCAGATAGAGGCTAAATTAGAACAACGGATTCCCCCTGCCCGCCTCCTCCCTCGCCCCTCTCTCTCTCTCTCTCTCTCTCTCTCTCTCTCTTTCCGCAACGCTCGGCGAAATATTTGCATAATGGTCAGGTTCCGAGTTGCGCGCGTTCGCGCACACAGACTCGGTGTAAGTGAGCGTTAATGCGGGCGAAATATTTCGGTGAAGCCGCGCCGTGCCAGATGAAGAAGTAACGCGAGTTAAGGCCGGCCGAAATGAACGAACAATTCGTCTCGCGTGCACCAAGTGCATTTATAACGACGTACTTTACCGAAAGCCCCACACCCTCAGCGCGCCATCCTCCCCCCTCCCCCACAGGCTCGATCGTCCTTCTTCCTCCCGACTTCCGCTCTCGCCCCCTCGTCGTCGACCGGGCGTCGGCGCGCGGGACCGTTGGAATTTATTCGCCGCTGAAATCATTTACATTTTATTTATCGCCCGGAGAAGCTCGCGTTGTCCGCGGGAACTTGCGAGGTAATTGCGCAGTACCAGCGTTTTTAACGCCCTGGCTGGAGCGATGTTCCAGATGGCAACGATGCAAAAAGACGCGCTCTAAAATACTGCCGCGCGAGACTGAGCGCCGTTAAATAGAGCAAACCGAACGCACTCGCTCGCGCTCGTTCTCGCGAGACAGGGTGAAAGAGAGCAATCGCGGGGACATTTCAGAGAGAGAGAGAAAGAGAGAGAGAGAGAGTGCGGCGAAGAGGGTTGGATAAAGTCGCGGGACTCCCGTAATGGTCACGACGATCAGAGAGCGCGGACTTTGAGAGCTCCGGCGGAATTTCAGACTCTCTCTCTCTCTCTCTCTCTCTCTCTACTCCTCTCTTTCTCTCCTCTTTTTTAATTTCCCCCGGCGTTTTAACTCCATCGATCTCGACACGTCTCTCTCTCTCTCTCTCTCTCTCTCTCTCTCTCTCTCTCTCTCTCTCTCTCTCTCTCTCTCTCTCTCTCTCTCTCTCTCTCCCTCTCTCCCTCCCTCCCTCCCTCTCTCTCTCCCTCTCTCTCTCTCATTTCGTCTCACATTACGTTATTTTCTCTTATTAATGCGCGCACTCTGCGCGCTGCGTATTATCGCGTGAATATTTTACACCCCGCGATTATCGGCCCTCAATTATTTAATTCGACTCGCGGGAATTTGTTGGCGCGCGCGTTAAGCGCGCGCAAATTCGCGTGAGGCGAGGGCGAGGGCGGGACAGGGCGAGGGTTAACAGACGGTTTCGTCGGTCGGTCGATCGTAAAAATACGACGGTGAAATTTCGCGAGCGAGCGGAGGAAACGTTTCTAATGCAAATTCGGATTACGTCGCGCGCGCGCTCTCTCGCGTCGAGAGCGCCCGCGCTCGCCTCGCGCGTCCCTCGCGCCTCCCTCTTGCGTAAGTGGAAAAAATTACGCTCGGGGGCGGGCGCGTAATACTTATGTAATACCGGCGGCGTTTTCAAAAGTGCCGGCAATAAAAGCGCGCCGTTAATCAAGACAGGAGAACAAATAATAGCCGCCGGACAATGGTCCACGGAATGGCGGCGGCGGGTTTCCTTGAACGGGCTGCAATAGGATTTGCCATGTGAAGGAGATGAGCCGCGCCAGTCGCCACCTTTATTGGTCACTTGGAGTGATTTTTTAATTACGTCCTCACTCGGGCTCGACTCGGACCTGACCCTTGTGTTGCTCTCTTTCTCCTTTCTTCCCCCGCTCTCTCTCTCTCTCTCTCTCTCTCTCTCCCCTCTCTTTCTTTCCCCGTCCTTTCGTTTCTCCGCAAGCTCTCCAACCAACCGCGTTTCTACGGCAAACTCAATTGTACGACGGTTCTCTGTATACGCTGTTGCACACACGGTGACCCGGAACTATTACCCGCCGCTGCCGCTCGCGAATTCTTTGAGCTATTTACAGGCAATTTCTGCCCCGACGAAAATTCTATTGTACGTCATCCTTCCGACCGCCGTCCTCTAATTTTTCATCGGCGCTGTTGTTGCGCTAGCAAAGCGCCCGATACGCGCGGATCGCGCGTTAGCGGCTCAGAGAGAGAGAGAGAAAGAGAGAGAGAGAGAGACGCAGAGACACGTCGACGAGTCGTCGACGGTCGCTCGTTCCAGAGCCGCGCCAGAATCGGCGATATTAAATCGAGGGCGAAGTCGCGTTTGTACGCTCCGAGGACCCGCGAGAGAGAGAGAGAGAGAGAGAGAGAGAGAGAGAGAGAGAGAGTCTCCGATATCTTACTTACTTCCGATATCAAACATGACTGCCAGGATCCTCCGCGATCGCGCGAGAGAGTCGATTATGCTTCGTCGAGCAATGCTGAGCTTGTCGCGACGAGGGCGGGAATCCGCGAGACACCCTGTATATGGCGAACGAAATGCAGCGAGGGTCGGACTGTATGCAGGCCGGGTTGCAGCGACGCCGCCTCGCGGTATAAAGCATTGTATTTGCATTTTATTGTTTAATATAAGTTTATGCTACCCTCAGCCGAGCACGGATGTCACGTTACACGCGGCGGCGCCGGCGCCGCTACGAGAGCGGGGCCAATGTGTCTCTTATCCGCCGTCGCCGCCGGCCTCAACCCTCGTAAATGGCGGTACGTGGGCTTATAATTTCGACAAATAAGCCGAATGACGCAAGAAGAGGAGAGGTGCGCTCTCGCGAGCGACGAAATAGCCGAGTTTCCTCGCGGCCGAGACGAGCGCTGCTGTCGTCGCGTTGAGAGACGAATTGAGCGCTCTTTGTAATTTCTTGCGTGTGGCAGTCTTTGGAAGACGGCGCAGCCCGGCGCAATAACCGCCGGCTTTGTCGCTACATTATTATGTAATCGCTATATATATATATATATATATCTCTCTCTCTTTCTCTCTCTCTGTCTCGTAATAGCTTTATTTATTTAAGATTACTTATTGAAAATTATTTATTATTTATTAAAGATGTTCAGAGGCGGATATGCGCGATTGTCACATTGCCCGTTGGAGCCATCGCGCCGGTCTGCGTACGCGAACTAGCGAGCACTTCTCGTTCCGGCCTTTTTCATAAAAAGGTACCTTTCGATAAAAAAAAGGAATCTCGATGTCAGTGAGGTTAAACGCCGCGTCGTTGCCGAGACACTCCGGTAAGCCGAAACAATTTGAGACGATGACAGGTCTCGTCGCGAGAAACGTCAAACCGCGCGGGGAGAAAGCAGACCGTCGTCGTGCCCTCCTCTCGCCCTCTCTCTTCCCAGTTTAGCTCGGTTGTTCACGGCAGAAGAATCGTACGTGTCGTGCGTACCAAGAAATTCTTGATCCGCGAGTGATCCGCGTCGCGCGCAAACACACCGGCCCAGATTATTTTTCGCAACGGAAGATCGGGGGTTTGCGCGGGTTTGCGCGACACGACCCTCTCTCCGTCTCTCCTCTCCCTTTAACCCCCCCGGCCGCCTAAATCTGCCAATTTCCAATGGATGCGGCCGCGTCATTGGTGGCCCCGGATGTTTACTCGGCGCTACCCGGGTGAAAAGCGGGCGAATACGGAGGAGGTCGGCGGCGGCGTCGCGGAGGAGACCGGCGGCGACGTAGGTGCGCCCGGATGAGGAGCTCGGAAGGGGTGCGGGATGCGAGCAGGGGAGGGAGGGGGGGAGAATGGGGGGGCGAAGAAGAAAGAGGAGAAAGCGGATTCGAATCTTTACCAACCACTCGTCGAGACACCTGCGGGAGGGAAAATCTCCTCCGCCTTTGAAAAGCGAGGAAGTGGAGAGGTTTATTGAGTCCTGGGACACGTAGTCTCTCGAGGACATGCCGGAAAGTGCGAGCGAAACCTCTTCTCGCGTCTCCTCCTTCTCCTCTTGCCTCTCTCGCCCCTCCGTGAACCGCCACGCATCCTCCTTTCGTCGATGGGGGATGATGACGGCGCATAGGGAGGGAAGGACCGGGCGGCGGCGGCGGCGGCGGCGGCGGGGGAGGCAGAGTGTATTTACTGCTCGTTGCCAAGACAGGGTGACGTGAGGAGAAAATACGCTCGCTTCGCGAGAGAGCGCGATTTAAAATGTAACGAGTGTATAGGCGATCGAGCGTCGCTCGGAAATTCCTCGATATTCTGCGAAATTCCCTAAAATACCGCGATTTCGCGGTTTATTGCGCTCCGGGATATTGGATCTGTTGGAGCGGTACGACGGAGAATATCGGCCTGGCCATTAGCCGAATAAACGATAAATAGAATAAATATACGGGAGTCGGAAGCGCGCGCGCGCGCGAAATGGAAATCCATAATTGACGTCGATACGTTGGTGAGACGCGAGATAAAGGCGAGATCGGGAGACAAGCGGGAGACTCGAATCGGCCACGGGCGCTTTAATCGCTCTTATTGTCTTGCCGCGGAATCATTAGTCACGCGCGCGGCAGGACGAACGTTGAATCTCGCAGGACAGGCGAGAGAGACGTGATAATAATAATTCACGGCAGGTGAGAACCGCGCGGACGAGACTCTTCGTGAAATTCTGCCGTCGCCGCGCGGATAATCCGCGCGAAAACATCTCCTCGCCGATATACCGAGGAGTCGAACGGCGGCGCGGCGGCGCGGAGCATCGATTATCCGAAGCTCGTTAAATAAAATGCGAGCAGTTTGCGGCAGTTAGTCCCGGCTCTCTTGGTGAACTGCTTGTTACCGCGGAACGAGAATCGCCCTTACTAAGAATGCAAATGCATATCTTATCGCGTCTCGGACCCATTTCTGCTCCTCACGCCAGCCTTTCTCCAACCCACCCTCCCCTCCTCCTGCTCCTCCTCGTTCCTGCTCATCCAGCGTTGCTCAGACCACCGTGGGGGCATTTGTCGAACCGGAAGCACCGCGAAGGTCAACGGCGCGGAAGACAATGACCGGTCATCCGTGCTAACGACGAGGACGACGACGACGACGACGAGGACAAGGACGACGAGATTTCGAGTAGCCCGAAGCGCGACTCGACGCGAACTTTCCGCCGATTTTCATCGCGTTTCATCGCGATCCCCGCACCTCGCGAGCTTCTCACGCGGAAGGCGCCCGATTCGCGGCGTGTTAGTGCGCATCCCCCTTGCCGCTCAAGTTCCACTCGACGATCGCACTTTGACATTTCGCGGTTACGTATCGCCCTTCCGCAACCTTCCCAATTATCACAAACCCAAAGTTTCGTAATTTTATCGCCGGGTTTTATCCGGCGATAAAGCCGGCGAGATAACGCGACTACCTTCCCACCCGACTACAGTCTAAATTATACAGGTGGCTTTTATAGTCCAAAAGTTCGAGCTTGCTTAGACTCGCGGTCTGCACACGCGGGCCGATTCAGCGCGATTAAGCGCTAGATCCTATCGACAGCTCCGCGACACGAGCTGACACATCCGACTGACATTTACACGCGATTACACGCATTTCTCGGGCTCGCTAGCAATAACGGAGAGACTCGTCGCGGCGAGAAACCGCGGCGGCGCGTTTCGCAAGACGAACGATAAAAAGTCCCACGAAGAGAGGGAGAGAGAGAAAGAGAGAGGGACAGGGCGAGGTAAACACGACAGCCGAGGGATGGAAGTTGCACCGGTTGTGTCTGCTAGGGCCGCAGGAGCGTAATTGGATATAATTTTTGCGGGCCGGCTAACCGAATTAGACGGCGGTGTGGTGTTTGCGTTACTAGCGGCGCGGGTGGCGCGAAGGAGCGAGAGCAACGGCGAGAGGAAGAGAGGGTCGAAGGGGACACGGGGGTGAGCGGAAAGGGCGGCGAGGGGGATGCGGAAAGCCCGCAGGGTAACAACCGCTGCGAATTATTAACAGGCGCCGCTGTACGCGACCCGCTCACGCCGACTAGCGAAATAAATCGGCCCGCGGCGATCGCCGGTGAAAAAGGACAGGTGGGGGAGCGCGCGCGCGCGCGAGAGAGAGAGAGAGAGAGAGAGAGAGAGAGAGAGAGAGGGAGGGAAATAGGGAGAAACGCGCAGGGCGCGCACGTTCCGAACCTTTCGGAAAATCGGCATTAACGGAGAGGTTATTTATATTTCCGTGCACGCGTCGCACTTCCCCCACCGCCATTTTATTATCGCGCGGTGGATATTCCTGCAACTTGTTGAGAATTATTCGCCGTCCCTCGCGCGGATAACGGGATCCGACATCGGCCTCCGGTAACGGATTAGATTCCGGGGAGTGCAGAAGGAGGAAGTTGCCGCGAGCTTTCCGTCATGCGTTATATACGGCGTAGCGCCAATTTCTTTTCCCCCGGTTTTCAAAGCTGAAAATTGCGCGCTCGCACTCACGGCGGAACGCACTCGTCGCGCGCTGGACTTTCGATTTTCCTCCCCGCCTCCCTTCCCCCACACCCCCGCCACCGCGAGAACCGCGAGAATCGACTTGGCGAAATTGGCAGCTGATCTCGCGAAGAATAAATTTATCGAGCAACGCGCGACGTCGGATTATTCGCGCTGTGCGACGGCCGCCATACGTCAGTTCGGAATTTATACCGACGACCCGCTGCAATTTTTAAGTCGCCTTACTCGGCCGAGGGGGGATACCCGTGGCTTTACAGTTCCTGAGGGAGAGTTCCTCGTGCCGTTAATTCCCGGCGTAAATTGCACCGCGCCCGGAATAATGCGAGAGCGAGCGCGTTGTGAAACAGCACGTGCCGGGTAAAAGTGCGCGAACGGAAGGGCCGAGGGGGAGGGGGGGGAGGACGGAGGTGCTTTTGCCGGAGGCGGCAGCGGGCTAACCAGCCGCAGGGGCGGCTGGGCAGGATGAGAGAAAGAGAGCATCACGGGATGTCTCCGATCGCGCGGAGAGGAGACACGCTCGCTCTCTCGCCGGCGTAAAACCGAGCGGGTTTACGGGCGAAGCGAAGCGCCTAGTAAAAGTCGCCCGCGACCGCCGCTCGGAATACGAATGATTGACCAAGGGAGATTATTTCGCCCTTTCGTTCTTCCCCCGAGATCTCATTATCGTCGACACGCCCACGCGTACGCGCTCAATTCCGCGGTCACAATTGCGCGGTCACAATACGCACGGCGGGGTCGAGACTGACGTCAGCGTTCGGCTTCGAAGCGTTGGCGGGTGGCTCGAAAAGGCGCGCGCGCGCGCTTTCCGTCGCCCCCGCGTCCCCGTTTGGACAACCGTGTAAGAAATATCTAGCGATCATGCGATAAACGCGTGCAAACACAGCAAAGCACACGTACACACTGAGAGAAAAGTATATGAGTACTTGGAACTATAATGATACGGTAACTAAATTACAGTCCGAAGTATCATGTTTGTAGTGAGTAGTTAGCATAATGATTATGATACAGGCATGGTATAACCAAGCATATAATATTTTTACTAAGAATTATAGTAAGTTAAACTAAAATTATCGCATGGATACGAATATAAAGTGGTAGGTAAAGTAACTCTTTTATATAGTCGATACAACCAGAACATTTGCTGAATGATGACAGATGTAACTACATGAATATTAAATCTCACTGTATTTGCGAATGAGAAATTACCATATGTGTGGTGAAAATGACTGAACAATTATCTAAGACAATCATTGACTATATATTTGTGTTTATCCTGCTATATTTCGCAGGTTCCACGAACTATAGAAATATGCTTGACACGCCAAAATGAACTGTAAAATATAGTGAGATTATAGCTAATTCAACCGTATTTTTCTATCAGTGCTCTCTCCGTGGCGCTCGAGGATTCGAGAGTAAACAGAGAAAGAAGAGGAAAAAAAAAAACAGAGAGTCAGATGGAGCGATGTTGTATGATAAAAGAATCGGAGACAAAAGAATTGGGGCTCTTTGCTCTTTGGTTCCGACTCGCTCACGTGATAAGTCAATTAGCATTTTGTACAGCAAGCATTAAGCAATTCGTAAGCGGATTTGAGATAATATACGCATTGTTTCCGCAGGCAATTTGAATCTCCGCGTTTAGGCCGAGTCCTTCTTGGTATACATCTTCGCGAATCTTATTGTATAGCAATTTCGTGTAGAGCAATTATAATTTTATCTCAAAGGAGGAAGTATTTAGTTTCTCTTGGCCATCTTGAAAAGTATCTCCCACAGCCGGATATGTAATAAAATGTGAGCCGCCTCGTCGAAAGTCATCAGGGTCGGCCCGATGACTTTCCTCCCCTTTCGTCCCCCGCCGCGGCTTGGAAGTCGAGCAGGCGAGCGTCCCGCGCGGAAACGCGGCTTCTCGCGAGCGCGCGCGCGCGCGCGACATAAAGGCCCCGGGATTTTTACGCAAACATTTCTCTGCGGGAAAGCACCGCGCCGTGAAGGGACGCTCCCGGAACATCGGCGGGCACCGACGACGTACGTACGTAACGCAGAGCGGCATTCTCCATAATCTAAGCACATCGTAGCCGGCATCGTTACGACCTCGGCAGTGTGGAATTATACAAAGGAGCGGTGTTACGTTACCTCCGGTCTCGCGATCCTCGTAACTTTAGGACATTTCGTTTGTTACGTACCGCGTATCCCACAGCTACTTAATATAATGGGCTCGCCGCGAAACGTAATACGCGCCGACCGGGGCGGGGGCGGGGGCGGGGGCGGGCGGTCAATCCCGAGGAAGGGAAACGTCGCCGGAGCAGCGCGCTCGTTTATTAACCGCCTCGCGGCCGTGCTGGACGCGCGCCGTTTACGTTTGCTCCGTCGTTCGGCCGCGTGTCCTGCTCGAGAGGACGAGCGCTCCTTGTCTCTCGCTCGAGGAACTCGCGAGCATCGAGGCAGCGCGCGACCTCGCTCTCCGCCGGCGAGATTATAAGTCCGCGACCTGCGTCACGACAGTGTCTCAGTTCCTCCGAGGAATAACAAAGAGAATTAAGACGCAGCATCGGAGATGCTCCGCGACGGCGGATCTTGCATATTTCAGGCCGATAAGCGAGCAGCCTCTGCAGTGACGAATGTACTCGCTGTATCGTCTCTGTCTCTGGAAGAAAGGAAACGGAGAGATGAAATTTCCTCGCTTCCGCATCGAGCGGCGGAGGATGTCGCCCGCTATCGATACACCGAGAGAACAGAGGGCTCAAAATTGCGAGGCTGTTCATAGCCGGCTTGGCTAGCGGTTACGCGGTCCGAGTACGTTAACGTGGAAACGCGACCGCAACGCCGGCAGCGGCGTCGAGAGCGACGGCGGCGGCGGCGACGACGACGTTGTTGTTGTTGTTGCGTCATTTCAGACCGACGCTTTAGACCGCCATAAACGATCCTCTTCGGGCCGGGCAACGCGCCGGCTAAATAAACCTTACAATGTCATGCGCGGCCCCGCGGCGGCGGCGGCGGCAGCTGCCTGGCTCCGAGCGCGCCGTGGCTCGGGAATATTTCAACGTTTTTCCATCACGTCGCCGCGGGTTTGCGACGATCAATTGTTTCATAAATTACGATCGCCCTCGCGGCGCGCGTTCGCGCCCAACGCGCGAGCGCTCGCCGCTCCGCTTCGTCATTTTCCAGAGGCGCGCTAATAAAACGTGTGCCGCGCGCGCATTTTGACGCAGCAGCCGCCGCCCCCCCCTCCTCCTACGGCTCCGGGACAGGTCGCTTCCTTCCTTCCGGGATCAGCGCTCGCTGTTGAAACGCGACGCACTTTTCGTCGCTTGCGAAAATCCCTATTCAATGGACCCGGCTCTTTCAAATATATCTCCGCGCGCGTTATCATATCGCCTTTAATCGCCGTCGGCAACACCGACGTGATACGTCGAAATTTCAATGGCGCGATAACGTCGCACGAAATCAAGCGTCCAGCTAGCGGACGCTTCGGAAGCTGCGACCGCATCTCCGCCGACGTGTGGCTGTCTCTCTCTCTCTCTCTCTCTCTCCCCCTCTCCCTCCTCTCGAGGAGACCGCTCTTGGTCAGCAGAAATTTAATTAAGAAGCACGCACACGGGCCCACCCAGCCGCTCACTCTCTCGCGGTCGCTCCCTTCCGTTCTCTTTTCATTTGTCAGAACTCCGGCTCCTGGGGGTGCGATCCGTTGATTAGGAGAGCGCGCTACCACCATCAGCGGTGTCACCACCGCCGACCCCGGTTCGTCCCAGAGGTTGCCGGACGAGCGAGCGAGCGAGCGAGCTAACGAACGAACGAACGAACGAACGAACGAACGAACGAACGAACGAACGACCGACCGACCGACCGAACGCACCGGACGACGTCGTTGCCCGGGTTGCCGGCGGAGAGGACGCCGCAGGACATCCGTCACCATTAATCATGCGGGAATAATTAACAGAGGACAAGCCTCTAATTAGAGAGTTATCGTTGCCGATGCGCGAGATCGCTTAGGAGGCGCGCCGTTCTCGTGGGAGAAGCACCGGCGGCCGTTACGGTCGTCGTACGAGCTCGAAGAACGCTCGGGCTTCCGCGCGGGACGAATTCGCGATCCTGCGCGCAAAGGACGCGGCTTCCGCCGCGAACAATCGGAATCGAGTCGCACGCCGAGTTCCTCCCACGCGTGTTGCGCGAGAGGCGGCTAATACGCGCCTGGAAGGTGCAATTATCTGCGGGCGGAGGCTAAAGTGAATTTCTCCCCCCCCTCCCTCCCTCCCCCCTCCCCATATCCCCGCTTTCTGTCCCCGTTTCTTAAACTCCGGTGGGGCTCCCGCTTCGCGGCCGAGCAGGCGGCAAAAGGGCGACGCGGCAAACTCGATCGCCGAGCGGAATAAACCGCCATCAAGGCATCGATCGCGACGGGGACGGAAATACCAAGATCCCGTCTAAGTGAATCCGAGACGGTCTTTCGGGGTAATTAGCGAGGCGCCTAAATCACCGGAGCGGCATCGGTGGCTGGCAGATAGGCTGCGATGCCTGCGGGCATCGCGATGCTGCTGCTGATGCTGCTGATGCTGGCGGTAGGTGCGGCGAGGGGGCGAAGGAGGACGCAGACGGAAAGGAGAGACAGAGAGAGACAGAGAGAGAGAGAGAGAGAGAGAGAGAGGTTCCTCTTCTACCCGTACCTCCGCCTCAATGTGCATTGATTGGACAATACTCGGCATTCAGCGCCGCGCTGCCACTCTGTTTCCACAGTTGCGCCATGCATTACCCTCCCCCGCTAGTCCCCGCGCCCCCCAGCGGCGGCCAAAGGAGCTCGTCTAAGCAGTACCTGCCTAACACACACGCCGATACACCGGTAATCGAAATTACTTAGCCTTCCCGGCCGCTTTTTCCGCCCGGCTACGAGAAGCTCTCCCGGAATAGCTCAGCCGCGGAATTCGTGCTCGCGCGTCGTCATCTGCTTAGAATCGATCGGCTCGCAGACGCTCCTCGCAGAGGGTTGGACTTGACTCTCCGGTGAACGCGTGAATGGCGAAAGTGCGAAACGATTTCCGCCTCTTCGCGAAATCAGGCGCGCCTCGCTGGCGAGCGATGCAGCTCGTTGGCGTTGAGAGCACACTCGTGCTTCTCCCGTCGACGTGGCGTTTAAGTAAACCGTCAACCAAACAGGATCAACGATTAGGATTTAGGCAGGCTTCACTTGGCTGTGTTTGCAGGAGGTCCACCTGTAGGTTACCGCTCGCGCGGTACATTCTCGAATCGGCTCTCGCTATGAAACAGCGAGCCTAATGGGATGCACGCGAAAGAGGCATCGGTCTCTGTACACACACTCGGACCCCCCCCCTCCCCCATCCTCTCCTCGCACGGCTCGAAACGCTCTATAAATCCGCGGAGTGCTGCCGGGCTTCGACCGGCCGTGAGAGGGTGCATCTATCGCGGGCAACAATATATAGATTCGTATCGGCGGCGGTATATCAGGTTTTATGGGCGCGGTAGTTATTTACGCGATAGCTAAAAATGCGCGCGGAAACGGTGGTAAACGCGGCCCCCGAAGACGAAGGTGGGGTTGGGATCGCGCGCGGAAGGTTTCCTCCGGCTCGAGTCCGCTGGATAGAGAGAAAGACGGGGAGAGAAAGCGTGTGTGTGTGAGAGCGAGAGGGAAGACGCGCGAGAGTATTCGTACGATTTCGCGGATAACAAATTTATACGGGATCGTCTGATTTATCGGCCGCAAGTTTAACAACGGCCGGCCGAGCAAAAAAAACCCCGGGAAAAAGGGGTGAGGGACTGCCGCCGCGGAGGGGCGAGCGAGAGGGACTGCCTGCCGATGGAGAAATTTATGACGCGTTCGTATGGGTTTCCGCATCTCGAGCGAAGTCACTCCCGACGATCCTCCCGGCGAGATATTCGATGCACCAATCGTCGATTCATGACGCGCATTCGAAAATTCTCGCCGACCGTTGGACGGGGCGAGACGGAAGCGACGAGTAGCGTGAGAGAGAGAGAGAGAGAGAAAAAGGGCGATTCTTTAAGGTCACCGCAGAGGCGCGTAACTGCAACACGCCGCGCGCGATATTTTTCAAACGAGCGACACGAGATTCTCCTCTCTTGCTCCTCTTTCCCGCCTCTCTCTCTCTCTCTCTCTCTCTTTGTTTCCTCACGAAACCGCTCGCCCGCGAGAGAGCAATTCGGCTCGGCGGCTGTAATGGAATTATTCGGGATTAATACGGCAACGCGAAGTATATATATGCCGACGTCGACACTTTTCGGCCGACATTTTAATATTCTTTTACGCCGGCCGACGATAAAGATCGCCGGCGATACAGATTTCAATTCTCGCGGCCGGCCGCGTATCGTCATGAAATTAACGTTAATGCGACGTTAATGGTATTCGGTTTAGAATTGGGGCAGCGCGAGGCGCGGGATCGATCCGCGCTGTCAGATTATGCTCACGGCGACAGTGATCGATAACTGTATAATTTCAATGAGCCCAATATCAGCCGCGGCGCAAATACCGGCGAATCAAACTTTCGGCGCGTCAGATCCGCAACTTCCTCATGCTTCATTTAGCGTCATAAATCTCTCGTCCGCGCTCCTCCCCCCCCCGCTCCCTGCGCGTCTACCGTCTGCGCGCTCGCGGTTTCGACATCGACTGCGTGCAGCGTTGTTTAAAAAGCGATGCAGAGAGAGAGAGAGAGAGAGAGAGTTGCTCCCGCGGAGAAGACATCGCGCGTGGAAATTTACGTGGAACGATGAGGTCCAACAATGTCGACATCTCGAAAACAATATATATCTCCTTTGTAAACTCTAGAAATCGGTCAGCTCGAACAAGTTAAGAAATCACATCGTGCGCGAAACGAGAAGCAAGTTGACTCCTCGCTCCGTTGGCTTCTTTTTTATTGCGAATAAAATCGCGGTATGACCCGGCGCGGTTCAATGGCTAAATGGAAGGTACGGACGGGATCGAAGTGGTGTAAAGGAGGAGGGGGGAGGGCGAGGGGGAAGGAGAGAAACGAGAAAGAAAACGAAAGGATCGTTCCGGTTTAGGGATTTGTGAAAGCGGCGCGCGCGCGCGCTCTCTCGGAGCTGGCGAGTGCGCCGAGATCGAGGATGAGAGTTGTTATTTTAGACTCCAGAACGACACCGAGGTTCCCAGTTAAGAATTAGCGAAGTAATTAAGAGTCCGGAAATGGAGCAAAATAAGGGCGGGGGAGCTTATATCCAGAAACTTATACCGAACTCGCCGGGAAAATAGTCTAACTTGCCGCGGACGGAGAAATGCGCCACGGCTCTTTTCCGTTTAGAGAATCCGACGATGTTCTTCCCCTCCCTCCTCCGTGTCCTCCTCGTCCCCCTCACCCGCCTCGTCTTGTCTGTGTGTATACAGTGTGTCCCGGAACTATCGTCGTTCTATTCGCGTGCGCGACGAATAACTCTCCAAGTCGATTTCCCTCTGACGGATATTTAATTAACGTCTTTCCGACATGTTTCTTTTTCTCCGCTTGTCCAAATTAAGTGAAATTAATCTAGTCCACGCTAAACGAAATTACGACACCGAAATTATGCCCGCATCTTTCTCTCCGCTCGGGAGAACTCTCGGCGCAGGAATATCACCCGAAAGAAAAGCATCTACCCAAGGATCCACCGCGCGAGTCTCCTCCCTTTGTCATTTACAAATCTCGATGAAAAAAGATGTTTAGAGAACAGTTGTTGACGCGGGCTCGCCGAGCGAGTGCATAGGATGATGAATCGATGCCGGTGAAATAAAAAAAAAAGAAAAAGAATCGGAAACGATCGATAACTTTGGGATGCTTCAAATTCTCCGGCGCTTCGCCTTGCCGTCTCGTTTGCGCGAGTCTCAGATTGCGCCAGCTCTCTTTTGAACTCCCTTACGGCAAACACATCGGGGAGATGAGCGAATAAATGACCGACAGAATTAACTACCACATCCCTCTCCCCCCTCGCTCCTCGTCTATCAATTAATCTCGCTCGTTCGAAGGAAATTCGCGCGCGTGCGCGTGTTTACGCAAGGAGCTGCGCGAAACCCCTTTTGAAGAAAGGGCTCGCTTCGCAAAAATGGGTCCCGTTGATCTTGCTCGCTGGTCGAGTCGAGGCCAAGAAAGCGCGAATGAAAGCGCCGCGAGATCCGCGTTTCCTTTGTGCCGCAATCTAGTTCCCTTCACAGGATAAACCGCGAGGAGAAGTGCCTGAGAGAACCGCCGCTCTCCCCGCGCGGACCACTTAAAATACCGATCGATCCCACGAGGGGACGCAAATTCGGCGCGGCTTATCCTCGCGTGAGGTTCATGAAAAATCCGAAACGAGAGAGGACCCCCTGCGCGCTTCATTGTATCGTCCGGCAGTAACGCGCACCGTCGCTCCGAGCGAGCAAGTTTCCAGCGGGTCAGCCCTGATTCAACGCTTTTACGGCGGCGACGGGAAAGTCTGTAAAATCTTAACGATCCGAACGTTCCAAGTGAGTGGTGCGAGAGGGAGAGATAGAGAGAGGGGGAGAGAGAGAGCGAAGCGGATAAAAAGTAAAAAGTATATAAGCGACAGCGGCAGGACGAGGGTAAAGGATAATCGGAAGGACGCAATGGCGGGACCGTCAGGGACATCTGGCTGCTTTGTCTTCGGGCCAGGACACGCCTCCTCTACGAGTCAGCTTAGCCCCATAAACGCTTTTCTTAGGGGCAATCGAGTCCCTTCTGCGATTTACCGACCATCGAGGGCGATCTTTGCGCCAGACAACCACCCGGAGGACCACCCACCCACCCACTCACCCGGACCTGGGATGTCCACATAACTTGGCGAGCGAACGAACGCGCGACGTTCGCCTAACTTGGCGAGACGCCGCGGAATTTCACGTGTCGAGAGGGAGCGACGCGGCGTGGCATTCGATTAACTCCGATAAGTCCGAGAGGACGCGCAAGAACAACGCGGTCCGCCACGGATCTGCGTGAATAATTACCCTCGCCCGCGCGCTCCGGCGATTTCCGCCGAGCTCGTCTCGGCGCGGCTCTCGCGGAAAAAGGAGGAAGGCCGAGGATGCGCAATGTTCACGCGCCATTGAGCGAAAGCGCGCGACGCACTCTTTGCCGTATCTCTCTCTCTCTCTCTCTCTCTCTCTCTCTCTCTCTCTCTCTCTCTCTCGCATATTTAAAAAATTAAAATTTTCGGATACTCAGCGCTCGACGCGCATAAAATGAAATTTTCGTCACGGTCAGCCTTCGAAGGCATCCAGAAAGTAAAAAAAATGTCCACGTGTCAATGACGAAAATAACGCGCCCTGAATCGACTTCTCTCTCTCTCTCTCTCTCTCTCTCTCTCCCTCTCTCTCTCTCTTTACGCGTTTAAAAAATTAATTTTCCCCAGAAACTTAGTCAGTCTTGCACCGAAAAATAGAAAAGAACGTCGCTGACGAGATGCGTCCAACTCGGCTTCGCATCCCGCGCGTTTCGAGAACGAGACTTTTGAGGAATTTTCCGCGACTGACGCGCGTGAAACGAAAATTTCCGCCGCGGCCGTAACGGCCAGTCTTTGATTGCACCGTGAAAAATGCACGGGTTTTCTGACATTAAGCGAGCGCGATTCACGAGAGAAGAACGAAAAAGAAAAAAAAACGTCGGGTGCGAGGATGACGTAGAAGAGAGGAGGAGGAGGAGAAGTAGGGGAAAAGGCGGGAGGTAGTGCAGAGCGAAATCTGATTTTGTTACGACTGTTACGGCCGGTACGAGGCTGTGTTTGCTCGCGCCGCGACGCTAGGCGGGCGGTGTACACTTTGAGCGGCAACGGGCAAACTCGCTGACGAGATGTACGCAAACGGCAAAACTCGGGCGACGAGGCTGGCAAATGTACATGGCGTGGCGGTAGAGGCGCGCGCTCTCTCTCTCTCTCTCTCTCTCTCTCTCTCTCACGCTTCTTTCTTCTCGCCCGCTATATAATTGCATGGAAATGTAGAGACCGGTAATAGCGCGCGGCGCGGAGCGCGCAATAAAAACGCCGTAATTACAACGCGCGGCTCGTCCGACCTCTTGTGCGAACGCGATCGGACTGTGATGACTCGTCGATTAACGACCGCGCGACATATATCGCGTTGTTAATTAAGCGACGCGGGGCCCGACGTTCGAGATTCACCGAGACAACGCACATCGGACGAACGAAGCGTGCGCGGCGCGAGTGGAAGAAAAAAAGGGCCGCGACGCCGCCGAGGGTGACTTCGCTAAGTGGAGACAGACCGCTCGTGAGCGGCCGCGAGACCGGCGAGCAGACGCGACGCTGTTCGCTTCCGGAAGCCCTGAAATTCGGCCAAGTTTGATTGAAATTTAGCACTGGCGGGAAGCCACTCGCGCGCGCGGTGGCCATGGGCGGAGACGCATGGGGGCATGTGCGAGAGCAGGAGGGCAGGCGGGCGGGCGGGGGTGAGGCATCGTCGTCGTCGTAAAAAAGATCGTTATTACGGGCGAACGCGAGAAAAGAGCGGCGGCGAAAAGATTCCCGGCGATGTCGTTCCGCCCCAACGCACAGGTAGTCGTTTCGCGCAATAAGGAGTGACGCTGAGGGGGGAGGGGGCGAAGGCGGGAGGGGGTCGTGAGTGCAACCGGAAGGGGACGAGAGTAAACTTACGAGCGTCGCACAAAGAGACGACGGCGGGAAATGCAGCGGCGCGACGGCGACGTCGACGGCGAATGGCTCTCGGGATTTGAAAACGAGCTGCTCAAAAATTCGATTACCGTCGCGCGGGGCGCGGGGGACGGGACGGGAGGGCGAAAGGAGGAGAGGACGGTCCCGGCTCCGGAAATGGGGGCGCGTCTTCTGATTGGTCGGGCCGGGAGGAAATCGCCTCGAGATTGGTTATTATTACCCCGTTAACGCAGTTAACGTCGCCACCAATCGCGCTCCCAATCATCTTCGTTATCGAACCCTTCGGTGCTCTCGCGACGAAATCGCCTTCCTCCGGCTCTCTCCCTGGCTCCTTCGACCCTCTGAGCGCGGCGATCCCCCTCCGTCGCGACCCCTACCCCCGCCGAGAGGCGACCCCCGGCGCTCTTCCGGGAGGACTCGCGCAAATCGACTCGAACGGCCGCGACTCGCCGCGAATTTATGCAGCCCGTCGCCGCGGCCTCGTCGCTCGCGTACGTATCTCGGCGTTTCGCGGCTTCAAGTGACGACTGAATGATCGTTAGCCGGGGGAAGTAAGATATTACTGTGATCAGTTCGCCGTGATTCCATCGGCTGCCCTCCCACTCTCGAGCCGTCACTCGCGGATCTCCCTACGACCGCCACGCGGTCCGAGAAGCCACGGACTTTGCGGCGACTCGCCGTTTGCGACAATTTTCTCTCCGCCGCACGTTTTCTCGGGTTTCAATTATAGCGAGAGAACGCCGCTGCCGTGTTCTCTCGCTCGCCGGGCTTCCCTCGTAGGCAACGATAAATTGAAACGTGTATATCTCCGAAGACAAATATTCCCGTCGTCGTGGCGTGCCAACATGCAGCTGGAGAGCGCAGATAAGCAACGACGCGGTAATCCTCGGGCACAATGTATAAGTTAGCGTGGGTAGACATCGCATATTATATTAACACTCGACCGGCGGGAACGGCAGCGCGCGAAGGAGAGGAAAAGGGAGAAAAGTGGCGAATTTTCAGCAAATTTCGACGGACAAGGGGACTTTATAATGTAGACCGTCCGAAGGGGAGTCCGCTCGAAACGCGGCGATTGCAGTGCACGAGTAGGACGTGCACGTAAGAAGGAACAGTCGCAGGACGTTGAAAAGTCCAAGGTAGAGAGAGAGAGAGAGTCCTGTTGATTTCGCAGGATAGGTCGCGGCAGGATATCTCTCCGAGCACGTCACTTGGCAGAACGGCCGACGATCTTCTCTCTCTTGATCGCGAACGATTCCGCGTTTCCCGTCGCCGTCATCGAAACCCCGCGTTTCGGCGACCCGCCGCGGCAGGGCCAGGGGAAGGAAGAAAGAAACAATAAAATAATAAATTCTGCGCGAGGAGAAAGGAATTTTTTTTCAGAACGCCTCGCCCACCCCACGCGTTCCGCGCGGGACGCGCACAATGTCTATTATATCCGGCAGAAAATGTCGATACTAATAATATCCGACAGAAATTGGATATGCCGCCGCGGAAAAAGGAAAATGAGAGGAAGGATACTCGTTATAACGAAACAAAACGCCGCCGCGATTGGAGGAGCGCGTGCCGAGCGGAGGACTCGCCGTGACTGATGGTAACGAAATCCGTACGAGCAAATTGAATTATAATTAGCGCACTCGTGTGGGACAGCTGGAAGGCGTAGGGCGGCGGGGAGAGGGAGAGCTGCCTTTTGTCTCTAGTAACGAACCAACCGTCTCGACCGGCGGATAAAACAAGATTTGAACGCCGCTGCGAACGCGACTACCGCGATTGTAATTTCATGGGCGATAGTGCGCGCGCGCGCATGCGCGAGAAATTTTACCTAAATCCCCCGAGCCCATGCCATGGTCTTTCTCCGAGAGTAACTTGAAGACAGATCTTGGTTCTCCGTTCCTCTCTCTCTCTCTCTCTCTCTCTCTCTCTCTCTCTCCCTTTCCCCCCTCTCGCCCGAATCTACAAACCCGACTTGCGAAACTCGAAAAAGTCTCGAATTTCTCCTCCGGGCAGAAATTCTTTTTTTGAGGATGTTAATTCGCGGATCGCGCGAGAGCGATCTCGCGGCACGGAATTCGCACTGGCGCGTCGGGGGGAGCGGGAGGGAGCATCGACGAGTGGCGGTCTCGATCGATATGCGGCGTCGCGTTTTCCTCGTGCGTCCCAGAAATTGCCGTTCTAGAAGAACCGCCCGCCCAGAGGGACAATTAATCATGCGAAATCCGGCGGACGTTGCCGCAATAAGCACGCGAGGGAGGGAGGGACGGGCGGAAGAGAGAGGAGAGACAGAGAGAGAGAGAGAGAGAGAGGAGAGAGAGAGAGAGAGAGAGAGAGAGAGAGAGAGAGAGAGGCACGGGAGAGGCACTCTCGCAAAGTGCGTACGCCGTGAGACCGCGACGGGATATCACGACGTTTCCGGATAGGATGACAATCGGAATGACATCGCGTATCCTTTGTGACCCGGTAATTAGTTTCCCTTTCCACCGCCTCGCGAGTGTCCTCCACCTGTTTAACGCACAGTCGCCCCGGCGCGGCGCGCCGGCCACCGCAGTCGATGGCGACATCGAGGATTCCTTTGATAGCGGATTAGGCGGACGCGCGACTGGCCGGCTGAGATAACAATGCGACGGAACGAGCGGGGGCTGCACATACGCTCCTGATAATATGATTTCTTTTTTCTCCCCTCTCTCCTCTCAGAAGCAGAAATTTGCTTTCATCGAGCGAGCGCGCGCGAGGAACAGACTTTCTCGCGCCGTGCGAGCCGGTCAAACGCGGCACGTGCATTCTTTAACGATAAATATTCATTCTGCCACATTGAGGTGCGCGAACGAGGCGGGCGGTGGGGGGGGGGGAGAGGCAGGGAGGGGCAAAAGTAGAGCGGGCCGACGAAACTCGACGGCTGGAGTCATACGTCTAGTTTCCCCCTCGCGCGAGGGGAACGAACGATCAATTATGATGGCGAGATAGCCACGCGTTACGATCGCAGATAAAGGAAATTACACTTTGTACTTAACAAATGCCACGATGATTTACGACACGCGTACGCGCACGCGCGTTTCGCCGGAACGAGACGTCGGCAAAAAATTTCATGGCAATCGCGACGTAATGCAAGGTGGTATCGGAGGGACAGCGGCGGGATGGGGAGGAGGGGGAGGGCAGGCCTTGATGCACGACGCGGTGGACAAATTTACGCTGTTAATTGTCGCGCGGCAAAAATCCCGCCGACTCGCTTGGCCGCAGCCAGTAACATTTTTCAGCGGTATCAAACGCGGAGAGAGAGAGAGAGAGAGAGGAGCGGCAGCGGGGGCGGGCGAGAGAAAGAGGGAAGCCGCAACTTGTCGGATAATCAATGTCTCGAGCTGAGTCATGCTCAGGAAGTAGCGTCAAATTTCTCGGGGCTCCTCACCGGCAGGATCGTCAACATAAATTGGACGTTAACCTAATTATCTCAATGAGACGCGCGCGCGGGTAGATATATCGAACTGGAATTCTCTCCAAAGTGATGAGCGAAATTGCAAAAATGACGTATCTCTCTCGCGCCCTCCGCTCCAATCTCCACCCCCGACCCCCCCGTGGTAATTAAATTACGAAGGACAGTGATAATGCAAAAAATGTAATAACGGGCGCGCGCGCGCGCGCGCGTTTTTGCTTCACAAACACATACCTACAACGAAACACATACATACGCGCGGTCTCGCGCGTAATTAATCTCTCCGGCTGAATCGCGGCAACTCGCGGGGCGTCACGTTTTTCGTAATAATCCCCGCAATCAGATCGCAAATATAAGTGGAGGAGCGCCGCCGCTACGCAAAGGTCCGGCGCGCAATAATCCGAGATACAATATAATCGGCAATGATCCCTGCAGGGCTGCGCATTAGTTCCGCGCAGATAATTCTCCATCGCGCGCGGCTCACGCACAAAGCGATAGCTCCGAACCGCGAAAGCAGATCGCGCAATTAGAAAGCTTCGCCGCCGCCGCCGCCGCTCCGCTCCGCATTGCAACGAGCCCGCTGAACTCAAACGCCGCGCGATGCTTTATGCGTGCGAATCGACCCTCACGGCGGCCGAGCGATCTTCCTTCGCGAGAGTAGTTGCGTAAAGTCTGTAGTTGCGTAACACGCGCGATTATCGGCGCGCGTCGTTCTGTTCGACGCCGAGCGTCGTGCCGCCTGAAACGCGAACGGAGTATCCTCGGCATCTCCGGGACCAAAACTGCTTGCGTGCCCGCCAGAGAGAGAGAGAGGGAGAGAGAGAGAGAGAGAGAGAGAACTCGTAATATATTAATATGAAACTTCAAAAGGTACCGTCGTCGGGCGATTCCCTTCGGGCGCGCAAGATGAGAATCCACTTCGACTCGATAATCGCGCGGTCGAGTACGAAGAGAGTTGACGGGGCTGAGATAAATCTCAGAATTTAATATCCTTCGAGGAGGTATGTAATATCCCCTAAAAGCGCGCGCCCGGCCACCCCGTGGCCGATCGCTCCCAAAGGGGTGCACGTTTTTGTCTAAAACCGCGAGAAAGAGCGAGAGGGGGGCAGGGACAGAGAAAGAAGCGCAGCTCGTGACATATCGTTGCATATCGAAGAAAGGTGCGCTCACGTGTCGGTCGGCCGAACGAACGAACGAACGAACGAACGAACGAAGGAAGGAAGGAAGGAAGGAAGGAACGAACGAGACGCACAAACGAACACAAACGAAGGAGCGAACGAGCGGACGACGCGGAGACGGCGGAGACGCAAGGCGCAAAGGCAAGGTAAGGACGAGGAAGGAGGGATTATTGATGGGCCCCGATAGATAAGACGCCCAGGGCGAACGAATCGCTGCTGGTGTAATTACGAAATGGCTGTTAGGAACGCCGGTGGTTACTCCGGCGTGAACCGATCCATCATCCTTCGTCGTTCTCCGCGGATGAGGTGCGGGTGAGCTGCTTCGCAGCTCACCCCTCCTCCCTCTCGCGTCTCTCGCCCCCGGGCACTTTGCCCCTTGCCCAGCGCCTTCGGCCCCAGCCCGCCCCGCCGCGGGACTGCCGACTGATTTCATTTGCGCTTTAACGCCTTCCAGATGATCAGGGGATCGTCCGACGTAATTACCATGAAGTGGCTTTCACCGGGCTGCGCCCGTCGTTTTATGCCCTTCGCGCTCGAGTCATTGTTCGTAGATCGCCTGCCCCCTCTCCCGTTCTTCCCCTCCCCCCCGCCCCCCGCCCCCCTCACTCCCCTCTATCAATCTATCTCTCGCCGACCCCGGCAGAGATTGATCGTAGATCATCGGCGTGACGTTATCGTGTCGCCGTGCGGCGTTGACTGACGGAAGTTATAGGGAATATCGGAGGGCATCGCGATTTCGAAAACGAAGGATGGAAGATGCGATAACGCGTCTCCCTCGAGATAGAGATAGATAGATGGATGGATAGGAAGATAGAGGGAGAGAGGAAGAGAGAGAGAGAGAGAGAGAGAGAGAGAGAAAGCGAGAGGCAGCAGGAGGCAAAAAGGTTGATACTCCGCCCTCAGCACTTCTGTCGCGCAATTTCCTCGCTGAAAATTTCAATTGCAATTCTCGAGTGGCGGTGTAAGCGGAGTTGACACCGTCATGGTTGCTGAGGCCGCGTCGATGAGCATAGTTTTACAAAGTCCCGCTGCTCTCGACAAGCCGGGGGAGCCTCGCGACGGGAGGAAGGAAGGAACGAACACTTGTAAGAAGCGATTGAGAAAATTTCACCGTTGCCGTGGCGGGCGCGCGCGGCGCTTTGTCGCGTTGCTTATTGCTATTGCGTCAGTTGCGCAGCCGGCATCTATTTTCGGACGTGCGCGCGTCCCGGAGATTTAATTATCGAAAGCTTTAATTAAGCCCTCGGTCGCCTCTTCTGTCGATACGATTTATACCGGCGGCGGACGTCCCTCGTCTCTCTCGGAGCCCCTCGCACAGCCGCCCGGCGCGACTCCTCCTCTCTTCCTTCACACCTCCACCTTCTCCTCCTCTCCTCTCCTCTCCTCTCCTCTTCGACGAGCCGCGTCGTTCTTTTCTCCGCAAGCGCCGACGACGCTGGCGCAAAGTAAACGGAGTGGCGAGTGACGTGTTATTTACCGCCTTGCTGCAATCTCAGCTCGTCGCCTATCCGTAGCTAGCCCCCCTCCTCTCCCCTTCTCTCTCTCTCTCTCTCTCTCTCTCTCTCTTTCTCTCTCTCTCTTTCTCCTTGGTCGTCTCGCTTTCTCCGCCTTCTTCCGCTATTCCGCGATCCTCGGCTTCCTCCTTCGAGGTTCATCCACTTCTGCTCGTCGTACGGTTAAAAGTCAGCCGCTCGCTACTTCGACGGAAGTTCCTCTCTCTCTCTCTCTCTCTCTCTCTCTCGCGCGCGCGCGTCCTTCCATCCTCTCGACGTGCCATCATCCCGTTTTTCCCGCCCCCGCCGACACCGCCATCCACCTCTGTTCTCGTCCTCGTTCACTCTTCTCTCCTCGGGTGTAAATTCGCACTCGCGAAAAATCGCGGACAAGAATCATACGCAGCCGCGGACTCGGATTGAGAGAGAGAGAGAGAGAGAGAGAGAGAGAGAGAGAACTCGCGAGAGAGGGCGACTTCCAGCCGAGAGAGAAACTTCGCGACCTCTTAGCCGCTCGCAGAACAAACAATCCGGCGTCTGCGAGCGGACGTCGTCGTCCTTGTCACGGTCCAGATCTCTTCCTCTTATTTGTCCTCCTCTCTCCGACAGACACCGTTCTCTCTCGCACTCTCTCTCTTTTTTTCGGCGACGAAGCAGGTCGCTTCGATGTCGGGGCGAGATATTATTTCCAACTAATGCGACCTACAAAATTAACGCCGTCGCCGTCGAGATAACTTCCGACATGTTCCCGACTGCGGGAATAAGCGTTCCTCCTCCCCGCCGACGTTTTCAAAGGTCGTTATTTAAACGCTGATCTTGTTGCGCGGAGGTGAGGTCGTCGGCAAACGGACGGAGAGCAGAGACGAATGCATCGCTGTGCGGAAGCGAGCAAGCGCGGCCGCGCGAGCGTCAATTGCGACTCTGCCGCAAAACACGCGGAAATCGGCGAGCGAGGCTCGGCGTCTCTGTCTCTCTCCTCGGCGAGACGGTGCGAGAGTCTATTTCGGCCCGAGCTATAACGGGCGTCTTTAAATACGTTTCTCACGTCGATGCGAGAGGCGCGCTCGCTGCGCCCGGCTGCGATATCGATCTCAATGATCGGGCGCGTCGCGCTGCAGCGGAGATAACTCCGGCGCCTTTTGTTTTCTTCGAGCGCGACCGAGCAGATCGGCAATTATCCCAGATCGGAGGCGCGGAGAGAGTCTCACCGTGTCCGATTGCACGCTCTCGGCCGCGGGACGAGATTTACAATTTCTCGCGCGACGTGGAAAGCACCGACAGAGAGACACACACACACACAGAGAGAAAGAGAGAGAGAGAGAGAGAGAAGACAGCGCAGCGAAGCGCCTACACGAGCGCGTTCGCAACGATTTGTCGAGCAGCATATAGCGGCCGCCGTTTTCGTGCCGAATGGCCGATTGCGGTCTCGACTGCGTTTAAAGGCCGCTGCACAGTCGCAAATTTGAATTCCGAGCATCGCGGCCCCAGCGCGGCCCGGCTTTCCTCCTTCGGCCGAATTCTCCCTGTCGGTGCATCGGGCGTTTATCACCGTCGCTTGTTCCAGGCGATGCCGGCACATAAGTCACGATGATTAACACGCGAGGCGTGCGTGACTGGCTCCGAGCGACTCGAATTTTATTCACTTCTCGCTCTCTCGCACTCTTCCGCCTTTTTGCGCCCGTTCCGTCTCACCCTCTCCCCCCTCCTCTCTCTCTCTATCTCTCTCTGTCTCCCGCCTTCTCTCGCACCGCGGCACCGTTCGCCATCGTTCGCCGACTGCGCCGGCAGTTAAGGTCGTGAAGTTTAAATTGCCACGCGCTCGCCGCCTCGACGGGTAATTAAGGCCTCCTGCCGGAGCTCGTCGAACGCTCCGCGTCCGAGTCACGGACTCCCTCCGCCGATGGCCACTGAAAACTCCTAAGTGGGCGCGCGAGCGATCGAGATTTATTCGCTCGCTGGTCAGCGGGGGACTTAACGGCGCGATGAACCGCCGGCGCGGTAGCCGCG
This sequence comes from Harpegnathos saltator, assembly GCF_003227715.2. NCBI lineage: Eukaryota > Metazoa > Arthropoda > Insecta > Hymenoptera > Formicidae > Harpegnathos > Harpegnathos saltator. The sequence goes on from NW_020230283.1 coordinate 2,058,955, forward strand.
GCGGAGAGCCGAGCGATCCGCGGAATATTAATAGGGATCTCCCGAAACGGATTCGGAACCGAGTCGGCGGAATTGTGTCGCAACGTTGACCGGCAAACCTCGCCTCATGGCTTCCCATCCCTCCGGCTCCCCTCTTCTCTCTCGAGGTTCTTTCTCCTAATTATTTGACGATATCGGCAGACTTTGGCGAGCGCGGTTGATGGAATAATTACGGGGAGAAACGAAACGCTCGCAATTACGCGCGGAGAGCGTAAAGGGGGGCAGGGGGTGTAATAAGTGGTATTTAAAAAGTAATACACGCGCTTTGGGCGAGGTAGGTGTAATAAAACTGCGAGATGCACGTTCGCGTCGGCACGCGGTGCGTACGCGTAGCGGCGAGAGGGAGAGAGAGAGACAGGAAGCAGAGAGGTCATTACGTTCTCAAAGGAGCAGGGTGAATTGCGTTACGCGCAATTACATCACTGCCTCGAGGTGGCGGCGACGGCGTGCGCGAGCGAGCGAGCGAGCGAGCAAACAAGCAAGAAGTCGCGAGCGCTCGCGGAAACATATCTCCATTTATTGCCAGGGCAATAAAGATCCCTGCCTTGGCGATTCCTTGAGCTCCTTAAACCGAGAACTCGCTGTGAATCGAGTGGTCCCCCGAAATTCCTTTAGCCACACTTGGTTCTCACGTGCACTAAGATACAGCCGTAATATCGTATATTGCGGTACACCTTGCGCAGTATAATCCCGCTATTATACGGCGGATAGTCTCCTGCGCGGCAACGTGCTACAAGAAGATACGGATTTACTCGACTATCCAAAGAGGCGAACGAGCGAGCGAACGTGCGCACGCACACACACACACACACACACACACGCGCGCGCGCGCTTATATACGGCGGTGAATTCATTTTACACGCGCCACCGAAAATATGGATCGTCCGAGGAAAGGGGAGAAAGAAGACAGCCGCGGGGCGAAATGCGCGCGTTAACTGCACACTCTAAATGTCGGCACGATTGATTCTACGGATATATCCGGGATATGGTAATCCGCTTTTCGCAGTAGTGGTGCAGGCTGTGCGCCGTCTATCCCTCGTCTCTCCTCCTCTTCTCTCTCTCTCTCTCTCGCTCTCGCTCTCGCTCTCGCTGCCTCTCTTCCTCTCTCGTATTTGCTTAATGCATAAGCAATTTCCGCGTCGGAGGCGCCACAGACAGTTTCCTATAATAACCCACTTACGGCGGCCCAACGATGAACTATTGTCGCGACTCGGCCAATTCCACGCGGAATTGCGAATGGCGCACAATCGCGAGACACCTCGAGGCGTCTTGACCCAGAAAGCCGGGCGAGGCGTTATTATACGGAAAGAAAACGAAAAGATCGCGCCGGAGGATGCAAACGAGGAGGAGCGCGGCTCGGCTCGGCTCGGCTCGGCCGCTCGCTGGACCGTCGGACGGGACAGTACATATGCCGCGCGGAGTGAATCACACGACGGAAATGGAAGATATTAGGCGACGCGACGGCGGTTAGGGTTTACAATAATCCCCGATCGGCGCTATATAATTCCGAGTTGGCGTCGCGAAATGGCGAGATACCGCACGCGCCGCGCGCGACCGGACCGATCTCGTTATCGCGCTTCTTTTTTGCTCCGTTGCTGCGAACTGCGAAGCGACGTGTATAAATATACGCGAATGCATGCCCCATGATTCCATCGTTTGTAGCGATCTCGTATGATTTAGAGATTTCCCGCGAGCAGGGGCGGCGTTAAAACGCGAGAGGGAGGCTTCCCAGGTTCACGGGGGCGCTTCTCTATTGCGAGCTCCAACGACGCAAATAAAGACGCTCGTAAATTTAAACGTGCTAGGTGCGTCGAATGAGGGAGAGAGAGAGAGAGAGAGAGAGAGAGAGAGAGAGAGAGAGAGAGAGAGAGATGTAGGTAGAATCGAGAATCCTCCTCCTGCCGGGCCAGGCGTGCGGAGCAGTTTCGCTATATCCTATCAAGGATCGCTTTTACGGGTCGTTGCGTTCCACAAATCGGCCGTCGGTTTCGTCGGCTCCACGCCCGTAACGACACGCGACCACGTGTCGTTGCTTTTCGCCGTGCGATCAAAACGCCAAGAGAGAGAGAGGGAGAGAGAGAGAGAGAGAGAGAAAAAGTCTGACGGAGAAGAGTAGCGATCGCAAGGGCGATTAGCTCGAAAAAAGGAGAAAAGAAAGGGAGAGAGAAAGAAGATTCGGCGCGAGACGAAGGATCGCGAGATCGCGCGAGGAACGCGCGTAATCACCGTGGCGTATTAAGCTCTTTGCACGTCAAACCTCGAAGCCGAACGCCCCTTTCCGTTCCTCGCTCCACTCCCCCTCTCAGCCAGCCCCTGTCTACCCTGCCGCCGTCGCACCCTCCCGGGTTCATAACGCACGAGCAACTCATCAGGCAAATGCACGATCGATATCGCGCGCACCAAGCGCGGGGAATTGCTACTGCCGTCTAATAACCCTGCAAATATCGTATCTTAACCCAACCCCATCGCACACCGTCATCCCGCACCCGCCGTCGGCCGCCTCATGCGCCACGTTCCGATTCCACCCCCGCTCTGCGCTCGAACGAGCGCGGCTATCATGTTTGTTCGGTCAATGTGACGGGCGTATAGAGCCACTCCGGATGGACGACCGGTATTCCCGAATCAATAATCGACGTGAACGCGAGCGAGCGAGCGGGCGACGGCGGGCGGGGAGGGGGGCTCTCGTATTTTCCGGCGGAGAATATTTTAATGGCAGACTCCCCTTGAACGAACGGTCGGCTCTTGGACGGCCGCGCGAAAACTGCCCCGCAAGTTTGGGGGTCCTCGATGCATGCACGTCTCGATTATTGAGAGAGAGAGAGAGAGAGAGAGAGAGAGAATCGCTTGTCACGCGCCACGCGTGCGGCAAGATCCGCGAGCGGATCGGGCGGACATTTCCGCGCTGCGCCGCGGATTAAAATCGCTCTATTCTACCGTGCCATCGCGCCCTCTCTCTCCCCCTCCCTCTTTCTCTCCCGCTTGCTCTCCCGCACAACAATCGGGACGTGCATGCATGCGCGGGCAGAAACGCAATCAGCGAATTCATAAGACACTAATGCTGTGAATCGCACGTGGCGAACGATGGACGACGTGAATAGCGCTAATCGCTCGTCATAATAACAGCCGTGTCACCCTGTTACTCGCGCCGGGTATTATCCAGCGATAATCAACGGCCCATAATTGCGGGGTACTCCCATTTGCGAGGTTAATTGTTCTGCTACGATGATTATTATCGCCGTTGTTACTCGTAAGGGTGTTTTACACCCTTAACGGTGTAGCCCGCGCGCGAGCCGGCGCGCAGCGGCGCGTCACGCGGAGTTGTTTTCTTATACCCGATGCATTAATTGCCATTATACGCGGACGACGGGCGGCCGTTTTATCGCGAGGCGCATCGCGATATCCGACGAATGTCGCGGCGAATTCATCCGCCGGCCTGCTTGGCCGGCCATTAACGCGCGCGAGGAGGCCGCGAGTTGCCGAATAAAGAGGCTCCGTACATGTCGTAGTCGCGTAGTGTAGTCTACATAATTCCGCAAAGAGAGAGAGAGAGAGAGAGAGAGGGGGGGGGAGCAGGAGGAGGAGGTACAAAATCTCTGTCAGTTCCGAGGACGAGCAGACTTGTTCGACCAGGCTCGTCCTCTCCGCGAACCACTCGCTCTTTATGCCCGCCATCATCGCTGGGGGGAGGGGGGGGATGAATGTTTTCGGCGGGAAAATTCACGAGAAACACCCGGTCGAGAGCTGGACGCTCCGGCGGCGCTGCCGAGCGCTTGTTCGCTCATTGTTGCGGATCTCTCGTCGCGCAGAGCTTCCCCTCGCAAACGCGACTCTCGAACCGAGCAGCATGCAATTGCAGCAGCGGGAGCCGGACGCGCAATTGAGCGAGCGAGCTGCGGCGGCGGATCCGATTTGTTATTTATCAGGAATCTTGTCGCCGAGAAACGGCCGCAACTGTCCCGGCTTGTTCCGTTTCAGGGTTGCCGACGTCCAAGTTCATTACGGCGCTCGCTGTAACCGCTTCGCATATGCTCGCAGCATCGCCGGGAATCGGCTCCCCGGGGGGCCTGCACGCTGCTACTCGCTTCCCCGACTCCACTCCCCCCCCCCGCCCCCCGACCCATCGGCCACCGCCGCCGTCGCCCCACTGTCCTTCCACCCTGAACCGCCGCCCCGCCCTCCCCCCCCTCCCCCGTTTTCCCTACGCTATCCCGCCAACGATCGCCGCAGCCAACACATTTCCCGGTACGCGCGTTATGATATTGCTATATTATGCTAATTACGCAGTGGCCGCTCACGGTCAATGGTGCATACTAATGGCCATAGTCGCGCAACGAGGTGCCATTGCGATTGATCAAAGCTGCTCTGGTTATGCTAATTCGAGCTCAAGCTGGCGAGCGCAAAGCGCGCGCGGCGAGAAGGGGCCCGGCGGGCGGGCGGGCGAGCGAGAGAGAGAGAGAGAGAGAGGGGGGGGGCGAATGATGGAAGATGATGGGAGCGCAGACGGAAATGGATAATGACGGGCAGGATGAAACGATTCTGCGTCGCCGGCGAAATCATCGGCGCTGTCATCTCGCTGCGCTGCGCGCGAGTTTGTTAATACAAGTATCGCGCGCCGGGCCATCGCAACGGGCTTCGCCCGTTAATGGCATGCTCCTTGACGGATCGCTGACGTGGCCGTTAATGGCGTGTTCTCCTCGATCGATCCGAGCAGCGGGGCTGCTCTTTTCCGTCGGAAAATTCGGTCGCCGGCGCAAGTTCTGATGAGCTCGCTGTGCGCGTCGAAACGCGAGCCGAGCCGGCGACGGAGAGCGGGAGGGAGAGGGGGACGGGCGAAAAAGTGCGGTTTTAAGAAGGTAAAGTTACATGTGAATTCCCGAACCGTGTAACAAATCACGGGAGCTATAAAGAGTGGAGAGAAAGAGAGAGAGAGAGAGAGAGAGGGAGAGAGGACGAAGGGAGAGGAGCCGAGAGTGCTTTTCAATCTCGCTGAACCGCGTTACGGGGAAAATATTACGCCGACCGTAAAGTTATAAAAGCCGCTTTGGAAGATGCGCCGGTTGATAAACAATCGCCATTTCCATCTGTCGGGAACAAAAAGGGAGTATACGGAGGGACGAGAAGAGGGCGGAGAAGAGCGAGAGAGAGAGAGAGAGAGAGAGAGAGAAAGAGAGAGGGAGGAGGAGAGAGAAACAGAGACAGGGACCAGTCGGAGGGAAAGCGAAGTGAACGGAGAGGCGCGTCAGGACGAACGGGGGAGGAGGATACGGTGCTTTGTGCGGCATTATTCGAATGTTTAATTAATACGTGAAGTAACTTAATAACTAATAAGTCACCCGACGCAGGGACGCGTCGCTCCCGCGTTCGTTCAACGAGCACCGTGTCGTCGGCCGGTGATTACGGGCTAATTGAAAATGATGATGACAGCGAAGGAGCAGCACTCAGCGTAAAACGACGCGCGGGCGAAATTGTCAATTTAAATGCGCGACAATAAGCGAGCAAATAAATAAATTGGATAACCGCATTGCAGGGGAAGGGGCGGGCAGGAGGACGACTTTTCGACCCCTTTTATATCCTCCAACGAGCGAGAGTGCGCTTTGCAGCGACTTTTCTCTCTGTCTCTCCCCCTCTCTCTCTCTCTCTCTCTCTCTCTCTCTTCGCCGCTTCCGAGTATTCTTAAAGCGTAATTACACACTGATTAATTTCTACGATTATACTGCCCCCTCTTTCGCCGCCTTCTCTGCACCCTAATTCTCCGTTTTATTGTTTCGTCCCTCATTGCGCCGCTTATCGTCTTTTTATTTTCGATAACTGGCGCGTAATAAACGTCCTGTGCCCGTCTAGGCCCGTATCGGCCGGGCTGCACCGCGACACGCTGAAAATATCGGGTCTCCTCGCCGAGTGAAGAAGGGACAGCCGTACGTGGAGAAATGGTTGGCGATTTTTTATATCGCGAGCGAAATTTTATTTTCGTGCTTTCGTCCGCCTGGATTAGCGATTCCGTCCGCAGTTTCGCCCCGCGCCAGCGTCGCATTTTTGCACAATTTCCCATCTACCCCGAAGCGCGCAGGAAAAATGAGCGCGCAAGGCGGAAGAGACGGTCGATGCGGGCCAAACGGAAATTTTATGCGAGCGCGTCCGCGCGTTCAATAGACGCGCTCGCTCCTCTCGCCGCGGTTAATAATTTCTATCGCTCAGGTTTCCGGCGCGGCCCTACGATTTACAGTCACGTTCCCGCTACGAGCGGGCGAAAAATAACGGAGAGAGGGGCCGAGGAACAGGGAGGGCGAGACGGCCGCGTGTACAGAACATTTCTCGCCAACACGATCGCCCACGTAAACATCCATATCGATCATCTCACTCTCCGTATTTTCCGGCGATTAATTTTTCCCACGGTCGGAAGACTCCGTTCGTTCCAACGTGTGATGGACGTTAATACATGCCGCGCGCGCGTGAGAGAGAGAGAGAGAGAGAGAGAGAAAAGAGAACAGATCAATGTCTAAATTTCATGCGACGCGACAGTTTCGCCCTGTATTTCCGCGATTATTACAATTTTCCACGATTAAAAGAGAGCGTTCCGGCGTTACGAACGGGGCTGAAAAAGCAGACTCAGCGTGTAAATTTTATGCAACGCGGTCGAAAAACAGCATCGCTCGCCGCTGAAAAGCAGCATCAATTTTCTCACCGAATTACGAGACAACGCTCTCCGATCTCGAGAAGCGCATCGGCGGCTCGTTCGGCTGCCGATCGTTCGAGAGCGCTTCGTCGCTTCGCGCGCGACTAATTCCCCGCGACAGCAGAAATCCGCCGCGGCCGCGACCGCAAACACACCGAAGAGCGCCGAGCGACTGCGAAAAGGAGATTCCACGTGGGAATTTTGCGCGACGCGTTGATCAGGCGACGGCTATCAATTCAAGCCGCGAGATCGCGGCGCTTAATCCCGCGGAGCGGATCGTCGCGCCGGTCGCGCGTGCACACACAGCTGCGCTGTGTGCGAGAGGCGCAATCGTCCGCCGCGACTTTTCTAATGAGTCCTCGGGCCGAGATGCATGAATAAGGCATCAGGCATAAATTCGCCGTAAAGACCGCGCGGATTATATCGCCGCGGATATTACGCGCGTGCGGGCCACTCCGGCTGATCTCCACCGGCCGCGTAATTTCGGCGAACTCATGCGACAGGCCCGATCGATGGCGCCTCCGCCGCCTGCTCTTCATCCCTGCTCCGCATCCTCCACCGTCTATCTCTCTCTCTCTCTCTCTCTCTCTCTCACTCACTCTTCCGGAGGCGGCCCTCTCCTCGAGGCGCCGCGCGCGCGGTGTATATCTCGCGCGGCCGGGCGTAATCGCGTTTACGACGTCGCTCGGATTCCGGCCGCGGAATCGGCCGGTAAATATTTGAAACGAGCCGTCGTTAGGCATTAGCCGAACTCCGCCGGCAAGCCGCTCTTAAGCTTCCGGCCTCGAGGAGGAAATCCCGGTCTCGGTCCGTTCGCGCGCCCAACGACGACGTTCGGGTATCCTGCGGAGGCGGACACACTCCCGCGTCGCGGTCGTTCCACGCCGAGGCTGAGGGGCCGATGGTCAGGGTTGGAGGAGGGGATCGGGGAGGTGGGGAGAAGTCGTCGAGTTCCAACGAGGGCAGGCCGCCATGAGAATCGCGCCGCTAAAGCCACGGATCTCGAAAGGGTATTAAGCGCGACCGACCGACCGACGTCATCGTGATCAATGCGCGCTCCCGTGAATGGGGAAGACTCGCGCAATTTGCGAAAAGACAGACGCCCAGTCCGTCCCGCCGCCGCGGCCGCTGCGAGGAGGACTCCTCGCGAGAAAGCGTGTCGTCGGCGGCGTGAGTTTGGCAGCAGCGCGAGCGACAATAATCAATCGCGGCCGCGGCAAGAAAGCGGCGCCGCCGCCGCCGCCGCCGCCGCCGCCGCCGCCGCGAGAAAAGTTTGATTCGTTTTTCCGGGCCGGCCGCGAGTGGAGGCGCACCTACGTCGGCGACGTATTTTACGCAAAGTTTCCAGGGTAACGGCAACAACTTCTATTATCTCGAAATTCCTCGTATCGAAAGTCGGGGGAAGAAGAATGAGGATCGCGCGCGCACGCGGCGGAGGTGGCTGCCACAGAGGCTCGGGGAGGCCCCGAAATATACCGGGTAAGACAGCGGTCGAGGGAGAGAGCGGAGCAGAGCGGAGCAAAGAGAGAGAGAGAGAGAGAGAGAGAAAGCGGCGAGGTCGAGGGTTAGACAGTTCTTGCACTGTCAATAACACTCCCCCGGGGCGTGATAGATTGGCCCACCCTCGCCATCCGGCCACCATTTATCTACTTTTTGTCCCGCACACTTTCGTCTCGTGGCCACCGTTGCCATCGGCGGTGCGCCGGGGGTGTTTACCGCCGCGGAAACTAGAGGAGAAAGAGCCGCTGGAAGTCTGAAACGTTTCTCCCCCGCGTCGCGGCTCGCTCGTATCCGCGGAAAGTGTCCCGCCCGGGCTCGCCGGGGGAGTTTCGTTCGAGAGTTAAGGACCTAATTAGCGGATTCGAATTGATCAGCGCGAGATGGTTAGTCGGCCGGCCGCGTGTCCTGCGGAAAAAGAGCATCCTGCGCGCCGAGCCGAGGGAACACTAATTTTCACGTTGAGCTTCGACACACGTGCGTGAAATGTCGCGAAGCTGCGAGAGCATACCTTTCTCTCTCTCTCTCTCTCTCTCTCTCTCTCTCTCTCGCTCTCTCCTCTCCTCGACGACAGGATGAAAGTATTTTTTCTCCGGACAAATTCAGCGGACTGCAGGTGTGCGTAATTGACGTTACAATTAAAAGAAAGGTCGGCCGCGACGAAGGAGACGCGAGAGTTTTCAGCGATGAAACTCGCCGAATCTCTCTCGTATTACGTATACACATATATTCGTTGCATTATAAAATTGCATTTAATAATCCGCGGCCAATTGTCGGAGTTTCCCCCCTTCGCGGGGGACGCATAAGATTATACCCTTAATAAAGGAGTTTTTCCCCTCGGAGAGCCTTCAGCGTGAAAGTTCGCGCGGCAGAATTAAAGACTCGGGCCAAGTTTGGGACCGCGAAGAAGATCTGATTATCGGATCCGAATTAATTAGCGCGATCGCCCGGCCGGCGCGCTCCGATCGCTCGGGTCGGGGGGATGATTGTAATTGAATAGCGTCACCTTGACGTCACAGTTAAAGGTCGGGCTCGAGCCCCCCCCCCCCGGCTAATCGGGGCGGCGTCGCGCAGACGAGATTCGTTGCTTTCGCGAGAGTCGAGCGATGTGATATCACCGCGACACCACCGCCAAGATATTATTCCCGTCGCGCGCGGTTCCCCCCTTCGTCCGCCCCCGCTCGGACTGCGATCGGACATAACGCGGCCGCGCGTGAATTAAGACGCGATACGTCGACGGGGATATTATTGAGACCAATTCCGCGACATGGCCGCGGCGATCCGACGAGCCCCGCTCGCGCCGACATTGTGTAAGGGGATATCCGCGGGATAACTTGGCCGGCTTCGATCCGGCCGAGCCCGCTAAGAAAAACGAACGAAAGAGATCTCTGAAAAGCCTGAAATTCATTGGCGAATAGTTACAGGATACCCGACATTCCCGACGTCGGCGCAGTCGGCAGCCGGGAGAGGGACGCCGATTGAAAAAGTTTCCGCGAGTCCTGTCCTTTTCTCTCTCTGTCTCCCTCCCTCTCTCTCTCTCTCTTTCTCTCTCTCTCTCTCTCTCTCTCTCGCGCGCGCGCGCGCGCGCTCATGGCGAGAGGCAAGGAGGAAAGGGTGAGACAGATAGATGTCCCTCGAAATATCGAAAGCCGTCGCGACTGCGAGGAGCACGGCGAGTTCCGGCAACTCGAAAGTAAGGCGCGTCCGCCTCGAAAGGAAATCGAACTGCGGACGGTATGCGCGCAGTATCACAACCTGACCTCCGCAATTATATTTAATTAGGGAAAACGAGCGGACTCGACCCCGCCGCTGATTTCTTCGTCCGCTGATCTCTCCGCGCGCCCCCCCCCCCTCCCCCGTTCGAGACCTCCCCCGCTCGCGCGTCATTCCGAGATTTTTACGGTATTCGAGGCACCGGCCGTGATTATACTCGGTATCGGATTAATAAAATTTAACGAGCCGACCTCCGCGAAGGAGCATCCCGGCCAATTACGTTGTTTCCTCCAAGCGCGCCCGAGTCTTTCACTTTTCGCTCTTCACCCTCTTGATTCAGCCGCCGCCGCCGCTCGGAGATTCGTTTGGAAAAATAATACTCTGTGAGTCTCCCCATTTATCTCTCTCTCTCTCTCTCTCTCTCTCTCCCTCTCTCTCCATCTCACGCGTCGTTGTTGAGATTCATCCTTACCGTCATTATCACAGTTATTTAATTACTCGTCGAGGCATGAGATTCTTTTCTCGGAAACATCGCGCTGCTTTTCTGCCTTCGCGAAATGAGAAATTGGGCGACGGAGCAGCGAGTGTCCGAGGATGATCGCAATGATTAGTTTCCCGGGCGAAATAGTGCGAACCGACTCCGCGGCGGGAGGGGCCGGGAGGGGGGGCCGGATGATAGAATTCATGGCGTAGACGGTGGAAATGGTGGGTCCGTCGTCGGCGGAACGCCAAGTTGATAATTGGAAATTCATGAGATTCCCAAACTAAGTTGTTCTAATCTGTTTCATCCCTCGCACGAGCGCCTGACCTCGCGCGCGCTGCGTGGTCACAAACTGCGAAAGATTAGAAGAGAGACGTGTCGTGCCTGCGAGGGCGCGTCCTCCATTATCATGCATTCGCCGCCGCGGCGCGGCGCGGCGCTGCGGTGCTTCGAAAGATTTCGCCGCGGGCGGCGGGAACGGAATCGCTCGCGGCCGTCTCCGTGAATTCGTGACGCAGCCGAGGGGAGAGTAGAATATCGTCTCTCCCGCGACGCGACGTCGAGCGTATCGAGAGGCGATCCTCCGATCGAGCCGCGGTGAGAGGTGGCCGGCGAAGAAACAACAACGTAAGCCCGAATTCAAGCGCTCGCATCGAACCGAGACGCGAGCGGCGCGGCACGAAGTTCCAGTTCTTCCGCGAGGACCTCCGACCTCGTCGAACCTTAAGAACTCGGAGCGGCAGTCAACGGTAATCTCGGGAGGATAATGGCTGGTCCGGGACTGTATTGTGCGCGCCTTAGCCGATTCGCAAACGAGAACAATGGTTCGGGCGTAGGTTAATGACCAATCTCGAGGAGGCAGGCGAAATTTCGACGCCGAGGTGCGAAGCCAGCGAATCTCGGCCGAACTTCCATCGGCCAACAAGGAAGGGCTCCTCGCGAAGCACTCGGGACTCTTGAGTTAAAGTTTTTATTGATGTTATATATCACCGAGGTAGTTTCCTCTCTTTCTCTGTTTCTCTCGAGCACTTCGACCGGCGTTATTATGTATCCTGAATTACACTGCGCGTCCCCCGCGTTCCACGAGGCTCCCCCCTCCCCTCCTCCCCTCGGCGAATCCGAATCGCCTTCGAGGACGGAAATGCTTTCGCCAATTAAATCCCGGTGAATAAAGCGAGAGAGAGAGAGAGAGAGAGAGAGAGAGTGAGTTCGAAATTTGACTTACGGCCAGCGCTTCTCTCGAGAGTACACTCTGGTCTCTCGCGGAATTCTAATTTGAGAGTCGATCGCGAAGATGTCAGCGTTGTTTTAACGACTTCCGTAACTCCCTGTCGAAAGCTTCATTCTGCAGAGTCGCGCGCGCGCGCGATTGAGGAATCTCTCTCCGCGTTCGCACGGTGCGAATAAAGAAATGTGCAGCGTCTCCGACTTCCCGAGCGCTTCGGCGGCGCAAAGATGGAGAGAGAGAGAGAGAGAGAGAGAGAGATATCCGAATCCGGGGCACCGTCACGTCGAAGGGTGCAACGTGTATGAAGGACTCCGGCAATTATACCCGGGCGGACATGTGCCGGGTTAACCCTCGGCTCAAGTTGGACGATTGCGGCTCTCGCCGGTGGAGGAGGCCCCGCGCGGCGATCGGCCCGGTCCGGCGACTTAATTAAGACCTTTAAAGGACTTCGGGAGAGGCGAGGACGATCTCCCGATCGGGCGTGGTCGAATTGCGCGGCGCGCGGTAATCGCGGCATCTCCAGCGGCGGAACAGAGCCAGCGAGATCGGCAGCGGCGGCGGCGGCGGCGGCGGCGGCGGCGGCGGCCGGCCGAGCCGTGGCCGCTCCTGGCCGAAAGAGATAACGGCGGCGCAATTAAGCGTTTAATCTGAGAAGTTCCCGGCCAGATCGGGGCGCCAAGAGTCCAGGTACGATCGCGCGCGCGCGCCGTCTTCGGACGCAATTACAGCGAGGAGGTTATCGTCGCGGAGCTTCGACAGCGGTATCCGTGCGGCCAGGAACTCGCAAGTCCGTGCCACCGGCTGCAGGGGGGAGAGGGGGGAGCGGAGGCGAGGGGACGGGAGTCTTTCGTCCGGCGGGAAGGGATCGGGTCAGGACGAAGGAAGAGCACGAGGAGGATGCTCTGTCCCCCTCCCTCGCTTTCTCACACTCTCTCTCTCTCTCTCTCTCTCTCTCTCTCTCTCTCTCTCTCTCTCTCTCTCTCTCTCTCTCTGTCGCCATTGTGCGCGCGGAAACTTCGGGAATGAGAGCGGACAGCGGCTCTGAGGGCAAAGGATTTAATCGAAGTATAGCGGACGCGCGCGCGGGGGTGAACGCGAGGGGGACGACCTAATTTTCCGACGCCGTGAGATCCGTGACGCATTCAAGGAGCGGTCAGCGTTTCACGGACCGCACCGCTGTCCGCCGGCCACAATGTTCGGCGACGGTGGGCGGCGGCGGAGCTCGAGGAGGAACTTTCGGGGAAGTACGGTTGCGATCGCGCACCCCGGCTTTGAGTAAGTTACCGGCGGGCGAGGGGAGGCAGGGGTTTTGGATTTGGCGGGAGGAGCTCGTTAAAGAGTCGCTAAGACTCGTTTAAGCTGGCCGCGGGGGAAAACTTTTAATCCGCGCGGGCACGCCGTTTCAGCCGCAAAGGATCCCCCCCGCGGAGATTTGATTTGCGCAAGACTTGATTGCGAGATTAATTAAGACTGATGCGGCATTAAAGTAACACCGGTATTAAAAACACCCGGCGCCAGCCCTCCCCTCCCCTCCCCTCCCCCCGCTCCGCGACGTTTCTCCAGAGAATCTGCCGAACGTCATCGAGCCGCGTCGTCCATTTTCCCGAGCGTCGAGTTTGAAAGAATATATACAGCCAAGAGAATAAGCAGTCGATTGTCAAAAGCGGATCTCTCTCGCGCGTGGAGAAAAGTGCGCTCCTCGCTCTTCGGTTCGCCCGGCGATTCGTGCCGGGCGGCGCGTCGCGGCGCGCGCGCGAGGGAGCGGAAAGGAACGGGACGAGAATGTCACTCTCGACGACGTCCGAAATCGTCGTCTTATTGGTTCATCGGAATCACAGAGCGAGCGAGCACCCGGGCTGGGATCGCGTGTTGCAACGTCGATTCCGGAGGAATGGAAGCGGGCCTCGGTGCCAGTCGGTGTTCCTGGGACGGCTTCGGGGTCCCTCCCAGGCCATTGGTTATTCATGAAGCCCCCCGCTCGAAATTGAGAGACACAACGAAGCGTTACCGGGATAGGTCGAGCTATCGATTGGCTGGCGCAGTTACTTCAACGAATACGCTCGTTTATCCGCCGGTTGGTCCGTCCGCCGCGCCGCGCCGCGCCGAGCTGCCGGCCGAAGCGAGACCGAGAAACGTCACTGACGAATCGCTCCGCCGATGTGGAAAACGGAATCGTCCGCGCTCGCTGTGTGTGTGTGTGTGTGTATGTATTTTTATAAATATGTATGGTCGCGCGCAGGAAGGTGCCCGAAGTCGATTATCGAGCAGAGATCGACCTGAAGATACTGATTTTCCATCAGAGCAACTTCCCCGGAACGAAGCACGAAGTTAGCTCCTCACCGAAGGTTAAGAAGCGAGGGGGTGGACTTTGCGACGCGAAGCGACGTGGGGATGGCGAGACGTTGATTTTAGCTCGCGTCATTTTACAGTTTCATTTCCGTGATGAGGCTCTCGCGTGTAATTACGACCCACCCCGCGTTACTACGGAGTCGTTGAGCGAGATTAGGTGATTCGTGCGATTAATGCTGATTGACGTGCGATGCGTGTGATCCATCTTTGCTTCATGGGCTCTACCCTTATGGCAGCTTGTTAGTGTCTGGTAGAGCCGGAAAACAGAGCTCGGCAGAGCTTGCAAGACGCTCGCGAGGGTCTTCTTCTTCCATCGGAGGACCGCGAAAGCTAACGAATAACCCGGTCGTGCATCGTCCCGGATGTATCGCGGGGAGACATTCTAATGCGGACGCGGGGCGGAGGGGGCAGGACAAGTAATTTCCTGAATAATGCAGGTCTTCCGTGGAATACATTCTTAGCTATGCCGTTCCAGGTACACGGAATGGTAAAAAATCCATGAATCGCGTGGATTCCACGACGATAAAGAAATCAGACCGGCAACACACAGCAGGGGAAACTCTGTAAACATGCCATATCACTGCTGTGAAGGCTAGCAAATTGCCGGGCGATATGCCGCTGAAATTTCTAATCTAAATCGCGTCCGATATCCGCTCGTGAGGGAGGGGAGGGCGGGAGCGGGAACAATCAAACAGAGACCGCGAATGGTCTCGTCATTAGGAGCAATCTCTCGCGACGCACTCATCGTCGCCTGAACTTTGCTCTACATTAGCGCTTTATAAATAAGCCAGCTGATTTCGTCAGCGTGGAGGAACACTTACGTCAAGCGACGTTAAAGGTCAAAAGCGCCGAGCGAGGAGAGGGGGGGCGGCTGCAGGAGGGCGCGCGCAACACGGTCGCTCGATACCGATCAAAATTGTAATGCCCGTAAGTGCCGATAAATCCCGGCAAACAATGAAATATTTATCGCGCATCTTTGTGCCAGGCAACGGACGCGTTTAAAATTGGATACGCGCCGATAAATTTATCCGATCGATTCGCCGACGTTCCCCATTGATTTGCCCGCGGGAGCACGAGATCGCATCGCACCTCGACGTTTTTCCTCGGCATTTGTTTGCACCGCGACGTCACTCGCTGCCTCGAATTATAAACCGGGCCGCGAGCTGCAATTTAGGGGATACGTATAGAGAACTTATGTAGAACGGATAATGGGATCGACTCATGCCACGGCAAAATATGCGCCGGGCGAGGTAGAGCTGAGGTGTATCGATACTCCGTTAGCCTCTCTCGAGCCGAAAAAAACTATCGCGCTGCGAGCGAGCGGAAGTGCAATATCGTCTTTTTTTTTTTACCGTAGCGCATAACCGATAACACATGAATTTGCGAAAAAATTCTGCTTACGAATATTTCCAAATTGCAGAGGCTCGCGATAGTCGGCCGACAACTTTCAGCCGTGCCCTCTGCGTGTGCGAAGTTGGCCCCGAACTTTTCGAATTTTGTATTTTCCTTTCGAATTGCGCTGCATTGCGCTACGTTTGTGCCGTATTGTGCCGCAATCCGCAACTCCGTAACTCAAAGCGTACTCGAGAAAAATGAAGGGAAACTAAATTTTTTAAAACCTCGCACTTTTCGAATTTTGAGTTCTTCTTTATTGCGCCGTATTGTGCTGATTTGTGCCGCAAACGCGAGACCGATAGCTTCAATAATATTTGAGAAAAAAAAAATAGAAACGAATATTTGCCGGCCCCCTACTTTTGTCCGAACGAACCCAATTTTTGTTTGTGAATTCCTACTAATTTGTGCCGCGTTGTGTTGTTTGAAGAAACTGGATATCTTCTTTCGTTCAGTAGAAAAAACTGTTAAAGTTACAATACAAATTAACAAATAACTTCTTCTACAATGCATTTATCGCAAGTCTGCACGTTGTGCTGAATTGTGCTAATCGAGTACAATAAGAAACGGCTTAGAGATGTATCGAACGAAAGGAAATATCCTCAGTTTCTTCAAACAACATAAATTCGTCGGCATAAATTAGTAGGAATTCACAAACAAAAATTGGGTTCATTCAGTATGGCAATGTAGGGGGCTGGCAAATTTTCGTTTTTATTCTTTTTCCTCAAATGTTATTGAAGTTATCGATCTTGCGTTTGCGGCACAAATCAGCACAAACATATAGCGCAATACGGCACAATAAAGAAAAACTCAAAATTCGAAAAGAGAGCGGGGTTACCAAAAATTTAGTTTTTCTTAATTTTCTCGAGTTCGACGACGCTTTGAGTTACAGAGTTGCGGATTGCAGCACAATACGGCACAAACGTAATACGATGTAGCACAATTCGAAAAAACTCGTACCAAAATTCGAAAAGTGCGGGGCCAACTTCACACACACACACCTGCCGTGCCTCTTTCGTTTATAACAACGAAAACACGGGCAAGGTATCTGTCGTCGTTCGTAAAATGATTCGCTTTTCACATTCAGTTTCAAAAGGGAGACGTTACGGAATTATTTAACATCTGATCGCCTCAATATTTCATCCGCATTTACTTTTTATCCTCAACCTGAGCGGGCAACGCATCAATTGTGCAGCCACTTAATTGCGGATGAAACATGTACGATAAGCGCGCATTAAACAATTGAACAAAGATCAACGGGCAAATCTAATTAATGAATAAGCGAGACGGCAAATTCGTTCCCTCGTGGTTTCTCTTTGTTATTTATACCTTTCATCGGCGTTGAAAATGTACGCGCGCATCGAAAAATACGCCGGGAAATGTATGATCGTGCGCATGCCGGCGTCCTCCGTCTAATGAGTCTAACGAGATATTTCCATAGCCGGCGGTGTTGTATCCATAAAATATAATCACGCATCGCTCGGTGACATTCAGGAAAGTTCGCGGACATTCGGCAAGAGGTGTAAACATATCCCTTCCCTTCAATCGCCGCGTCACTCGCATCGAGCGCCGAGACATAATCAAAACATTCCCAAGCAGTCGGCCGGTCACCTTTGTGCGTCGCGCGCGCTTCGCCGAGCGTTTATTCGCGAGTGACGGCTCGGCCGCCGCGGACCGACACGTTAATTACCGTTCTTCTCGGACAATTAAAATACTTCGTCGACCGTTGAGCCATTTAATCGAGCCCTCGTCTCGTTGCCTAACCCGTGTGTGTCTTTGTTGGTGTCAGTGTCAGTGCGACGACGGAGCAGCAGCCACAGGATGCTGGGACGGGAAGCCAGGACGGAGGACGAAGGACGCCAGGATGCCGGGAGAGCGATACATCATATACCTCAAGGTGTGTCAAATCATTTATTATACGGACGGCTTCTGTTTTAACGGGCGTTCGACGAACTCGACGAACCGAGAACAAAGAATACCCGAGTCGAGATTTAGGCCGGCGGCATTCATGGTCCGCCATCGCTTGACAAGTAATTACAGTTTGATGAATCTCGGATTTTTCTCTCTCTCAATTTGTCCTGCACTCGCTGTTACTTTATACAAGGGATATCGATCGAGACAGCCGGAATGAGATGGCCTGCAAACATTTATATTATTACACTTCAATCTGTGATTTGTTTAATCTGCATTAATCTGCGATTTATATTTATCAATGAAGAATACGCAATTGGCAGTTATGAATGTCGACCTTAGAATGTGGTATAAATCCCGCAAGAACCGACTTTTACGTTCAATAATGCTTCTCGGGCGACGCGTGCAATCTTGTTTAACTCTGCCAACGCTTTTTCATTTCCGTTTGGCCTTGTTGTGTACGAAACCCAAATGTAAACTTCCATTCGTAAACAGCATTATTGGACACGAAACTGTTATCTTCGCCTTTACAGCTCAGCAGCTCTTTTAAGAACCACAAACATTTCACCGAGATGTCCAGCGCCAAAAAGAGAAAATTAGAAGAAAAACTAGAAAAAAAAAATGTGTTGTCTCTTTGCCCCATTTACCCCCATTAATCTCCATTGAATTATTTAAAATTTGCTTGCCTCTCTCACATCCTCTTTTCGCACAGCCGAGTGGATTGATATTAATAACTCGATAGCCGAGTCTCTGAAATGAAAAGTAAATATTCTGGAGGTGATTAAATATTAAATAATTCTTGAACGAGCGCTTTTTCGAGCTCCTTCGACACAAGAGAAAACGACGGTAAGCGAGCCATTTGCAGCATCTCGAGAGGTGAGACATTAGCCTGTACAGCGTGTCGCATTTCGAGCTTCTTCATTGACCCTTCAAATTCTGCGGAATTTGCAGCGTCAGTGTGGAACGAAAAAATCTCGACTCGGGGGGTCGCGCGCACGCAGATTCGCTGCGACGATGATAACAAGTAACGGCGTCGTTCGGCGCGGGACGATTTTCGCCACGACGCCGTCGAGTCGCTTGAAATACACCTCGAGACGTCTGTCGCGCCGATGAATTATTTTCCGGTGGTTTCCGGCTATTCCGCCGGAATATCAATGTCACGGAATTACGAGCGTCAGCGAGACCAATGCGAGCCGCAATCGTGTGCCGCGAAGTGAGCGACTAAGTGATTGCCGCGGGTGTGGGACTTTCCCGCAGGAGCGCGTTCTTATTCTGCAATCCGGATGTGACATTTACTATCAATTTACGACGTCGCGGCCTGTTAAGCACAACCGGCGGCATACACGCACGTGTACACGGGGCTTTATGTAGGAACGCGAAACACGTACATAAGTCGCTCGTAAAGGTTAGCTCGCTAAACTCACCTAGCCGGAGCTGCTCTACTTTGTGATTTCCTTTTTAAAGCGCGGTCTTCCGCTTTAATCGCCTCGCCGATAAAACGGCGAGGTCGTCGAAGCGCGCGTTGCCAAATGACAGTGGGGCGCGCGGAGATTAAGAGCGCGCGTCCGCTCGAAGAACAAGATCGCGTGTGTCGTCGTGATCTCGTCGTCGAGGACCGGCATGAAAGTCTTCGAATGCGCAAATATTTGCTCCATCGAAAGCCACGCGCGTCCGCGCGGCGGGTTCGTTCACGCATACGGTATTCTCCAGGGCGGGGCGTCGATACTACGCAAATACATAAAATACACGCTACATGCATTTCGGGCGTTTTACGAGCCCGTATATATATATATATATATATATATATATTTCTGAGGATTAACGTTTTATCGGCGTTAGACGTATTCCCACTACAACCCTACGCCGGCGCGCGTAACTGCTACTGAAAGGGATAATACGTTCGTAAAACTCGAAACGGGCACATGTCTGATCAAATGCTGGCCGTAACTACTTGGCAACGCGCGCTGCAGTGGGATATATCTCCCTTCCACGCGGCGTGTTACCACTCTCTGCCGTACGCGTCCGCGACACGTGAACATTGTGCCCCTTCGTTTCAAGAGCGCAAACCGTAAGAAGAGTGGCCCAAGAGAAAAAGAAAAGAGAATTAACTTTTTTTATTTTTTTTTTTTTCACCCACTGTTAACGACGCCGTTGTGAATCAATAGCCCAGCCCAGATTTCTTCCAATCCGCTTTTCATAATCTGTCGTAAATAATCTGTCGTCGGGCAAAATTGACGACACACTTGAAAGGGTACCGCAAGCCTTGGGTGACAAACAAGGCGTTGTTCTGAAAGGACGCACTGTCTGCGTCCTGCATTGTTCTAACTGCAAACTGCACCGGGAATGTGCGCCGGAAATTTGGCGAATGTAAAAAAAAAATGCCGGAAATTAATTTTGCACTTGTAGAAACGCGCGCGAAATGTCGGTATTATTATACTGTTGCATTAATAATTTATCAATAATTCGCGTTATTAATCGAGAATAAATTTTAATATAACAATTTGGTCACGTTAACATTGCATATTTTCGTAAATATGCGATTGAGAATTATTCAGCGAAGCGTTTAAAAAAAAAGTCCACGCGAAATTAGCAGGTCGGAGAAGTGCGAAATTTTGACGCGATGACGCCTATCTTTCTCTCTCTCTCTCTCTCTCTCTCTCTCTCTTCCTCGATAATAAAATTTCTCGGTTTGCTTGCGAATCGGGTTTCTCGCGAGATGAAACAAATCCCGGGGCGTCTTCGCTCGCTCGTCCTCGTCCTCGTCCTCGTCCTCGTCGTCGCGGCGGGCGCACGACGCGAGCGTTCTCACGGCGGATCGATAGCCGCGCGATATGTATAACGCGATTACAGATCCTCGATTAGGCAAATCGCGCGTAATTAAGTACATAGCGAGCACACGCGCGTCAAACGGAGCTCGCCGCCCCGCCGGATCTCTCGCAGAGAGAGAGCTCGTGCGAGCTCGTCGCGCGCCGTCGCCGTCGGCGCCGCTGCCACTGCTTGCAGCAGCAGCCGGCTCTGTAAATGAGGACATTATTGCGATTAATAATTTTTCGGAATTAATTATCGCGCCGGGGAGTTCGAGCGGCCCGCGCCCGCGTAACCGGCGGCGATGATTGATGGGGGCTCCATTATGAATCGCGCTGTGAAATTAATCGCTTCCTCCTCCCCTGCCCTCCCCCGTCCACCCGCGCGAGCCAACCCGACTTCCCCCACCCCGTTGACCGCGCGACGGATTACGAATGGACCGATGATGAATACGCGATTTCCAGCGTTCGCCCACGGGGCCCGGCCATATCGTCGGCACGCACCTGCCTTCCGGTGCAGACGCGGCTTTTTCTTCGCTCATTAAATATTCATTATACTCGCCCCCCCCCTCCCCCACAGCCCCTCACCGGTCGCTCGCTCTGTTTTTACCCGCGCGCGCGCGCGCGCGCCCCAATTCGCCGCGGTATTATCCGCGTTAATTTCAATGCGTATACGCGCGCTTCCGCCGTCATCGCGGACGATCCTGCGAAATTCCTGCCCCCCCCCTCCCCTCCCCGTGGCGACGCGCGCGATCGCATCCCCTTATAGGCGAATCCCTGGCGGATACACGCGCTCGCAATCGACGACACCGCATCGACGCAGAGAGACCGGCGCGGATCGCCTTGACGCTTGTTTTATTGCTTTGATGTAATTCGTATTCATCCGAGATAGCGAAGGAAGAAGAGTGCAGGGAGGGGGTGTGGATGGACGGGGGATGGAGGATCGATGAACTTTCACGTGTTCTATATCTCCCTGTCTCGCGCGCTCTGTCGAAAAATTTGTTTCGTTTTTTGTTTCGAATTTCATCTATTGCGCTTTCACGACCGACAAAATGCCGGCCAATCCTGTCAAGCCACGGCCAACATAGTTCGGCAGCAATCCACGACGGACAAATCTGTTATGGCGAGCTGTACGCCCGTCGCGAGAGACCGAGAGACAGAGAGATGTACCGAGTGCCTGAAACCCACCGAAAAGCTTTTCAGCCGCGAAAAATACGGTAGGGGCGGACGCGCGACAGTCGGTTCCGACCCGGCGGTATTATCGCTTTTTCGCGTATTTGCAAAAGCCAGATTAAAACGAAGGTCGAGCGAGATGAGCCCCGGCGGATTTCAAGCAGCGTACGAGCGACTGCCGGCGACGGTCGCGCGCGCTCGACACTCGAGAGCGAGTAAGACGGACGCCTCGGAATTTCGGGAGCGGCGCGCGGGGCGCGCGGGCGTGTTTCGGCAACGAGCGCGAGCGCCGATATTCGTTGAAATTAAATCAGCCCCAAATTAAAATGAATCCACGGCCGAACGGTCACGCGAAAGCTCCGGGACGCCCTGTGTAGCGCGAATGCGCGACGCTGGGGTGGCGCGCGCTGCAGCGCGCGAGGGGGTTGACCGAGCTCATCCAAAAGCGCCAGGAGATGCACGGGGCGGTTAGGCAATTTTACGCTCTCCCAGTTACAAAAACCATTTACGCTTAAATGCCCTCGCGTCCCCCAAAGTCCCTCCTCCTGCTCCTCCTCCTCCTCCTCCTCCTGCTGCCCGTCGACCGCTGCCGCCGCCGCCGCCGCCCCCTCGTCGTTCTCCATACTCCTCTCGCCGAAAATTCCACCTCGTCCGGCTAGACGTGACACGACGGACGGGCACCCTCCGGGAGTTTCGGTGTCCTGCAAACGTTCAGCCGCGGGTAGCGGGGGGGGGGGCGGCGGGCGGGGGGGTTGCACGGAGAGTCCCGCGAGTGTGCACCGCGAGCGAATAGCGCGCGCCGGGCCATCGATACCGAAACGAGATGTCAGTAATCCGTCGCGTTCTTCGCGCACGTCGAGCTCGCGAAATTGGAAATGTCGGCCGTACGATTTACAATCCTCCACGTGTCGCGACGATTAACCCTCCAATAGGCACGTAATTTTTGTTGGCGTGCCGAGCGGATAGACCGCGCCGCCGCGTGACACATACGCGTCCCCCGGCGAGGCCCGCGCCGGCCGGCGGGGGTTGAATCAGGTGTCACGCGATACGGAAGCGAACGCGTTTCTGAGCTGCAGCAACTTTCGCGAGCTGTACGGAACGAGCGAGCGAACGAACGAACGAACGAACGAACAAATTCAGTCATAATTGGCCGCTCGTACTCTCTCACCCCCCCCCCCCTCTTGTTGTTCAAGGCAGTCAAATAAAGCATAATATGCGCTGACTGCCGGATTACAAGTAAATTAACAGAGAATTGCAGACGCGCGATGGAGATGCCGAGGTAGATTGTGCATCGTGAGAGAGAGAGAGGAAGAGGAAGAGGAAGAGGAAGAGGAAGAGAGAATATTCGTGTCGAGATCTTAACGCTGGGAAAAATCCTCGCAAATTACGGGGAATCCCTTTCCGATGCGATCGCCACTTTCGAGGGGCGCGCGCGCTCGGATAGAGATGAGAAACGACAGTCCTCTTCAATATGCATCGCGCAATTCGGCCGGCCGTAAAGTTTCCATCGCCGTGCCCCTGCCCCCGCCAACTCCCCCCCGCAGAGTTTCCGCGTGAGTCCTCCGTCCCTCCTCGCGCGGACCGGGAACGCACATCGGCGGGTAAATTCCGATCGTCGCGTACGCGAGCGTACGAGATTGCGAAAGACGCCATTTCGCGAGACAACTGCTGCACGCTCGAGCGCATTACGGATTGCGTCCTCGTCCTGGTTCACCCCCCTCCCTCCCCCCCTCTCTCTCTCTCGCTCTTTTCATCTTTCTTTCTTTCTTCAGCCCGCGTTTCGCCGCTATCACCGTCTCGCTCGCGCAGGATAATCCGACCGATTACGTTATGCTTAAATATTTATCGGGCTGCATTAGGGAAACATGAGCCCTCTCTATGCATGGGAGCGCAGCACGTGGGATAGCCATCCCTTTCGCGCCCTCCGTCACTCCGCCAGCCCTGCTCGCTCGCTCGCTCGCTCGCTCGCTCTTCGACTCCCCGCGCTCTGCTCCGTCTCTTTTAACCCTCTTCCCTCGGCAGGGGATGCCCCTGCCCCCTCGGTCATCCTTGTCGGTGGCGCAGGTATCCATCCGCGCGCGTTTTCTCGCTCTCTTTCTCCCGCTCACCCTCCTATTCCTTGTCCCTCTTCATCGCTCTCTGCTCCTGCTCACCCTCCGCTCACCCGCCGCGCGGGCCTACCGACGCACACGCGTGCACACGGAAAAAGCGGGTGCACCGCGAGGCGGAAACTAAATTCTCGGCAACGAGCCCGCCGAGCATGCTTCCAATTACGCGGTGCTCGCGGGACAAAATTGAACGACCGCGACGTTTATTTCGGCTCCTGCGCCGGCGGCGGCGGCTGCTGCTGCTGGCGGGGAGAGATGCATCCACTTGCATCTCGCGGCACTCCTCGGAGGATAAAGCTCGAGCAATGAATAGGTAAGGTTATTACTGGTGTATGCAGCCAAACGTGGCGCAAAATAAAGGAGATTCCTGAAGGAGTTCGTACATGACGATGATGGGGCCGTCGGAGAGGGCGCCGGACGGGGCGGGGACGGGGAGGAGGACAGATTTGGAAGATGGAGGAAGATATAGCGCTTCCTACACAGCCTTAAAGCGAGCCGAAAAAGGAAAAGGCGTAAATGAGATGTCGCGATCGCAACACCTTATAACTCGTTTAACACCCCCGCCGCCGCTCTCGAGTCTTATCGCCCTTCGGATTTTTTACCTCGCGCGGAGGCCGCCGCTTGATCTCTCCTCGAGCGGGATCAACGTCGCGGAAAGTCTCGTTCGCGCGAGTTGCCAGAATCAGCGGCTGATATGAAGCGCGCGCGCGCGCCTTTAGTCGATACAGCGCCAACGCGCTAATTCGGAAGCAGAGCGAAATCACGTTCGCGCGTCGCGAACGCAGCCATCAGATAGTGCCGTAAACATCTTCACTATAGCGGGATATAACGCGAGGGTTGTGCTCCGCCGCGCCGCTAGAACGCTTTAGGGACGGGTAATATTTAACGGGTACGCGCTAAAGTCGAACCGGACGCAGATACGATCGCGTTATTCTAAGTGCGGTCGCGATAATTTTGCGTGCAGGCGAGAACGGAAGCGGCGGGTCGGTAGGGAAAGGTCTATGAGGCGCGGGCGGCTGAGAGGGCAGGAGGTAAAGAGGGCGAGGGCCACCCCTGACTTATCGTTCCTCGTAAAGGAGCGCGGAGAACGGAGCGCGCGGCACAAATTTGGGACACAAAGCGCCGCCATTTCTCCCAGGGCCTTTCTTGCGTTCCACGTTCGCCATCTCCTCGTCGCGTCGGGTCGGGCGAGCGGACGGGGTTGGCGGGGTGGGGGGAGGGGGCGGGAGGGAGGGACAGAAGGGAAGTCATGGATCGACTATATGTACAGAGAGACAGAGAGAGAGAGAGAGAGAGAGGGGGAGAGAGAGAGAGAGAGAGAGAGAGAGAGAGAGAGAGAGAGAGAGAGAGAGAGAGAGAGAAGAGTTCTCTCGTAGGCGCGAAATGGGTGGTTGCGACGGACGCGGAGAGACGCGCGAGAGGGTAAGAAACTCGTCGGAGCGACGCACAAAGCTGAAAGAAATGAAGGGTATGTCGTCGGCGGTCGCCGGCAATTACGCGAATCCTTGGACGAGACGCGCTCGGTGGGAAAGATTCTCTCGGAATCGTCAGTCGCTGAAAAACGCGAGTTCCGCGCGCCACCAAAGCGTTCGGCGCTTCGCAGCAGCGAGAGGCATCGAGTTGCGCGGGAAATTTTATTAGAGTCTCGAGCCGCTCTCTCTCTCTCTCTCTCTCTCTCTCTCTCTGCCACCGTGAGAAACAAAGAGAGCACGGCTCTTCCGTATTCCCACGTACATTCCTGCAATCTAATTCGCCGCAACCGTTTGCATTTAGCTCACAATTCCGCAGCTCTCGGTGGCGCGCCGTCCCGGCGTTCAACAGCGCCACCCCCCACCCTCACCACCTCTCCCCTGTGCCCAATTTCCCTCTTGCCATCTGCGGTCGAGAGAAAGTGCGAAAGTTTTGAGACAACGTGTATACAACGAGAGCGAGAAAGGCAGACAGACAGAGAGAGAGAGAGAGAGAGAGAGCGGGCAAAAATAGCGGCGCATGGTAGCGCAGGCGGGGGAAGAGGGGGACGGGTAGAGAAGAGGGAGAGACAGAAAGGCGCGCTTTGACCATAGGTATTCATGAGCACAGCCTGCCTGGTGGATTAGCATGTGAAAGAACGCTTTGCCCGTCGCTTTCCACCCCGTGCATTCCCGCCGCCCCTCGTCTCCCCTCCTTCCCGCCGCTCTCTCCGCGCGCTCCTTCCTCCCTTTGCTCGGGCAGCCCTGCCGTCTCATATTTTCCGAGGGGGTCCACCGTGACCGGGACCCCGTATATTCGACCAGCGTCGAGAAATGCTCGAACCGCGCAGCAGCACGTTAATCGAATACCACCCGAATCGGCGAAGGCGAAGGAGAAAAGTCGCGACGCGCGAGAATAGGCCGCGCGGGCTACTTCGACGCTGCCGAGATCTCGGCCATTCGTCATGCATAAATCAGGGTGGGGGGAGGGGTGATTCTTCCGAAAAGAGCTTGGGACAAATTGGAGGACGCAGCGCAGTTAAAAACACGACGAAGAGTTTAACGCAACCACGTTGTCTTTGTGTGTGTGTGTCTTGGTGTTGGTTGGTTAATGGGCGGTCATCTATTTTACCCCGTTATATCTCGCGATCAGGGAGGAAAATAAAAGTCTCGCACATATCGTTTCCTCTCTCCTTATCAAACTCGTAAATCGCCGAGACTCCGCTCGCGCGCACATTCTCGCACGTTTTATCCTTCTTCATCGATGTGCGTTCGTCTTGCGGCGTTGGCGTTGGCGTCACTTTGCATTTTCCGGCCACACCCTCGGTATTCTCCCAATTACAGCGCGGCGGGCGAGCGAGGGGGTGGAAAAAAAATCCGGACGTAATAAATATCTCTATCCGCGGCTGTCGCGACCGCTCACCCGGAAACGCGCGCGCGAGAAATCGCGAGGGAGCGGCGACGAGGATCGCGCGTCTTCGGGCGCGACTCGGTTCTCTCGCGGAAATATGACTTCGCCCGTGGAAAGGCACTCGACGTTGACAGCTACGAGCTCCATCGGAGTTTTAATCACATTACCCGGCTACGGCGGGCGAGCGTGTCACCAAGCTTTTGCTTCGACCTAATCGAATGAGAGGGGTCTTACGGCACCAACACCCGCCGTCGTCTCTCTCGCCGCGCGTTTCTCTCTCCTCGCGCTCTCCCATTACCGGCCGGATGTATAAATGCGAGCAGTGATACGTCTACGTCTTCCGCCTTGCGAGCCTTCTCGACGGTGTGCGCGTGTACGTGTGGCTGGCAGCGGGACCGGGGGGGGGGGCCAGGGGGTCCTTTGAGGATATTCATGAGGGGATTACCATGTGAAACGCCTAGCCGAAGCTCCTTCTCTTTTCGTCGCTTCGCACCTTACTACCATCGCCCCCTCTCCCCCCTCCTCCTCCTCTTGCACCTCCGATTCCTTCAGCGCGTCTTTTCACTCTCTCACTCCCCCTCCCCCCTCTCTCTCTCTCTCTCCTCTTTCTCTCACTCCCTCTCGAGTCTCCCTGGTTAGGACCGACCGCCAAGAGTAACTCCTTCGGTTACCTCCGAAATAACTTACGGCCCCATAAGTCGCGCGCGAGTTGAACCTCGCTGAACAAACGGACGAGCGGACGTACGGACGTACGGACGAGCGCAAATGGCCGACTATTTAAGCGCAAACGGAGAAGTACGTCCATTTTTCGCGAGAGGAGGGATATATGGAGAGCGCGATCTTTTCTTATTACGTTTAACGTCGCCGGGAAGCAATTTAAATCGCTTGTATGACCCACATTTTCCGCAATTCAGGGGAAAATTATGAATGCGTAAAAAAAGATCGAGCTTATAGGGAGAGGTCGGAAATTTCCCTTGCGGGTGGAAATGGCGACCGCATGCTAATAAAGATGAAAAAAAAGAAGAGAAGGAGCGTGGCGGAGAATGGGGAAAGAATAGAAACACGCGCGATGAACGGCGAGGGATCTTTCGGGAATTTGGAGAAGGGATTCTTGGAGAGAGGAGGAGGGAGAAGGCGGGAGAGAGAGAGAGAGAGGGAGGGAGGGAGGGAGGGAAGGAGGAAGGGAGCGTGATGGAGCAGTGCGGGTTAAAATGAATAACACTGGAGATTGACGGCAAATGAATTCAGATGCGGCTTGGAGATTTAATTCATGATGGATTCGCCAGTTGGGGATAAACAAGGGCACGTTTGGTAGCGCGAGAATAAATTTGTTTCGAAAAATTCGCGACCTCTCTCTCTCTCTCTCTCTCTCTCTCTCTCCCTCGGAATACACGGCACGTCAGTTTAGAGTGATGTATACGGATCTCAATTATCAAGGGCGATCGCGACATCGCGCCGCGTCGCCGTAACGCTGTAACGTCTCGTGTAGCGCGGTCCAAGTTGATAACGTTATTACATAATCCGTTACCAAATAAAAATTATTAATCTCATCTTCAGAGGGAAGCGGGGAGTGACGCGACATTTTCGCCGTCCATTATTCTCCCCGGCCCGTTCAATTTATCACCATCCGCGGCTCGCGGGATGCGCGCGGGATTAATCCAGCGCGTAGCTGGCCATTCGTACTTTTATTAATTGCGACTTCACGTTTTTTTTCACAAACGTGGCTTTCAGCGGGGATACATCGGGTATCGCGGGATAATTCAATCGATAATTCAACCGATAAGGAGACATTGTGTCAAACGCATAGATTAAGCGATCCGTCGGACGAAGGGCGGAGGGGCGGCGCAGAGTGCGCGACGGAGCGGATTTGAAGGAGTATAAACCATATTTATGAAGGATTTACGTGGGATTATAGACGGGGGGAGGGAGAGGGATACGATGTTTTCCACTAAGACGCGCCTTTTTAAAAAGGAACACCTACGGCACTTGACTGGGAAATGAGGGGGTTCCCAAGCAAGGAGATGTCGTTCTCAAAGAGAGAGAGAGAGAGAGGGGGGGGAGGAAGGGCAGCCGATCAACGAGAAAATAAAAGCGCACCGGGGGGAGGTCGACGGAAGGGGGAAGGAAGCGAGCGAGATCGGCACGGCCAGTAATCCAACGGAGGAACATTCACCGGCGAATGTGTGTAATTTCCGAGTAAGCCCTTGGCCCATTGTAATAAAATCAAACAAGCGTATTCTATATCCGTCGGAGAGGCGCGAGAACGATCGCCGTCGATCGCGGGTCGCCGATCGCAGCGCATCGCCTCGGAGATCAGTCTCTCGTCTCGCTCGGCGTCGCGCGAGAGATACAGCGGGCTTTAACGAGAGACGTTTTTATGCGCTTCGCCAGGAATTCGACGAGAAAGAGAAAGAGAGAGGAAGCACGTTAAAGCGAGATCAAGACTCGACTCGGGAAGCTGCCGATCGTCGCTCGCCGAATAGTCTCAGGTAAATAATTTCACCTCGCGCATTAAAGTGCGCACACACACACGCGCGAGGCGCTGAAGAAGAAAATTATTTACTCCCGCATTGAAAGGCGATGAGAGAGTCGCCGAGAGGAAGGGCAAGAGAGAGAGAGAGAGAGAGAGAGAGAAAGAAAGATTTTCATTTCTCTCTTGAATGAATAGGAGGATCGATACAACTCTTGCGAGAGTTTCGACGAGCTTGGCTGGTTTCGGCTGGTCCGAAATTCGCTGACTTTTTTTTTTCCAAAGAGGAGGAGCGCGAGAGAGAGAGAGAGAGAGAGAGAGGGAGAGCAAGAGGGATGCTCTTGCGTCTCTTGATATGACCGACACCGGCGGAGAGAGAGAGAGAGAGAGAGAGAGAGAGAGAGAGAGAGAGAGAGAGAGAGAGAGAGAGCGTCTAAAAAGCTATTTAAAGCGACGAGTCGATCCGAATATCGAGTGTGACGAACGAGAAGCACGCTTCGCCTGATCAACATGCATTAGACAGTTCTACCTGACTTACCCGACTTACCCAGTGCTCTCGTCGGCTTCCCTCCGCGCTCGGGCGACCCCTCTCACTCTCTCCCCCCTGCCCTCCTCCGCCTTGAATCACGCTTCGTCCCGGCTCGTACGAAATGTCACGGCACGACGCCCTTACGAGAGACGCCCTCCATCGGAAAGCACGACAGATTCTTAAACGCGTCCCAATTTGCCGGCAACGAGATTCGCCCGCTAACGCCCGCGAAAGCTGCGCCGACACTTTGCATATTTAATACAGAATACACAAGATGCTCGCGGAGACTTGGCGTCGTCGTAGCAGCTTCGTGGTCTCGGAGCAATTTGAGGATGAGAATATTACAAGAAAACGATGTCTTCCTCCGTCCCTCCCTCCCTCCCCCCTCTCTCCCTCTCTCTCTCGCGAGCGCGCGTACCTACCCTGGTGATTTCGTGGGTCTCAACGATTGAGACCCGAAAAATTAGTCGACCGCGAGTTTCGTCGACTCTCGGGGAGAGCGAACGGCGAATCTGCTAAAGAAAACGCCTCCGTTCGGGAGGATGAGGTTCATTTATTAAGCGTTCTTCCCGCAAGTCGCAGGCCGTGCCGATTCGCGATCGGCACGTCCGGCCGTTTTAAGCAAAATACCCCGCGCGGAATCACCGGCGTCGAAATGGGAGCCGAGTTTTGCGGACACTCGGGCTCTCATTAATATGTATTAGGCAGCCCGGGCCGAC
Source organism: Harpegnathos saltator (assembly GCF_003227715.2). Taxonomy (NCBI): domain Eukaryota; kingdom Metazoa; phylum Arthropoda; class Insecta; order Hymenoptera; family Formicidae; genus Harpegnathos; species Harpegnathos saltator. The sequence continues at coordinate 2,088,900 of NW_020230283.1, forward strand.
TTACTCTTTCATTGTCCGCACGCTTTGCCGGCCGATCGGCCGCCTAGAGAGTTCGATTTGCCCCTTATCACTCCGGCACTCCATATCCCCTTTCCGCCGCGTTTTCATCCTCACTTTCTTCCCCCTTCCGCGCTCCCAAGCGCCCTTGCGCGCTCCTTACTTTTTCGCTCTCCACCGTCTCGTCGCTTCCGCACGAAGTGGACTCGGCTACTTGGCGCGATTTGCGTGGAGAAAAAGTTTGATTACTTTCCTAAGCGCGTACGAAAGAAAGTGGGCTAGTGTTACGAGGGGGAGAACTCGATAAAAGAAGGAAAAAAGTGAGGGAGGGAGGTGCGAATTTTTAGCCGCCGCACAGGCCGCCGCTATTGTTATCGAGCCGCGGGACACTCCATTTTCGTTTGGTAATGCTGATAAATCGTATGCCGGGGGGGGGGGGGGAGGAAAAAAACGTAGCAGATGGGCCGGCGTAGAATCTCTCGCGTAACGCGCTCGCCGACGCGAGGGTGTAAATTCATGAGCGCGGCAGCATCGAAGTCTCTGGACGCTCAATTTCGCCCCGCCAGTCGGCTGATCAATAATAATAGCCGCGCGGGCATGATAATAGCCTCGCGGAGAGTCGTCTGAGACGTCTTGTACAGAGATCCGCGGTGTAATCGCGTCTCGTCGACTTTATCTCGCCGCCGACGCGCGCTGCCGGGAGTAAAGAGACCTCCCCCCCCCTCCCAACCCCAACCCCATCCTCCGCACTCACTCCCGTCGTTTTTTCCCTTTAACGAATTCCACCCATCCCCCTCTCCCCGTCGATCGCTACCCCTCGCCGCCGCTCTTCATCGTCATTGTCGTGCCGCGCGTTTTGTAAGACCCGTGCTCGATCGCAGCCGCTCCGTCTTCCTCCAACTTGATCCTGCTCGTTCCTCCTCGCTAATCCCGCGCATTTATCTGGCACTTCTGAAAAACCGGACGGATTAAACTATCGAAGCTTTTCCCCGCGACTACTTCGCCGTCCTCGGCGTATCAAATCTCTCTTCGGGCTCTCACCGTCTCTCTCTCTCTCTCTCTCTCTCTCTCTCTCTCTCTCTCTCTCTCTTCGTGAACCCTTCCGAGCCGCCGCTCGTGTCACGCGTCGCGAAAGATTGCTTCTTTATCCCGTGTATTATTCATTACCGGCTGTATACGTGGCTCCGGTAACCCTTCTCCCCTTGGCAAAGATCGGTTTTTGTTCATCCACCTGGCTCAAGACCGCTCTTGAGTCACGGACGGTATTGAGTGGCCGATGACGACCTCAAGGGAGAGCGAGCAGCGCCGGCGACTCCTCCGGCTCTCGAGGCTGCGATATTTACGCGCGCGTAAAAATACGTGTGCGTGTGCAGCGCGCGCGCGCGCACACACACACACTTACACACACGTGTGTGTACACGTGTCCGCTAGCGAGCAGCTAGCGACGGGAATATAAGGTCGCACGTAAGGTCAATCCTCGCGAATGGCTCGAGCAATTTTCACTTCACCCGCCCGGTTATACCGGCGCACCTTCGCTCTCCTACTGCCTGCTCTCGCACTACGTACCGATAAGCGTAACAAAGTGTCCTATGGGGAGGAGGGAGAGAGAGAAAGAGAGGAAGAAGATGTGGGCGTGAGAGAGCGGGAATGCAAAGGCGACGAGGTAAAATTTACTGACTCTCGAGGAATCGTCCTGATTTTCCTCCCCTGCGAGATTGCCCCGGCTGCACACCTTTGGACGATTGTCAAGATCGTCTCTTTCCCTCTCCCTCTCTCTTTCTGTCCTCACGCTCGACTCCCCTCTCGCCCTCTCTCTCTTTCTCTCTCTCTCTCTCTCTCTCTCTCTCTCTCTCTCTCTCTCTCTTTTCGGACGCTCTCGTGCCTTCCTCCCTCGTTGCTCCAAAATTGGACGACGCAAGAAAATTCGCCACCCCCTCCCCCCTCCACCGCCGCGTCACCAACCCTCGCTCACGAACGGTCACCTCGTTCACCGTCTCCTTCGCCTTTGTCGTTCCCGTCGCTTCTCTCGGGTTCATCTCTCTCCGAGGAAGAGGGAGGAAGTCTCGCCGTCCGAAATTCAAGACGCGCGGGCGGGAGCGCACACAGTCGGCGATATTGTTTCACATCGGGCGAGCGGGCGCTGGTGCGCACGCGCGCCCCTTCTCGGGGGAGTGTAACTTATGAAAAGCGTCGCAATTCAGTCGCGCGTAAAACGTTTATTAAGTCCCTGCGAAATGAACTCGAGAGACGCTCCACCTTACAGTCTTACGAGAGTACGTGCGTGTACACGCTACGCTCCGAAAGAATTCCACGGACGGGGGGGGGGGGGGGAAGTAGCGAGGAGTGTATCCTCCGGCGGGGGCGTGAGAGGCGAGGATGGCGGAGCGTGTTACATAAAATAGTAATACCTCGGAGAGAGTCGGAGCGGCTAATTTAATTCCGCCGCTCGAAACTGAACTCGGGGAAATGTCACGGGTTCAGATTGTCCTTCAACGTCTAAGCCGGCGCCGGTGACACTGATTGATCTAGTTTCGAGGTATTAATACGTCCTTGAGGAAGCTGTCATTTTCCGCGGTAACGACCTCTTTCTTTAGACCACCCCCGCCACCCCGCACCATCGCCGCGTGGAAGATGTTTCATGTTACTCGCCCCGAATAATCTCACGTTTAGGCGACGCATCCTGAAACGTGCCCCTCCGCCCTCCCCCGCCGCTCGCTCTCTCTCTCTCTCTCTCTTTCTCTCCTTCCCTTTCTGTTCTCGTCGTCGTCGAGTGGTCTCTTGAAAATGTGACGCGCGAGGTGCCGTTCGGAATCCGCCGCGTGAAAGAACTTTGCGCACAGTTCGCGACGATATAATATATATTACGTAGTCAAACTCGGATTGCGCGCTGGCCGGAGCGAGCAGCACGCCGTGCATGCGGCAGCTGCCCGCACGACGACGACGGCGCGACGACGCGGAGCGGAGCGACTCCGCGGCACCGTCGCTCGGCAAAGTTTCGGGCGCCGGTGACGCACGGCCGGGGCAAAAGTTGTCGAGCAATTTGCCTTCCACGGCGAGACGTCCGCCGGAAAGAATCGGAGAATGGCGAGGGACGACGCGAGCGAGAGAGAGAGAGAGCGAGCGAGCGAGAGAGAGAGAGAGAGAGAGAGAGTCTGCCGGTGAACCGTCGCCGACGACGTCGACGTGGTGCGTTCGACGGCGGAACGGCGAAGGGCGGCTTCGCCGGACGTTCGCCGCTGCCGCTTCCGCGACGTTACGTGTGCCGAGTTCTGACAAGTTCCAGCGGAACGCTGAGAGCGCGACTCCTGCTCCTGTTATTATCCCTTTCCCAAACCCAAACAACCCCGCCGGCGAATCGCCGCGTCCACCGCTCGGTCAGCTCTCGTCGCGTCTCGTCATTTCGCGGCATCTTTAACACGCTGCAATTGTTGACTTCCCGATCGCACGTCGATCTTGATCTCGCGTTTCTCTTCCCTTTCCGCGCGCGAGGATACGTCGCAGCTTAGCGCTCGAATAATTCATCGCGAATCATTAATTCAACATTATTAATCGAGAAGAGAATACGTCCCGCGCTGAGGGAGAAAAAGACAGACGGACAGAGAGGGGTGGAATTCGAAAGACTCGAAATAGCCCGTGCGCGCTGAAAATACCGGCACACTCTGCCTCTGACGTCACCCCTAGCCCGATCTCATTAATCGGCACGCTCGTTATCCGCGGATTAAAGCGAAGCAACCCCGAGATTTCGCGCGGGCGAACTGCCGCCGCTGTCGAGTCGAGCAGCCGCGGGCGGCCAAGTAAACGTCTCATTTACATCCGCGTTGCGCCCGAGATAACAGGACGTTCGTTGACGTGTGCATCTCCCGCGAAGCGGAATGCTCCCAGGAACGCTCGCCTGCGCGACTATCGCTCTCGGAGTGCGAGCCCAATCGGCGAGCAAACGGCGACAGTCGCGCGGCTTGCACACGCGGCTCCGACGGCACGCAAGTAACCAACTTCTCAAACGAGCCGTCGCCTGAAACTCGCACGGGCGATTTGGCAACGGCACGCTCGCGCCGCGTTCGTTTAGCCGCGTCGCGTCGCATGGCGTCGTCTCCTCAAGTTCGCCGTTGGGCGTAATCGAAGCCCGTGGAAGCAACGCGGCCATCGGTCGAGAATCATCGCCGCCCGCCGTATGACTTAGCATGTTATTGGCCCGAGTCTTCCATTTCCATCCGTTACGAGGCGTCGAGGAAGTCGCGTCAGAGGAACAACAAGCGAACAGACGAACGCGGGCAACGCGCGGCTCTGGGTACGTCCGAGCTGCTTTGCATCGGAAAAGGACCGCTCGCAGGACCCGTCGCCGTCCGGACTCGGTAATCGACGTGTTTCCTCTATTCGCGCGCGCGTCCGTACCATCGGGGCGAATTTTTCCCTGGCGTGACGGGGGGGAGGGAGGCAGCGTATATCTCCTAACAATGCCAGTCGTGCGAGAGTCTTGGCTACAATCGGCCGGACAAGAGGGAGGAAGAGGAGGAGGAGGAGGAGGAGGAGGAGAGGCAGCGGGCAAAACGTGAGGAGAAGGAACCGTATTACCAAGTGGACCTCGTCGACGAGCCGGTGTGTCCCGAGCGTCCCCCGGGAGGCGGCCGCCTGGGACACGGGACGGTAATGGTGTCGCGGCTGTGCGAACGCGCCAAGAGCCTGGCAGCGTGCCCGGACATACAGGGCCTTTCCTTCCTTCGTGACGAGCTTGTTAAATTTATCGAAAGCGTCAAATTAGGAGGGGAGCTCGCTCTCGCTCGCTCCTTTTCCCGATCCGTCTCGTGCTCCTCCTGCTCGTCCTCTGCGACCTCCCTCGTTGCGGGGCAGAGCTCCGGGAGTCCGCGGATTTGGAAACGATAACCAGGATGTTCCCTGCGCACCGTAGTGAAAGTGGGAAAACCTCCCTCCCTCTCTCCCTCTCTCTCTCTTTCTCTCCTCCGGAGACTGTAAGCCGCGAGAGCTTCTGCCGATGATGAGCCTCGGTGAGTCGCGCTTTTTCAGGCGAGCCTCGTTACGCGTCTCTAACGGCTCCAAGTTTAATTTACCAGCAAGCGTGTGGGATCTTTTCTATCGGCGGCGCTCGTGAATTATTTGGGGATAGAGTTCACTCTGACTTTTACTTTCAGTCGCTCAACTCGAGCGTTGCGCGAATGCGCAGCTTGGGGCGCCGATCGAGAAGGAGACAGCTTCGTCTAGACTTTCGGGTGCATTTCATTCCGAGATATTTGATCGCTATAACGACAGATATCGAGAGACTGCTATAACGGGCGTTCCCGTCTTGGCTTGATATAAACGCGGTCGGGCTATGCATTCGGCGTCCTTAACCGTCCTTAACCGTGATAATTCGCGGGGCAAAGTCCGACTGCGGATCCACGGTCGTCGGTTCCACGGCACGTCTAACGCGGCCGCTACTTCCGAATGTCATCATAATACCGAGCTCCGAAGCGCCGGTATCGGAGCGGCTGCACGTACATTCTCGGCTTCTTCGCGAATTACGATTATCGCCGCGCCAGCTGACGGCGGAAGTGCATGAAGTAACCTTTTCGTCCAAGAACCATGAATGATCTGAAACTCCGGGGAAACTGTACTCTCCCGGAGAGCTCCGAGCGGGCCGCGCGCTCGTCGAATCCGAATCGCAACGATTATTGCGGTGCCAGCTGACGACGATGACGACAACGAGGACGAGGACGAGGACGCCGACGGGATGCCTAAACTACTCGCAAACTTAACCTCCTCATCATCCCCGCGAGAGACATAACCGGCGTGATCTTTGATTAAATCGCGCGCGAATCGCTGCAACACACGTAGCTCCGGCGATGGTAACAAACATCCGCCTCGGAGGAGAAGGATCGCGAGAGGGACGAGAGCGGGATACGCGTCGGGGGAAAATCCGCGAATCACGCGTCCCGACCCGACGCGATTTTATTCGCGATTCTCGGAAAGCTCCCCCCCTCCCCCCCCCACCTCCCCTCGCAAACGCTGTTTCAAGCTAGGAAACTGCCCTGCGCTGACGTCACACAGAGACTACCCGCCCACTCATTGTGCCGTGAGTGAAATTAGTGGCTCACTTGAGCGTGCAATAATTAAAGACTGCGAGACAACCGCGCGAGTAGGAATAATTCCGAAGCAGCGCGCAGCCGCGTGGCGCGATTTGAGGAGGATCACGGGACGAGACACAGAGAGATATCCTGGTAATTAGCACGAGAGACAAACGAAACACGACGAAACCAAGTCATTATTTCCGCCCGCTCGGTGGCGCCCGGTGGCGCCCGGTAAATATAAGGAACGAGGACGAGGACATGAGGGATGCGCAAAAAGGATACGATATAAATATCTGATGTAAGGAAGATCGCCCGCCCGGGCAAGTCGCCGGATCGTTTCGCCCGCGAGCCATCAATAATCCCACCCGCCGTGTCCGCGCGGAACGAAAAAAGGACGAGGGTGGGAAGAGGAAGAGAAAAAAATAGAACGTCAAGGAAATACGAGTTTCCAGCGAAAACGCGCCGCGCCTCCCTTCGCCTCGCCTCGCCTCGCCCGGCCTTACCGCGCATAACGACGCATAAAAAGCGCGCTGCATATTCAAATTCCTAATTGCCCTTCGGCAAATAAATTTCGGTGCCGTCGCGGCTCCTCGCCGGGCGGAACGCGCATAAGCCGGTCTACCGCCGCCGTCGCCGCGCGTTCCTAGTGATTTATAATTATAATTACAGGTAGCGCGCGCGCGCGCTCGTCCATCAATTTCGGCGGGCGGCGCGCGGCCCCGCGTATTTTTAATGCGGATGGCCTCGTTCCAGGTAGCCGAGCGCGCGCGGGGCTCGTATATCACCGACAGTTTTGTGCAAGCTGTTACGAGACGACAGCACTGCGAAATAAAATGTGTCCTCCCCCCAGCCCCTCCCCCCAGACAGAACAGCGCGCGGCGGCGTCCGCGTGAATCGTCCGCTCGCTCGCTCGCTTTCGTTCGTTCCGCCGCGTCGGATACTCGACGAGTATTTAAGCCGCTGCTTTATCACGCCTGCTAGATCAGGAAGCGTCCCCCCCGGGGTTGTTCGCGACAATCGCGCGAAGTCTCCGCCGACATTGAGCGGCCCGAGATCCGCTGAATGCGGACGATATCGTATCGCGCGCCGACGATGAGCTCGACCGCGACCTCATCACCGAGAGGCGCCCTGAATCCCGTCGCGAGCAGCGTATATCGCTACCGCAGTCGCGGCACAAAGGAGGTGACGTGGCGATTGCGAGACGCGGCGGATTAGCCATTAGTGGAAAGGACGAGTATGAGGACCAAAGGAGCAAAGTGGTCAATTCTCAATCGAGACTCTGCGATCTCGTGTCAGTGACTTTCCACGCGAGTTTTTCGTCACCACACTCTCTCTCTCTCTCTCTCTCTCTCTCTCTCTCTCTCTCTCTCTCGTTTGAGGCCTCCCGCCGGACATCGCCGTGATAACCGAACGATGTTCTCGCTTCTTGCTCGAGGGGAGCCATCGGAGGACGAACGAGGTGTTTGTCGTTCGTGGCGCCGAAAAAACGGAGATTAATGCTCTAGGAGGCGCCGAGAGAGCGAGAGAGCGACGGAAGGAGAAGGGGAGAGGGGCTGAGGAGAAAGAGGGAGGCAAGAGGGGAGGGGCAGAAGACGAGCCTTCTAACCGCCATTGTCTGCTCGTTAAGAAGGCGACACATGGCGCAAATTAATTATGAGCAATTGCTTCGGGATTAAACGATCCTTCCCGACCGGACGGAGTAACGGAGATTCTCGCCGCATACCGGGAGCGGAGATGTTGATGTAACGAGACGAACGGCGCCTAATACCGATCCCCCACCTCCGGTTGGTCGATCCTAATGAAATTCACGGCATCGTAAACGCGTCGATGCCGTGGAATTGCCTAATAAGCGCTATTCGTGACAAATTACCCGTTGCTGATGCAACGGTATTTTGAAACGCCGCTGCTCGGGCGAGAGAGGAGGGGGGGCAAGGGGAGAAAGAGAGAGAGAGAGAGGGAGAGGAGGTGGACGCGAAGAGGTCGTAATCCGGTTGGAATAACGGATTGTTGCGCCGCTGAAGCGGAGCGACATACATCAGGACTGGTCACTACAGACTCGAATGACAATAATTGATTCCGCCGCCGCCGCCGCACTCTCCCTCTCCGTCTCACCCTCTTCGTCTCCTCGCCTTGCACCTCTCTCTCTCTCTCTCTCTCTCGATCGCGCGCGCGAGCGATCCTCCCCCCCTCTTTCTCGCTCGCTCGCAATTTACCGCGCGGCTTAGGTTAATCAGCCCATCTATTCGGTGATCTGAGCTTTTTGTTAATCCTCGACAAACAACTACGGCGCGTAACGAACCGCGCGCGCGAGCGAGCCGGCGGCGGCTCTCGGGCAACCCTCGACGCAGCGGCGGCGCGGCATTGATCCCCCACGTCGGTCGTGCACGTGCCGATGAAGAAGGTGCTCGCTCATGATCGCGTTACCCCCAAAAGTCTCTCGTCATTAAATACGCGCGAGCGTACGGGAGAAACCAGAGGAATCTCTTTCTCTTTTTCTCTCTCTTCCTCACTCTCCCTCACCCTCTCTCTCTCTCTCTCTTTGTTTATCCGCTTATGCAACGCGGTATTAATTTTAATCCGAAAAGTACATCCCTTTACTCGTCGATGCCCGCAAACTGCTTTCAAGCTCGAAGTCACGCGGGCGATTTCGCAGGAGCCGCTTTCGCACCTCGCGTTACTCGCAAGTGCGCTGCAATATTTCGGGATGTTACTCATCCCGGAGTTAATAAATTACACCCTCCCCCTCCCCCCCCCGCCAGCCCCCGTCCCTTCGCCGCTGTTCGCCGCTCTCGCGGGAAACTGTCGTCGTCTCCTCGACCGCGTCTCGCGCGCGCGGATTTTTGCCGTCTTCCTGAGCTCTCGCACGAGACGAGAGACTCTCGCTTCTCTCCCCCTCGCGGCCCACCTGCCTCCCATCACACCCTACACAGACTCCGCAACCCCCTATCTCGTTTACCCCCGCATCCCGCGCGTGCAAGCAAGCACTCGCGCGCCTCACTCGGCCCCGGTAATTTCATGCTCGAACTGACGGGGTCGATGGAAGGCACCAGTCAGAAAGATCCTCACCCGGGGCGACGGCCCGTCATCTTTCATCATCTTCACTTCTGAGCAACACCTGCCGCCTCGCAGCCGCCAGCGCCGATTTCGCTGAGAAATAGTTGGCGTCGCGCGCGCGCGCGCGCGCGCGCGACGAGTCCCGAGCGGAGAGGTGCGCGCCTGAGAGAGAGGGAGGAGAGAGATGGGGGAGGGGGGAGAGAACCCGGCGCACAGAACCCACGCTCCGTGGTAATCCGATTCGACTCTTATCAATCTGAGGCTCGACGACGCGCGCGCTCGCGAGGATCGCTCTTCGTCCTCAGCCTTCCCCTTTCCGTCCCCTCACCGGCCACTGTTCGTCCCCTGTTCCCCCGCGTCGCAGCCGCAGCAGGATCGCCCGATAACCGGGGCCCAGCCGTTGACCCGGGAATACCCGGGAGAAACTCCTAGACACACCTCGTTACGCGGATAACAGAATTGTCTATTTTTTAGTCGGCGCTAATCCGCTCTGGGAGGTCTACCTCGAGACTCGCAAACTGCTCTTAAACTCGAAGTCACGTGAGCGATTCCGTGGGACGGTTCGGAGATCAAAGAGCAAGGAAGCAGTCGGAGAGGGACAGAGAGAGAGAGAGAGAGAGAGAGAGAGAGAGAGAGAGAGAGAGAGAGAGAGAGAGAGAGGAGAACGAGTCCCTCGGGAGAAGCCGCGCGCCGTAAGCAGCGTAGTTATTTCGCAGGATGATATTCTTGATAACGCGAACACTGGCGGCGTATCGCGCGCTTAATCGGATTGGTCGAGATCGGAAATGTGATTACAATAGCTACGGAGGGAGGAGGAAGCTTGCTCACACGGAGAAAGAGAGAGGGAGGGAGAGAGAGAGAGAGAAATTCGTTAGCTCTCTCCCTCGATTCGAGGAGCGACGGCGGTCGTCGTGTGTTGAGAACAACGTCGCACCTCGTTCCCGAGAAGGATCCTTTTGCGCGCGCGCGCACGCGTGAAGGCTCGAAAATTGCGCGGTCGGGGGAAGTGAACGAAATATCGGCGTAAACTGCGAACCTTTGTCCTCGCTCGGCTCGGATCTGTCGGGCGGAAGCGAGTAGCGAGATGGCCGCGCTCCGACAATAACTGACTCGAAACACGTAAATTCCCACCATCAGCCGGCGAAGTACACAATAACTACGCAACTCGCCGCCAGAGTCCTAGATCGATACACCTGAATCCACATTGCGTCGCGACGCGAATAGATTCTCCGATAAAAGGCAGCGGATTAGCTCGCGGCAACTTGGCGAGCCGAGAATAAAGCGGCGAACCGACGGTACATTTTAGAGCGCGACGCGGCCGCAAATATCCATCCGGACGGCGGCTTCTGCCGGCTTCCAAGGTGATCGCGACGCAGTACGGCGGCCTGACTGGAGTCTTCAGTCGCCGTCGAAGTCGTTCGGCGACTCGCGCGTCCAACTCGGCCTCAGAAGTCGCCCGTAATAAGAGATAACCGGCGGAGCCGAGGGGGGGGGCCCCCCCGGGGCCTGTCGCGCGCCGGTGACGGCGATTAGAAATAGGCGACTCAAAGGGGCTAATCTTGCCGGGGCTGCGCGACGGTCGCGTCTCGGGCGCGATTTATATCGACGCGCGATGGTCGATAGAGAGATAGATGGGTAGACAGAGCGGGTCACGCGGAACGTTTCCTCCGGTAAGTGGCATCATCGTCACGGGGGTCGCGCCGCCGCCACGGGAGTTCCATTTTACGCGTGTAATACGTCAAGGTATGTTCTTCGTGAACGCGACTCCGACGCTCGGCTCTCTCTCTCTCTCTCTCTCTCTCTCTCTCTCTCTCTCTCTCTCTCTCTCTCTCTCTCTCTCTCTCTCTCTCTCTCAGCACGCTTCCGGGCCAATACCTTAAAAGCACCACCCACACCTCAGCTCGCCGACCTAACCGTACAGCTTCTCAGAAGCTCGCCTGGGTCTTCCATCCCTGTTGCCGCCCCCCTCTCTCTCTCTCTCACTCGCTCGGAGCACTCGCTATCAGATTCGAAGCCCGACGCGAGATAATCCTTCTCTTACATCTGGCTCTGAGATCTCCCCCTCCTTCCTTTCCTCTCTCTCTCTCTCTCTCTCTCTCTCTCTCTCTCTCTCTCTCGCTCTCGCTCTCGCTCTTTCGTTCCGTAGTCCCTTCTGACCTCATCGCCGAGTGTGAATCGAGACGCTTCCGCGTTATCATCCCCGGCTTACGATGTTGGTGCAGGAGACTCGCCCCCGCACCCTCCGCCCCGCTCACACGGTCGTGTATCGCGCAATTTTTCCGCTCGCCGTCCCATGGACGCGCCGCCTCTGTTCTCTTTTCCGGCTCGCTCCTTTTTTCTCCCTGTCCCTCTTCAGTGTCCACCTCGCTACAGCCCTTTTTCCTCTTCCATCCGCTTTCAACCCTCGCGAGAGAGCATCCGGGGACACACGTTGTTATCACGTAGCCTGTGCTCGCGCTTTATCACGCTGCATCACGCGTCACGTCACGTCACGTGGCGTCGCGTCGAGTCGCGTCACTTGGCGCCACGTGAGACAGTGTCGACCCCATTACGCAATAATGACCTAATGGGATATTGTTTTAACAAGTCGCGTTAAACAGATTCAACCGGGGGATAAGCCGCGCTCTCGTCGGTAATCGAGAAGTAGTTTGCGGCGGTTAGGAGAGTTACACGCCGCCGGTTGACAACCTTTTGGTCGAGTCGAGTCGAGTCGAGTCGGGAGAGAAATAAATTGCAGAGTAACAATCCTAATATAAAAATCCAGATATAATCCTAATTGCGTGACGTTTCTCGCAGACCGCGCGTCCGCGCGGTGTCGCGTCGGCGCGGTTACGTCGTCTCTCGATCCGCCCGCATTTGTCGCTCGCGCTTTCGCGAGAGTGTCAAAATACGCGATTCAAAAACGCCGCCGCGTCCGTCGCTCGCGGATGAGATAATTTCGCAATTAACCGTCCGCCCAACTCCGTATAAATTGGAGAAAGCGGCGTGCCTCTCGATGCGCGAGCGGCCCCGCGTTAGAAAAGAAAGAAAGAAGGAAAGAAAAAACAGAGAAGGGCAGAGAGGGCAGAAGGAACGAGAGGGAGGGAAAAATGGAGGAGGGGAGGAAAGGGGTCCAGACGGGAGACGGTATGTGACGCGACGGCGAAATGGATTCAATTAATTCTCGCAAAGTGTCGCGATGTCGTATTAAAATGAAATTCCGCTTTATATCGTATCAACGCGCGCATTTCTACCCGCCTCGTTGAGATTATCCCGTCGCCCGGTTAACGCTTTAAAGCCTTCGCGACGTCGACCGAGCCGCCGGCGAATAAATTTATCATGACCCAGTGATCGATGCGGAAATAAATAATTTCTCTCTCTCTCTCTCTCTCTCTCTCTCTCTCTCTCTCTTTTTCTCTCGTGACCGCGAGACAGAGCGTTCCCTTCTTTCTGCTTTCTTCTTCTTTTCTCCTCTCCTCGAATCGCGCACCGCGCGATTTCCGAGCGATTTCGAATCGAGCTCGACGAGAGATAATCGTCGGAGATGACATCTCTCGAAGCCAACGAACGCAAATTTGACGAGCGATTGATTTCCAGCGCGCTGTCGACGATGAAATCACGCGCGCTCTCCCTTATTCCCCCGGATTCCGTTTCGAAACTATCGCCGATCGCGTTTTTTTCTCCTCTCCTCTTTTTCGAAAATCCAGCGGTCCTCTCTCGCGGTCGATCCGGCTCTCGCACAACGCTGCGTGACTTACCGCGAAAAATGCACCGCGCACGACAGGCACTCACCTGGAACACAAAAAGAGAGCAGATGTGTAACAATAAGCGGTCAAACGCGCTTACGATGATCGATCGTCGCGCGGATCACCGAGAGCCAAACGTCGGCGGGGATCGAACAACTCGCGCGATGACGGGGCACACACGTCAGACCGCGCGCGCGCGCGGGGGGGAGGGGGTGCCTGAGCGAAGAAAGATCGCTACATTCGATAAATTGATCGCGACGACGCGGCGTCGTGGTGGCCACAATGCTGCGAACAACGTGTAAAAAAATTACACTTTGCCGCTCGCGAGTTGACTCTGTCGCTTCGCGCGACGCCGGAAACTCGAGCCTTCCGCCGCGCGCGCATCGAGATACTCTCGAAGCCGCTCGCGGCGCGCCGCGTCGGCGGCAGCGCCGGCGAGCGAGAGCGTTGCGGACGATAAATCATTCGAAAGTTCCGCATCCACCCTTCTGAGACGGCATCGTTCGCCGGCGTGAAATAACGAGTGCCTTTCATTGGCCGCGAGCAAAAAGGTAGCGACAATTTTTCACCGTTAGCAACACCTGCGCGCTAAATGAATACGAATTGATTCGAGGCCGCCTCCGGAATCGCGTCCCGCTTTATTCTCATCTGCCGCCGCCGCCGCCGCCGCCGCCTTGTCGTCGTCCTGCGTGCCGCCTTTGGACGCGGACAATTTTTGGCGCCGGTCGAATTTCACGTCGGAGCAGCGCGTCTCCCCACGTGGAAATTCAGCCGGACGGCTCGTGATCGCGACTTTTCACACAGCGGATGTGCTCTCGTCGTCGTCGCTCATTGGCTGGCGATGACAACTGAAGAGTCGGTGGGGGGGGGGGGGTTACTTTGTCGAAGCTCTCTGCCCGTGACCGTCATTGAGTCCCGAGCCGACGCGTGTGTCGGTGCGTTGTTTGTTTGCGCGTGACCGCGGGATATATTTCGCGGACCGGTGAAATTACGTAATATTGGATATTTAATCCCGTCGATATCGCGCGATAATTAACAGGCGCTTTTTCCGTCCAATTGCAGTGAGTTGGTGTCAGTGTCGATGTCGGTGCCGCGAAGGAGCAACCGTGAAGCCAGGACGCCAGGACGCCGGGACGCGGGCCACGACGCATCGTACGCTTCCAGGTGTGCATTAATTATTATTTGTCATAGTTTATTGAACACAAAGACACACTCTCCCGAGTCGAAATTTAGACCGGCGCTCATAGGCTGTTGTCATAGCTGACATTTATTAATTACAGTTTTGTGAATCTCCGGTTTGCCACCAATCTGTAGCCCGTGCTTGTTTCACGCGGCAAGAAATACTAAAATAATAATGAATAAATAAATACGAAGCAGTCGATCAACGGCCTACGAATGCAGATTTATAATCAATTACGCTCGCATCGAGGATTGCACATATTTTACACAACTATGAGCACCGGTCTTTTGGAATCTAGCTCAAGTCTTGCGATTTTAACTTTTTTATGCTCAATAATGCTCCGCGCGTCACGAGTGTGCGATGTTGTTTACATCTGCCGGCGTTTTTCCAAATCTGTTATGGTACGAAATTCAGATTTAAACTTTCTCCATTCGTAAACAGCATTATCGGGCACGCAACTGTGTAATCTTTGCCTTCGCAGCTTATCATCGGCGTTTCCAAGAACTACTCGAGTCTCGTCCGAACGTTAAACGCCAGAGAAAAGAAAAGAAAAAGAAAAAAGAGGAAGAATCATAAGAATAACAACTTGTCTCTTTCATTTATTTAACCCCCCCCCTCTCACCCTCATTGAATTATTCAAAATTCGCTCACCTCGCGCAGTCTATTTGTAGCCGAATTAGTTACATAATTAATATCGACGAAACTGCTGAATGATGGTAGGAAAATTACCTACTGAAATTCAAAATAAAGGTGAAACTCGCCAAGCGGCGGGAATAGCGAGGTAATCGAATATTAAATAATTTTGGAGCACCTGCTTTTCTCTTGGAGCTTCTTCGACATCGAGGAGCAACCTAGAGCTATTCTAGAGGCTCCCGGCGGATTCCTCTTTAAGCCTCGACATGGAGAAAACGGCAGCGAGCAGCCATTTGCAGCATCAAGGTGGGTCAATAGTCTGTATAACGTTGTATTAGAGGCTTACGAGAAGGCTCGTCGGAATTTTAGCGATATTACTTTTAATAACAACAACAGCGAGACGATAAATTCAGTTGTGTAATATCCAGCCGCCATTTCTCGTTATCTTTCGGATGATAATCTGATTCCACATCATGAAACGACTCATCTTTTTTAAGCCAACGAAGCCACCGACGATCCGACGAACTTTTGCGAGCCTTTAACACTTCGAGGTTCTCCATTGGTCCCCTTCAAGCTCGACGGAACTTGCAGGATCAACGGCGAGTCCTAGAATTTCGACTCGGGAAAAGTGTCCATAGGCGAGCAATAGCGCGACAGCGACAACCATTGGCGATTTTTTTCGCCGTACTTCGGAGATTGTCGCGAGAATGTATGGCAGTTATACAATCTTTATAACGTTTGCTCATATTGCGTTTGTTGGCGCGCGTACTTCATTTTGACGATCTCCACGTCGGGTGATATGATATCTCACCCCGGCTGCGAAGCTTGCCGGATAATAAATTTAGGATGGAAATACGGTTACGCTATTCGAAACTTCCAAAATTGCCAATAAACGCGCTAACATGCGTTTTTATTAGCAATCTCGGAAGAGGTTTACGTCAGCTTTTTCCACGGTATTGTCAGCACGGGCTCGTCAGAGCCGGTCGCAAAGTTAGTAGCGCGGCCGCGATATATCTTTTTTTTCGATTCCTTTTTTCTTTATCATCTTACAACCCGATCTTATACATGCGCGCGCGCGCGCGCGCGCGAGCGATCTTACAACAGTGCGTTCCTCCAAGGTACCGGTGCTCTTTATTCCTCTCTTTCTCTCACGTTGTCTATCTTTTGCATCTTCTTTCCTCAGTCTTCATAACATTAAACTATTTGTGCTCAGCGCGAGTATATCGCCCGAGCAGCGCGAATGCGCGAGGAAGGATTGCACGGGAACGCGCCTCGAGACGGGGTTCTGCCGGCTTGCCGAGAAATACTCGCCGCGTAAACCTTTATCGCCGAGGTAAAACACAACGCGCCGCGCGAGAGCTGCTGTATCGCGCTTTTCTTTCTGTCCCGGCAATTTTCAAATTACTCGAAAGAGTGCGACTTCCATCTCGTAATTCGCTTTCCGCCGGAATATGTGTTCGCGTTCACGCCACGCCTGGCGCGGCGCGGCGCGCCCGGCTCAGTGGTCCTCTCCCTCTCCCTCTCCTCGTCCTCCGGGGAATAAAATTTCGAGGATACCTTTTACGTTCCAGGACGGTGACCGTCCTCGCGCTTTATAGAACGGACTTTTCTTTTTTTATCAGGAACATCCGCCGGCGAAAAGTATCGAGTCAGCGAGTTTGCCGGCCGTTCCCGATCCACCCAGCGCGTTCGGCTCGCGACGCGCCGTTCTCTGCGGAGAGCGAGCGAGAGCGAGCGAGAAAGGGAGAAGGGTTGTCGGAGGTTCCTCACGCGGCGAACAATCGCGTCCCTTTACCCGGGGGTCGGTCCCTTTATGTCCGTCGTAAACGCCAGACGAGTCGGAGCGCGCCACTTCCTTCCCTCCTCCTAATAGAAAGAAAGATCCGAAAAGGGAGGAAGAGAGAGAGAGAGAGAGAGAGAAAGAAAGAGACGGAGGGACGACGAGAGGGATCCGGCCGGAAGATCCGATCTCTCGCCGCCGATCATTACAACGCGCGCCGTGACTTTTATAATTTCGAGGAGTCATTTTGTCGAGCCCGGCTTTGCTCCGCGGCGCTTTATCCGCCGTGCCCATCGATCTTACTTTTATGATGATGAAATCGGGCTCGCGAGATGAATCTATGGCACAATAAAAGCAGCCGATGCGTGCGCGCGCGAGAGAGAGAGAGAGAGAGAGAGAGAGAGAGCGAGCGAGCGAGCGCTCCGGTCGCGCGTTACCGTACGTACATTCCGGAAGACGTAAAACGTGTAACCGTTCGTGCGCGGCCCCGCTTTTCATTGTAATGCGCGCGGTGTGTTTGGAAACCATTAAAATTGCGCCGGCTTCGCTCCAGAACGGTGTGTTTGGTGGGGCCAAAATACGGTTTATTCTTTAGAGTATCCCTTTTCCTTTGCCCCCCCTTCTCTCTCTCTCTCTCTCTCTCTCTCTCTTCCCCCCCGTACGATATTCTATTCTATATTTTGCTCGCAGTGTTCTCTTTCCGTGCGCGCGGCAAACGGCCGGTAACGCAAAACAGGAGCTGACGTTTGCCCCCCTTCCTCCCCGCGCCACTCTTACCTGGCGAGAACTCGCGCGTCGCGTACGCGCCGTGAATTCCGGGATATAAATTCAAATTCGCGCGCGAATAACGCGCGGGCCAGACACAATTTTGCATTTCTGTGTAACAAAAATTTAAGTTTCATAGCTATTTTATTCTATTCAATTCCGCGCGCCGCCAAAGTACCGGCCGGTGTTTGCGCCGTATTTTTATTCGACGCCAAGTCGACGCATCGCCCGCCGCGATGATTCGCGACGTAAGCTCGGAATTCGCGGGAATAAATAGCGCGACGCGACGCGACGCGCGCAATTTCGCGCTGCCGCGTGACTGAAACGCGAGCGTTCGCGGCTCGCGTAAATGGCGCTTGTCGCGCCGCCTAATAATTCATGCACTCTTTATCAGCGTAAACTGAAGCGAGAACCGCGGTATAAATCTTGCGATTTGCGTCGGAGCCCGGGATGAAGATTGGCAGGGTTTCATCTACAACTTCCAACATTGCCTCTGTGTAATCCCGAAATTGTCAAATCCAGAGATCGCAATTATCTTCCCGCTCGTACAATCGCCACTTTGGAAACGAGCGTACGCGCGATCGCGCGTGGACGCGAAGGGGAGGTTCATCCGGGCAAGGGAGGATAAAACTCGGAGCAAAAAAGAAAACTGGAGGGGAGGCCGCGCTATACCCTCCATCATCAGCCCGCGGTATTATCTCCATTTTCCGCTTTGTTCGTTGATTATCGGCCCGTCCAAGTCACACATAAGGAATCCTGCACATGAGCCTCCGTGGATCCGCCAGGAGGGAGGGAGGGAGGGAGGAAGAGAGGGAGCGAGAGAACGGCCCATAAATCATCGTGACACGCGCATAAACGTTTCTTACCGACCACACCCGGGATACGCAATAATTTAGAAACTAATGGCCGGTGGATTGCCGGACCCGCCGCCACCGCCACCGCCACCGCCTACACAGGGGGTGAGTTTCCGAGGCCGACGCGCGCGAAGGATATACCGAGAAACGGACGGAGATCCATCAATCTGGGACGGCGCACTGCGAATTCGGTTGTCATCCGCGGGTAAAGATGACTGATGGCGATCGGTCAGAGACGCGCTAATGACACGGACTTGCCGCTCGCGCCGCTGCAAAACATCCGCGGTAATGGATATCGCGTTACCCGCCTCGGACACTCGACCGACCGCTCGGAAACTCGCGGAGGATGCCACCCCGCGGCCAGGAGCGCCCCAAACGGCGGATATTTTCGGCCTACGATAGGAGGGAGGAAGGGATTCCTTCGGTTGTATGATTACCTTCGTCGGGACGCAGGGGGACGGGGAAATTGCGGAATCCTGCGAAAGTTTCTCTCTCTCTCTCTCTCTCTCTCTCTCTCTCTCGCGCGCGCGCGCCTAACGAGGCCGATGTGTGAAACCTTCGTCTCGCCGAATGACGAATTCGCAACGCGTCGCTTGCGATCGTAAAGCCGAGCCGACGGAAAAATTGGGAGGGCGAAAGTATGACGTCACGGCTCCCTCCTCCTCCTCCCGATTCTTCCGCGCTCGAGCGAGCTTTTCGACGGCAATTCCCTTTATTCGTCTGATAAAATGAACTTTCAGCCTCACAATAACGATACATGATATTGCACGGCTAATGAGGGAAGCTACTGCGCCGCAGTATGGTATCATTGGACGGCGAGGACTGAGTGGGGGGCGGGGGAGGAGGGGGGGGTCCGAAAGAATCGACGGCAAACAATGGGCTGTGGAGCGCTCGCATTGTTATTATTAATATATGAAACGTTGATTTTACCGCGCGTGTGTGAATGCGCTCACACGGGCTAGACGCGCGCCCGGTCGCTGCTGCAGCTTCATTCCGAAATAGCAACATGAAATAATCGCTATTTAACACCGGTAATGCGATTTCACATAAATAATACGGCAAGAGATTAAACCACGCGTGCTGAGCAAAATACGCGAGCGCGAACGGTATCAATTATATTACCGGCGCGCGTAAATAATATCTAGCGCCCGTTTGAATTTTTATCGGGCCTGCCCAACCCCATCCTCCTCTCCCCTCCCAGGGCTGCAGGGCTGAGGTTGCTTTTCGACACAAGGGTTATCGCAGGAAAAAGAGAGAGAGAGAGAGAGAGAGAGAGAGAGAGAGAGAGAGAGAAAGATGGAAAATCAATCTCGGCGAGTATTATCGAGGATACACCCGCGAGACCATGACGTCGGCCGAGTTTCGGAGACGCGGAGGGCGGAAGGGCTGGAGGGAGGGAGGGAGGGAAGGAGCGAGCGAGCGAGCGAGCAAAGTCTCCGTAAGAGTCCATTAGGACGGGAATTCCGATAAAGGTGCGCGCGCTCAAAGGGCCCTCCCCGGGTTAGGCAAACTTCCCGGGACGCGGCGGACGATCAAAGTCGAGCGAAGCCAGGCAAAACAGCTATTGTTTCCTGATAACGCGATCAAAGAGCGACCCGCACCGCGACTTGCTCCTCCTTGGGCGTCGTTACTGAGCCACCCACCCGGCACGTCCCGCACCGTCGGCGTGCGGGAAAACCCGCAAGAAGCAGCCCCCGCAGCGGCTTTGATACACCCCTCGCCGGTGACCGCGAAGACGAAGACGATGACTGATACTTCCGCACGCGAGTTGCGCATCATCGTCATCGTCATCATCGAGCAGTCCTTCGCGAGCTGGACGAGCGCACGCGACAACATTTCCGGTGAAACGTCGATCCGCTCTCGCGTGCGCCACGACCATGCTTCTCGACCATGAAGAGCCCCCACTCGATAAGTGTCCGCGGAAGCGGCAGACTCTTCGTTAAAAGTTGCATCCGGTCGCGAGGAAGATGGTCGGAGTCGCGCTCTCGCATTACTCATTATACTTCCGAAACTAAAAACGAGACTAATCGATGAGAGGTGGCTTAGCCTCCTCGGAGACGAATCTCTTTTACAGTCAGAAGAACTGATCTCATGTTGAAGCGACATTGTCGGCCATGCGACGAGCTGAATATCGATTCGAGATGTAATAGCCGTGATTACATCCTTGTCGACGCAATGCTCGAGTTTTTAAAAATGTCGCGTCATATTTCGTGTCGCGCATGTGACACGAAATCCTTGAAGAACTTCATCAGGGGATAAATTTTCCGCCGTGTGTCTTGAAACTTGAAGTCGCGATAATCTTTCTCTCTCGCTCTCTTTCTCTCTCTCTTTCTCTCTTTCTCTCTCTCTCTCTCTCTCTGAGACATTCCCCGCGCGAGGCTCCAAGCTCGCGTACTTTTGTGTTCGGCAGTGGCGGCTATCGATTTGTAGGGCCATCGCGCGCCAGCGTTCCGCCTACTTTGCACATTCATGAAGCGCCGCGCTATCAAAGACCGTCAAGATCGCTTTCCCAGGAGGAATCGAAGCGCGAGCGGAGCGTGTCTGTGTGTTTGCGGTAACCCTGAAGCGCGATCGATCGATCACCGGCGAGAGCTCACAACGACGACGACGACGACGACGACGACGACGACGACGACGACACGGTGATCCGGGGATCGACGTCGCCGGTGACGAGCCGCGTTGACGTGATCGTACATGTGTATCGACGTACAGCGACGCCTATCCCGAAGTCGCGCCGGCCGTTTTGATTAATTGCGCCTCGGTAAGGGGCTGTCTTCGCGACTCTCGCAGCTGTTGTCTCCGCGCCGACGACGCTACACCGAGAGACGCGATCCTGCGAAGACACTGCTTGTTGGCACGTGCGCGCGTGCTCGAATTTGGGTTAAGACCGTGCCGCTCGATGACCCGAAAAACTCGCCGAGCTTAATACCGGCAAGAAATATTCTCTCCCGCTCTCTCCAAGCTGCTCATTATGTCGCCGAGGCCAAAAATAAGGCCACTTGGCCAAGCATTTAATCTTTTCAAGGATCGATTCGTATCACCGTCAGAAGAAACTGGATATCGCGCTGAGCTGAGGTGACGTCTGTCGGCGCGAGATTTCTCTTCCCCTCGTTGCGAAATTTCGCGCTGGACGTCGTCACCGCGTCGCGTCGGCTCGCGGTAATGTTTGAGCTCCGTCGACAAGAACAAAATATCGCATCGCGCTCACACGTGTCGGTATCTTCGCGGACAGGTTAATTACGATCTACCGCAATTACATGCATAAAGAAGCGCGATATCTCTCTCTCTCTCTCTTTCCTTCTCGTTTTCGGAAAGGAGCGTTCGCGAGGTGCCTAGGAAACAATTACGAGAGTGTGTCTTCTTACGACACGACGGACCTTTCGCAGGAATAAACTGCGAAAATAGGAAAGACACGCGCGCGATAAAAGTGCTCCGCTCCGCGAGCGCGCACCGGCCTCTTCTATATTTAATGCGCGCCTATGGATTTAGAGGGCGCGCGCGCGCGCCGACCGACGCGTTAGAAATTAGAATCGGGTCAGCAAAAGTTTGGCACGCCGAGCGGGCGTTCGTGTTGGCGAACAATCCGGCGGATATACTAATGGCGTTACGTCAAATCGCTATCCGGGTCGATTACGAATCTTTCGAAAGCCACACCTCGGCCGGCGCGACCGCTCCCAGATTTCATTTGTCTTGCCGCTTGCTCGGCTCGCCTCCTCGTTCCGCGCGTGTACGCACGCGAGAAACGTACGGGCCTACCCCGGAGAAATCAGTGGCACGGATCTGAACCGGAAGCCATCTGGAGAATTAAGAGGACGTGTCGCGGCCGAGTGTCCGGCGAATTTGCAATCTCGTCGAACGCCGACGAGAAGGAAAGGAGAAGAAAGAAAGGACGGGGAGAAGCACACACGGCGCAGAGATCCTTTCACGCCTCGCGATTTCCGCCGCAGGCGAATCCTCGCGCGGATCCTCATATCGCTCGGGTCGTTGAGCGCGCTCGTCACCCCCCTCCCCCTCCTGCCCCGTCAGCGTGAGCGGAAACCGCGCGGAACGAGCGGAAAACGCGCCTCCAGCCGTCGCGAGACGTCGCCTGCGACTTTCCGAGAAAGTAATACAAGTCAATAAAAGCGGCCAAGTGAGGGAGAAAGTTATTTCGAAAAAGTCGCCGAAGAATGGTAAGCAAAGAGCCAGGTGAAGGGTTATGATGAAAGGTCACCTCTTTGTCCCCACTCTCTCTCTCTCTCTCTCTCTCTCTCTCTCGCCCCCCCTTCACTCTCTCCTCCGTTTCTTTGCGCCGGCGGCCGAGTGAACGCTAAAAATATAAATTCATATTTCGTTGAATTCGCTGTTAAACATCGGCTTTAATCGACCTCGGGGCCGAAATGTCGGAGTGGCCGAATAAACGCTCTCCGCACGGGACGCTCACGGAATGCGCAACTCGCGATATCTCCGAAGTGGATTATTACTTCTAATACGTGTCGCACGCGCCAACTGTCGCTTCATTACTGTCGCTTCATTTTCGCGACGCGAAAATCTCGTACCGCAAAATATCAGATAATATCGCGCGCGTCTCTAACATCGCGTCCTAGTTCGCCTCCTGCAAATTTGCTCCTTCGAGAGCGTCGCGCTCTTTCTTTCTCTCTCTCTCTCTCTCTCTCTCTCTCTCTCTCTCTCTCTCTCTTTCTCTCTCTCTTCGATCGTCTCCCCGAGCGTGTCCGTCGAACGAGCTCGGCCGCTCGAATGTTAAGGAAGAAAAGAAATTCAGAAAGCGTCTGATAGCCCACGTTTCTCTCTGTCCTTCTCCAGCCATCTTCGGCGGCTCCAGCCGCCGAAAAACTTGCCGGTAAGGGAAACGAGAGAAAGCTCGTCGAAATTGCAATCGGGCTTAGAACACTACGAGACAGTCAGCAAAAACAAAGGCACCTCGCTGCGGAAAAGAGGCAGAGCGCGCGAAGGAACGGGAGCGAAATAGAGAGATAGCTGCGCGGCGGGTGGAGGAGAGATGGAGAGAGAGAGAGAGAGAGAGAGAGAGAGAGAGAGAGAGAGAGAGAGAGAGAGAGAGAGAGAGAGAGAGAGAGAGAGAGAGAGAGAGGACGAGAGAGCGAGAGACATACAAAGAGAATGTAGGGAAGGGCTTGTCGGATGCCTCCTGGCTTCAGGAATGAAAGCCGGTGACAAGGGATGCCGGTAGTGGTAGTGGTGTTGGCGACGATGGCGGAGACGTGGTGGTAGTGGCGGTGGCGCTGGCCGGGGGACGCCAGGATTGGCGAACGGATGTGCAGATAAATGGACACAAAAATTCGGACAAAGCAAACCAGATACCGCATACCGCGAATGCCGCAAGCTCTCCCCAGCGGCCCTTTCCCGACGCACTAAGCCGTCCCCCCAGCTTCACTTTTTACTCGCGAGGCCGAAGACACGGAGGATCCCCTCGGAGCACGCATGCCGCTTACGTCATCGGCGATATCGAAACGGCACGGAAGTCGAAACGGGTGGGAGATTACAGAGAGAGAGAGAGAGAGAGGGGATGCGTTTTCCCGTCGTCCTCGAGACAACGTCGGTTCCCGAGTTAACAAGCGGAACGTCTTCGCACGCACTCGTTGGTTTCGATCGGGCGCGAAAACGCGGAAAGGGAGAATTCGCTGGCGTCTCTCCGCCGACGTGACGAGCAATCAGCGGCGGTGGACAGACGTCCGCGGAAGCGGCTGATACGGCAGCGGGAAAGGCATAAAACAATTTCGCCGAACAGATCGCATAAAATCTCGCCGAACTGCCATAAATTTCTTTCCCGCTGCACGCCGCAACGCTCTCCCAACTTTCAACCGCTCCCACTAAAACCTTGGAGCTCCCCCGAGTACCGTGAGCTTCTTCGCGCGCTGCTCCTTCTCTCTCTCTCTCTCTCTCTCTCTCTGGGGGGAGGGGGAGGAGGGTGAGGAGGGTGAGGTCGATCTCTGGGAATATTCAAACAAAAATTATTTTCCGCTGAATTGCTACAATCGTCGCTGGAGCGAACGACTCGGAGTATATCTACGGCGTGCTCCGCGTGTAATCGCGTAACCCCCCTCCCCCACCACACATGTAATAGTTACTTATCCCCGGTATCTCTTAGTCGGGGATGTATCCTCCGAGGAATCCTATAATAGGGGATGCTCGCCCAAGTGGCGGGAACCTCCTTGTACTCTCTAACGAACTCGAGGCAGACGTTCTCCTCGAGAAAGCGTTTCGTTAGTGACCGGCGTTCCTCGCACGCGCCTTTATCTTGAGCCTCACAGGTATATCTCTCTAATTAGAAATTCAAATTTCGCCCGACATATTTTCGCCGAGACGGAATGATTGAGCTCTCGTCCGCTCGCGCTCGCGTTACGCCGCTCGAGGCGTTGCTCGTGTTTTATCTCATTTTATCGCAACGCCGCGAGTCCTTTCGCTACAATTAAAAGATTATCTGCGTAGCGTTTCTCGCGTTCCCTCCACACGGCGATCTTCGCGCGCGCGCGACAGGATAGCAAGCGCTTAAAGAGCGAGAGAAGAGAGGAGGGGACGCGGAGCAATCAGAGCCCTCCTCCCCTCGCAGTCCCCTCGAGGGAGGAAAAAAATAATAATATAGTTGGCATATGGAGCAAAGCAAAGATTTACCTGACATCCGAACTTTCACGAAGGCGCAATTTCGCTTATTTACACAGCGGCGTTACACGGCAAATATAAAGTTTCGCGCGTGAAATTGCGAGTTTCGGCGAGTTTGCGAAAGAAAATTCTCTAGCGTGAATTTTGACCCTATAAATTTCGCGGAAAGCTCAAATCGCACGCGCGCGCGATAAATCCCGAATTTCCTTCCCGCATCCAGGGGAAACGTAAACTGGGTCTTCTCGCGCCGAAGTTTCGTGGTAAACACATTTGTATGGGATCGTTTAGTAGTCGCGTTATCGTTTGTAAGCCAAATAAGAATTGCTAAAGCGAGTCTAATTTTTTCCGACTCAGCGGATACTCACGGTCGGAATTTATCGTGTAAAAATAACGTACTACATCTTTTGGCGCGCGAAAGTATTTCTCGAATTTCAGCCTTTTTTCCTCTCTTATTCTTTGCCTTATCTTCGTCCTCTCGGACTTTAGTCACGACGAGAAGCGCCGAAAGGAGCG